>NC_083354.1:39972160-40283196 GCF_030254825.1 Meriones unguiculatus
AGACAGGATAAAGGCTTTGGTTGAAGAACATTATGTGCATGTATATGAGATTGTGAAAGAAGAAAGGAAGAGCCATGAAGATAGTTCAGTAATTAGGAACATGTACTGTTCTTGCAGAGGACCTATGTTTTATTCCCAGCACCCAAGTCAGGTGGCCTCCTGGTGGTCTCAGTCTGTGTGTGTGTGTATACACATGTATACACACTATTAAATATGAAATTAAAATATCTTCAAAAACTAAATATTTTTTAAGAATTATGCTACAACTGAAAGACATAAAATGTGGACTGCCCATGTTTCCTTCTAGATCAGGTACTTCGAATTCCAAATCTGACACATGAATTTGTGGAGTTCTTAAAGCCAGGGAAATGTCTTGCAAGATGCTTTTGTGGGAGCCAGAGTGTTACTGATACAGACAAGCGGCACGTCCCAGAGCCCACGCCACCTGGGATGCCTTGCCAAGCATTCAGCCTCAGGGCTCCACCCCTTCTCACTGGCACCTGTTGTTTAATTACCCTGTTCTCTTACAGAGATTAGTGAGGAAATTAGGCAGTGATGACTAAGCCTATACTCAAGGGTTGCTGGGGATTTCTGTCCAATTTAAAGGCGATTAATACGTTAAATTAGTATAAGCACTTTATACAGTCACGAGCACCGTTTCTGAAGATGTGCTTTCAGTGAGTGGCCCAGAGATGGAAGTCAGGTGAGCTGGCACTCTGACTCAGCCACGTAACCGCGTTGGCACTGTTTGCCAGCCAATCAACCAGCAAGGCCGTGCGCGCGCACGCACACGCATGTGTGTGTGTGTGTGTGTGTGTAGGTATTTATATGTGAGGGTGAGTGTATGTGTATGTATAGGTATTTATATGTGTGGGTAAGTGTACGTGTATATATGTATGAGTGCATATATGTGTGTTTGCACATACTGTGTGCTCACACTGGCCAGGTAACACAGGCAGTGGTCAGAGGACAAATCGTGGTATTAGCCCTCATCTTCTATGTGATTTGAAGCAGGCGTGTCTCTGCTAAGTGCACAGGTGAGCTGGGGCGTCTCCTGCCTCCAGCCCCTAACTCTTCACAGGATTTCGGAGATTCATCACTCGCACTAGCTGTTGTGCTGGCTTTTATGTAGGTTTGGAGATTCAAACACAGGCTCTCACACTTGCAGAGCAAACGTTTTAGCCGCCGAGCCACCTCCCCCAGCCCTCTTTGTGAGTCATGTAGTGTTTGAGAGAGCAAATCCAAAGACAAGACAGAAAGAAAGCAAGGCTAGTGTCACCTAAAGTCAAACTTGGCACCATTGAAGCTGAGGCAGGAGGATCATGAGTTTGAGATCAGTCTAGATGAGAGGTTCTCAACCTTCCTAACACCACAACCTTTTAATACAGCTCCTCATGTTGTGGGGACCCCCAACCATAAAATTATTTTGTTGCTACTTCATAACTGTGATTTTGCTACTACAATGAATTGTATTGAAAATTTCTGGTATGGGGAATATCTGATATTCTGTGAAAGGGTCTCAATCCACACATTGAGAACCACTGGTCTAGGCTGTATAATGAGATCTTATCTCAGAAACTCAAATAAAGAAGAGGATAAAGAGAAGCAAATACTCTAATACAATTTATGAGAAATCACAAAATAAAAATATTTTACACACTCACTTCAAGCGAATTTTTTATTGTAGTCATAAAGGCAAACATATGTATACATGGAAATACATTTGCATGTGTGTGTTTATAGTCATGTATGTGACGTGTCTACATGCCATATAGGAATTTTGTAATTCGTTCTTCGAACTATATGCAGTTGAGAGATTTTTTTTTTTTGAGACAGGGTTTCTCTGTGTAGCCCTGGCTGTCCTGGACTGACTGTCCAGATCAGGCTGGCCTGGAACTCACAGAGATCTGCCTGCTTCTGCCTCCCTGACTGTTGGGATTACAGGTGTGTGGCACTGCATCCCACTGAGAGGGATTTTTAAAAGACTTCTTTATTTTATACTTATGAGTGTTATATATGTGTGTGTGTGTGTGTGTGTGTGTGTGTGTGTGTGTGCACCACACAAGTGACTGGTGCTCACTGAGGCCAGAAGAGAACATTGGATCCCTGGAACTGGTGTTTTAGGTGATTGGGAGTCATCATGTGGTTTCTGGGAACTGAATCTGAATCTAGGTCCTCTGTGAAAGCAGCAAAACTGCTGAGCCATCCTTCCAGCCCCAAGGGGTAATTGATAATTACATTAAACCATTTTCATTAGCAGGAACATAAGGTCCTACTATCGAAAATGTTACCTCTTATTAAAAAAAAAAAAAGGCACCAAAACCAAGCTCTGTAGTCAGAGAATAATGCTTAAAATTAAATAAATCTTTGAGAGGAAAACAGTGACACAGCAACTTTGCTTCTGTGGAGAAGGACTAAAGGCTGTTCTGACCATAATGGCTTCGGAGGATAAGTGGCTGCAGTGAGCCACAGGAATCCTTTTGGTCTCAGCTCAGAAATTAGTAACAAAACACAAAATCCATCTAAATCAACCAGCTGGCTTTTTTACATGGGCAAAGCACAGCATTTTTAAGTGCCTTGTTTGGGGCCAGGGATGTCACTCGCAGAAATTATCTGAGCACTCAAGAGACCAAAGCCCACAGATCGGGTGGATCCAAGGCTGGCCTGGACTACATAGTGAGTTTTCAGAGGAGCCAGGGAGACAATGAAATCATGTCTCAAGGAAACCGATTAAGAATTTTATACTTTTATTATTCATTTATTATTCATTTGTTCCCAAGCCCGACACATCACAATATATCTAAAGCAAATTATATTTAAAATACATATAAAGTAAATTGAGACACCACAGATTATTTGTTAGAGGTGAAAAAGTAAATCTGGTTCATATAAGATGCGTATTATCTAAGGCTGCATTTGAACCGCAGAACAAAAGAGACTGTAGAACATAGTCACTGAAAATACTGTTTCCTTTAAAGGTTCGTTGTTCATCTAATACAAAACTTCACAAGGGGACTAGATTGGAAATGACTTGTAAAGTGGAGCCTGGACCTTGACCGGGTTCTCTGGCACACTGGTTGACTGAAAGCATTAGATGACTCCCAAGCCTGCACAGCTGAGAGAAACCTTGGGAGTGTGGCAGTGTTCCAGGTGATGAGAGGGGCTCCATTTAATTAGTCACCAGGAAAATATTCAAGCATGTGAATTGATGTATGTGCTACGTGGTGCGTGTATGGAGGTCAATCTTTGCTATCCATCTTATGTAAGATGAGGTTCCTATCTTTAGTTTTTGGTTTGTTTTCTGCTGACTATGCCAGAGTAGCTACCCATGAACTTCGGGGAAGTCTCCACTGCAAGGCTTTTACCCAGGGAGTCATTTGTCTAGGCTCCCTAAGAAGGCTTTAAGTGAGGGTGAGTTCAGCTTTTCCGGAAGAAAACATCAACAGAGAAAAGCAAAGCTGCAGCATGAGCCAGCTTTGGTTAGGAAACAAAAAAACAGGGAACTGGATGGGCCCCCTCTATGCTGGTAGGAAGTCTCCAGTCTTTGCTGATACTGATGGCTGGACTCTGTTTGGATCCCTGAAGCCTGGTTGTTTTTACACGGCAGTCCAGCGATCAGATCCATGCCGGGGCTTGGTGCCTGGGATGTACCAAGTCTGTCCAAATGTTCTTTATGGGCTGCCCCCAGCTACAACCAGCTAGCCTTTCCTATTCTCCAGCGCCCGGCCTATGTGCTCAGCCAGCGCTTGCACCCCAAGATGCCTCAGCTACTAGAGATCAGCAACTCCTTTATAATTTGTACACAAAATGGCACATCCCTTGAACTAGTCCACCGCCCCTTCAGTAGGCACTGTTCCTCCTTGGTGGCTCGTGAAGATTTTGTGAGCTGAAACCTGGATGCTGGGAGCCAAAAGAGGCATTTCCGGGAGTTTTGATTGTTGGTTTGTTTTTTTGGGGGGAGACAAGGCCTCCCACAGGATACCTTATCTATCTAGTTTGGTTTTTGCTAAAAGTGTAATTACGGAGTGAGCATAAATGCCTCTGCTCACAGAGATGGTAAGGCCAGTCACTGTGGAGTAAATGTTTTTATTGAAGAAGCCACCTCACCCTGCATCTTGCCTGAGCTTTCCAGAACCCCAGGAGGTAGGGAATAATTTGCTTCTGGTTTATAGGCAAGAAAAAAAAAAAAAGTCTGGGAAATAGAAGCAGTGGGCAGAGGTGCTGGCATGCGGCTTTCAATTACGGAGCCTCTGACTTTTTCCATCAGGAAACAGAAACACACTGTAACTTTGACCACAGAGTCAAGGCTTTATGCAAGGATTCCCACACACAGTCTTGGCATGCCGATGGTTGTGCTAACTATTTGATCAGGGCTGCAAGTGTGATTCGGTGATGGAATGAATGTTCAGTACATGACTCTACATTCTAGAACCAACCACAGAACCAACACAGAAGTAAACCAGAACAAATTTTGGCTAGACGTACTATAATAAGCCCAAGGCTAATTTATAGAACGTCTCCTTAGCCATTTACCTACAGAAACACAGGCATGGGTTGGAAGCTGGAAGAAATGGAGACCGTCATCTGCTCTTTCTTCATCTCACTCACTGTTAACATTTGCTCTCAGCCAAGTGCTTGCTTCTGCAGAGAGTGAAAGAAAATGTCAAGTCTAACAAAGCAGGAGGTGCAGGAGTTGAATCATAATATGATTTTTTTCTCTTTCCCCTAGGATATTTAGACAGTGACATTACTTAATAGCAGCTCCTATGTTACTATCAGGCCCCTACCAGTGCTGCCATTTGCAAAGGGAGAGGCAAGCACTCAGGCAAGGAGTCAAGTATTCTACCCTAATGAGTTAACATTTATTTAATTGCTGAAGTGGTCATGCTAAGTGCATAGTCTGACATATTATTGGATGTTTAAAAATGATCATTTTTTGAGAAAGAAAAAGGTCTCTAAAAGCAAGAAACTGGGGCTGGAAAGGTGGCTCAGAGGGCCAGAGCACTTGTAATTGCAGAGAACTCAGTTTCAATTCCCACCACCCCAAATGGAGGCTCAAAACTGTCCATACCTCCACTCCAGTTCCAGGGATCCAACTTTGGGCCTCTGTGGCCACTGGGCATGCGTGTGAGACACAGACAGACATGCAAGCAAACTATTCATGCATATAAATCAATCTTTAACTTCTTTAAAGAAGCAAAGACTGTATGTTATTAGAAGAGTGACCCAACTCACTTTTAAAACCTTCCTTTGTGCATATTGGCCCAGTAGCTTGGGAGATACTCCCCGAGGTGATGTTTCTGTTCTCTGAAGGGAAGGAGTGCAATGGTTACTGCATTTGCCAATGTCTCATTCCTCCCTAACCCTATAGACTGCCTGTCCTAGATTACTTTTCCTCATTGCTCCTAGGAAGTTCATGCTAATGTAAGGCACCCCCTGATAGAGATCAAAGAGCAGAAGGACCATAAAAGGAAGCAGGGATCCTTGCACTGGGAAGCTGCTTATTCTGGCAGGTGGTCCCTTCCTCTAGCTCTCACTTTCTTCAGTGTCCAGGGAGGACCCCTGAGGTCATTCACTAAGTCGCTGTTAATAGGGCTGTTATGTCAACTCTTCTGGCCTAAACTCCTCATGACCTTGGCATGCTACTCAGCTCTTTTCTGCATCATTTGTATTTCCTGTAAAGTGAGAATAATGACTGTGCCTCCTCTTAAACTGTGTAAGCCAGTGTGAGTGGCAAGGCCCAACATAAGTGTGCATCAGCCCAGATACGGAAAGAATGCTTCATTTTACCTCTGCAGTATGTCCAGTGTGGCTTCTGTTCACCTACCGTGTGGTCACCTCAGATTGCCTGGTGGAAAATACTTAGAGTCTAAGTTCCCAGCCAGGGTATGAAGCTTCCCACAGCAGGTGCTTTCCCCTCCTCAGACCCAACAGGCATGCCCACTGGGCCATTTCCCAAGTGAGTCTGGATTCTGTCAAGTTGACAATCACTACTAAACCAGCACATTAAGAGAAAAATCTAGGGAGAGAAGGATATAGCTCTTTGTTAAGAAGGACAACATAGGCCTGGGAAGAAGGCTCCAAGTGAGTGAAAAAGTGGTTCAAGACTATGCAAAATGGGAATACACAGAGAGAGGTAATATGTTGCCCACTGCCTGAAATGGACCATTGGCCCGTGTTTTTCAGCCTGTGTTGAACTTCTCAACACAAGATGAAATTAGGCATAAGGTATGAGCCCATTATTGGTCTGTTGTTTTTTTTTCCAGAAAAGTAATAAATGATAATTAGAAGGAATTCAAGGCAGAAGCATGTATTGAAGGTTCAGTAAATGTCAATATCAGATTTCTTTTCTTCTTTCCTCCACCTCAGTGTGTGTGTGTGTGTGTGTGTGTGTGTGTGTGTGTGTGTGTTTAAGGCATGTTAGTGTTCAGGTGTGCAGATGTATATAGAGGCCAGAGAACAACCTTGGATATCATGACCACCATAAAACTCCTTTAAGGCAGGGTCTTTTATTGGTATGGAGCTCAATAGTTACTTAAACTAGCTGGCCAGTGAGCCCCAGCAGTCCTCCCCAGCATTGGGATAACAAATGCAGGCCACCATGCCCAACACTTTTAGTATAGTTTGGAGGCATTGAACTCAGGTCCTGATGTTTGTAGGGCAACCACTTTGCCAACGGAACTATCTTTCCCACCCCTCAAAGTTAGGACCTCAAGAGCAATATCAACTTGTGAAAAACAGCACTTCAGGCTGCAACATAAGTGAGATGCAGGATCCCTGAGGGCCAGTGCTTTGTAGTTTGATCTTCATTAGGCATTTGAAGTTCTACAGAGACAGGTCAACCTGCAGGCTCCTGACCCAGGGGAACCAATGATCTGTCCAGGAGAGGTAGAAGCACAACTGGGGAGCCCTGATAGAGCTGTAAATAAGGTACTGCTTCATCAAGAAGCCAGTCTCAAGTCTGGGGGAGGATGGGCTCAGGACAGAACCTCACATGGATACATTTGGGTGTGGCCTCATGGCCCATCAGGGAGGAGCCAGCTCCTGTGGTCCCGTGTTTGCATTGCTGCCCCAGGCTGAGGTAGCAGGAGTCTGGACCCAGATGCTTCCTCCTCTCTTCTCCTAAGTATTGGTAGATTAAAAAAAAAAAAAAAAAAAAAAAAAAGGTAGATCTGACTGTACCTTGTGGGCAAAGTAGTCTGCCATCGGAAAGAAAACTTGAGGCAATGAGCTCACAGCCATCTTGATAAGCTCCAGCTGTGAGCTTATGCATCACTGTTAACCATGATGGAAGGCTGGTGTTGCCCTCGGATGCCTGTCGGTGACAACAAGAGTTAAGAAGTAACTGATCAGAACCATTTCTCTCCCTACCCTGGAGCAGGCCATTAAAAATCGAGGCTGTTCAGAATGCAGCAGAGACAGCCTGCAGGGGTGTGAGTGTGCTGGGGCCTGCATGCTATGATGCCTGCGCGGAGGTCAGAGGGCAGCTTTCATCAGCTGGTTCTGTCCTTCCAATATGGGCTCCAGGGACCAAACTCTGGTCACCAAGCTTGCCTGCCAAATGCATTTACCCGCTGAGCCGTCTCATCAGCTCAAGACAAACTAATTTGTATCTGCGTGGGCCCAGCCTGTGGATTTCCGATGATTGCCAGACTTACAAAAAAAAGACACTTGTAAATACAATTCCTTATACACAGGATAAAAGATCTACCTTACTGCTGTTCTGTCAATGACAGTTTTGACTTAAGGGATTATACAGGTGAACAGAAATTGTCTCTTGACCATTGTTTGAGTGTATGACATCATCTGGTATCCAGGGGCTTTGATTTGGGGTCTTGTCTATTGGGATATTGATGTAATTGCAAAACACAAGGGACCAGAAGTCATGCTCTCAGCTCTAATTGTAATGACAACTTAAAAAATGTTTAGCCTTAGAATGGGGAGAGAGGTCAGTCAGAAGATGCTTGCAACCTTCCAGAACCCATGTTGTATATATATATATAGAGAGAGAGTATATCCCTGAACCTGGAGAAAAAAATTAGAAGAAACCAGATTATGGTTAGCATGTAGCGTTTGCCATATATGTATACATACATGTATATACATATTCAAGGAACATGTGTCTGTGGCATGACAGAAGACATCTTCCCAATTTCTTCCATAGTCAACTCAGCAGCTACTATACAATGAACAGTAAGTCGAAAGGACCTATCATTTTGAGTGGACCATTCATCTGAATATGGGTTTTCTTGCTTATTTCTGCTGAATATTTGGGAGTTATCTCAATTTCCTGTGAATCAAAGAATAGTAATCATCTCCCCCTAATTAAACAGAAAGCATCTTTTTCATAATATTTTGCAGGAGCTTGTCTTGGGTGCTATCTGTTGGCTTCTCATTATCATACAGGATCATCGATCACAATGATCAGACCGCACTGTTTCGGGCTTCTCACAAGACTTTTGTCCTCTCTAGTGCCTTTAGCCAAGTTGGCAGAGGAGAAAGACCCAAGACAGGTAACTGCAGGATTGAATGAGATCCATGACAGTACCATGATGAGACTGAGAGTTCAGACTGTCCAGAGAGAAAAACAAAAGTTCTTTGTCCCCTGCCCCTAACCTTCATGGCTGTGCGTATGGCCCTTGGTGGTAATGTATATTGTCACATTGAGTCAATAGAAGTGTCTAGTCTATTCTACTCTCTCCTCGACTTTCAATCATTTCCCATGAATCCCCTTTCCAAAATGTGGGTTTTGTGTCATGTTTCAAAAGCAGTGAAAATGAACCATCAAAATCCAAAGGAGCCTGAGCACCTGGCTGTCTGTCTGGTCCTCTGCCCAGTACTTGGCCTCACTGCCACGCTTCTTATGGAAACCATTGTCTTTGGCTGCCTTTGTTTCCACCCAGGTCACTATTAGTTGCTTGACACTTCTTTTCCATGATAGCCCTGCAGCCCTCTTCATTTTCCTATCTCCCTCTCCTCACACACACTTCTCTCTACTTTTTGGATTCCAGTCTCTTCTGGTTCTTCTAGTCTTTCTGTCTCTCTTCATACTTCTATTTATTTTTCCTTTCCACGGTGTAATGCTTGAGTATTACCATGACTGATTGATCCAGTTCAACAACCATCTCAGGCAGCTTTAACTCATAAATGTAATATCCCCAAGAATAGTCATGTCCTAATGACTACCAAAACTATACCTTAAAACAAATGGCTGGCCTAAGCTTCAGAGTCTTTTGCTCATTTGTTCACAGAAAGCTAATGTACATTGGTCTGTCTAGGGCCTCCAACTGGGACCACTGATCACTAAGTACCCTAAGACTGGGGCTCATTCCATACTGTCCCTTCTAGTACCTGGATGACAGGCTACGGTGTCTCATATTCTATGTACCCCCGGATTGTGTTCCTTATCTCTGTCATGACTACACTGGCTCAGCTGTATCATCCTTTTTCCTCTCTGGCTGTTGTTGTTGCTTCCCTTAAACTCACAACCTTCAACTCTGCTTCTTAGATTAATTGAGGCCCATCTTTTTTAAACTGTCCATCTTTTCACAATTTCACTGATACCTAAATGATCAGTCTGTTCTGATCAGATCTTTAAGCATTAAGTTTCCATTTTATAATACTGTGTTTATAAGGCCCTACAAATTGAACCTGATTGGACTTCTGTCTCCTTCTACTATACCTGTCTCTGTCTAACCACCTTTGAGCTTATTTCTCATGTCTCTGGGGTTCACATATCTGGATCTTGATTCTTCCTACCTCCTCCCACCCCACCAACATCATCCACTCATCTTCCTCTTATGAGCTTCTTTAAGTTGGGGGTCACATGACTGACTGCGGGATAAGTTGTGAATAAACGGGGTGGCAACAAAATTCTGAACACGGACCAATTGTGGAAGTCATTCAACTGTGGAATGAATCCAAGAGTTTTTGAAGCATGCTCACCCATGATGCCTCACACATCTTCACTGTAGACATGGTTCTGAACAGAACGGACATGCTTCACCCTGAATGCCATTGCCCCATCCAGCACCAATCATGCTGTTTCAAACCCTTTGGCTCGCAAACACTCATGTCTCCACCATGACCTGTTATAAATGGTGGCATTTTGAATGTATATACAATATTTTCTGCTCTTATAAAATTTGATGCTTTAATTATGGAAAACAAAGATGTTTAATATTTTCCTGTTGTCCTTCCTTACCGTATAGGTTATCACATCAGAATATCTTTGACTTGTTTTTAAAAACAAGCACTCCATATCATTAGTACACAATTTCTCCTTCATCTTTAATCAATAGCAAAGTTGTTTAGATAATAAATAATTTAAAAGGATTATATTTATGGTTTATTATCAATAGAAATCTGTTGTACTGGCTTTATATATCTGTAAGTTCCAAGTCAAGTGTGGGAAAAAATGCAGATGGAAAGGGCTTTCCAAGGAAAAAGTTTTAAGCCTCCCTATATCAAGCCTCTCAAAGAACCACCTGGAAGCTTTCTATTAGCCGCCTTCCATCCCTACCCCTGTAAAAATGCCCGAGTCTAAGATGTTCTCCCACTTTTCTTTCCTTTCCCATTTCATCACCCATGTCTGATTGGGGCCTTCTCCAGCTCTCACAAACAGCTGGCTCTTGTGGTCCCTAGATGTTAAATAACAAAAACAAATAATGAATTTGAAGAAGGGAGATAAAAGTAAAAGAAACTGAAGTGAAGGGCAAGTGGGGTTGCCTGATACAGATTATTAGGTTAGAGGTAAGCCAGAGGTATCTTAAAGAGCCACTGTTAAAATATCAGAACAGTGAGGCTGAGGAGACACATGATCCAGAAAAGTGCCCACTCTAGAAGCTTGAGGACCAGAGTTGAAGCTTCTAGAGCCCACATAAGAAAGCCAGATATGGTAGCATAAGCTCGTCATCCCATTCCTGGGAGACGGCAATGGGTGGATCCCTGGGGCTCAGTAGCCAAGGAAAGTAGCCTTCTTGAGAAGCATCAGGCCAGTGAAAGACTCCATCTCAAAAACGAGGTGGATGGCTTCTGAGGAAGCAGTCTCGAGGTTGCCCTCTGGCCACCACACGCATGCTCACCCAATAAGGTGCAAACACACTCATGCATACATTCTCATATGCATACTCACATATAGATAGGATCAAGAAATAACTATTTTTTTAAAACAATCAGGACTTATGCCAACTGGTTTTTAAGCCCCTTGTAGTTTGAAACCAGAAACTGTGAGAATATTTGCAACAGAGAAATTAGCAAGGACTATCCATAGTAATTTTCCTTTCTCAGACAGACAGGCTTCCTGAGAGTGTGGATTCAGTCCAGTGGCAAAGCACTTGCCTAGCAAACTCAAGGACAGGTGTTCAGTCAGTCACCAACACATGGAAGAGAGAGAGGGTGGACACGGGGCAGGGGCAAATTCCTAAAGGCCACTGGTAATCGGAATTATCATAAAGCCAGTTAGTCCTTTCTCAGGTCCCTCAAGCGTACATCAATAATGGATCCCATGATGACTGTTCCCTGTGTGACACTTCCTAAGTGTGTGTCTGTGTCCCCTCCCCCGTTACTGCCATCTCTGCTTTAACTCTCAGCATAATTGTCCTTACCCTTGCTCATTGCCGGGGCTGCCCAGCAGCACTAGACCAACGTTATTGCTAAGTGTACCGCCGGTTCAGTGTTTGGGATCAAGCCCTGCTGCTCTGAAAATGAACAAGACTGTTTGATTTTTTGCAAATAACAACATACAAAGATTCCTCATGTCAAAGAGTATTCTTGGCATGTGTGTGTTCACACATATGATATGCCTGTGTGTGTACGCATGTTTTCTCCTGTGTGTGTGTGTGTATGTGTGTGTGTGTGTGTGTGTGTGTGTGTGTGTGTGTGCATGTAGAGACCAGAGAGTGACATCAAGCATCATTCTTTATTTGCTGAGGTGGTGAGGTGGGCTCTCTCACAGAGACTGTAGCTTCCTGATTTGGCTAGCTCAGCTAACCAGCTTGCTTAGAGCATCTTGCTTCCACATCTTAAGTGCTGGGATTGCAGTTGGCCTGCCGCGCCCTCCCAGAGTGTATGTGGGTTCTGAGACTCTGAACTCTGCTACTCACATTTGCACAGAGAGAGCTTTATCCACTGAGTAATCTCTCTGGCCCCAGAACGGGCTCCTTAGACATTATCTGTGGCTTAGGGCAACATTTCTCATTTGTCGTCACATAGCTATTCACACATTGAATCTGTGACTGGTTCTTACCTTGACGTTGGCTACACCCTTACACCCTGTAATCATGTAAGGTTGGAGAAGCTGACTTCATGGCTTGTGGCCTCCAGGTGAAAAGTATTAAGTCTGTGGAAATAGGCACCAGGGGACCGGTTATTCCATCCAGCCTTCCCCATCTTCCTCCTGACTCTGCCCACACCCCCAGCTTATTTGAGGGAAAAGCTCCTTCCTTCTGGCTCAGTGCCCTGCTACCATCCAGGTGAGTTTGTAGCATGACAATTAAGAAGGACCGGTGAGGTACAGAATGCCACACTGTCCTCCAAGCCCCTACCCTCATTAAGAAAATAAAAGGTTGGTGAGTCTTGCAGGCGGCCTTCCTCCCTCTGGATAGTTCAGGAATCTCTGGCTGTCAGCATCGCACTCTGGGCCAGGAAAGTTCAGAGAATTACTTCAATAATATGACAGCCTCTTCCATTCAAAATGGAATTCAGCTCTGCCTCCCCCAGAGCCCTCATTGAAATTCTGCACATGATCCATTCCTCCAGTCGTTTAACAACGTCTCTCATGTTTGCCCTGATTTAAGAGAAAAAAAAAAAAGTAAGAAAGTAAGAGAGAAAGGAAAGGAGAGAAAGGAGCCCAGCTTTGTATTTGTGATAACGTGGATCAGGATGGTGTAATTGTGGGGAGGAGACCCCCAGGCTGGCAGTAATAGGACGGCTCCTCTGATGTGTGCTACCATCAGACAATGGCCTGTGCATGGTTGTTCTCGGGGGACAGCAAAGAGGCTTTTAAGAATTACTCACTGTGAAGGATGAAAGCTAATGAGGAAAAGGAGCGAGTGAGGAGAGGAGAGCCTTTTCAGGAAGTCTGGCTCCACTTAGACCTGTCATGGCTCCCTTCAAAGTCATTAGGATAGGCGGGTCTCTGAGCATCTCACATTCCTCCCAGGCTCCTCCAGGTCAAGGTAACCCCTTCTTGAGGAGTTAAAGTTACTAAATAATAAATATGAAGGGAAAGGAAAGGGGTGGATGCTAAGACTACCAATAAATAAGGTGAAAGAGAGCGTTTCTATCAAACAAGAAACAGCTCCTAACGGACCTCCATGGCAAAAGAGCAAAAGGCAATCTGTTACACCCTGTTTCCTTGTTTTAAAGGCTAGGGATAGGCTTTGAATTACATACACCAGCAGTCTATGGAGCAAAGTGTCTGAGGAAAACTCAAGCCTTGCTTTTCACTTGGACTGGCTTGCTAGACTGCAGATCGGTCACCTAGAGCTTGTGTTAGAGCCGGACAGTCTTATCAGAAAGAGTGATATCAGACATGTCTGGGGAACCTCAAGGATGCCGACCTCCTCACGCAGGATGCCGGTGGATGTGTCTCCCGTGAAGTGCCCAAAGGCTGCTGCTCTCTTAGGCAAAGGTGGTATCCCACGTCAGGAGCCCATGGGGATACTGCAATACAAAGCTGCATACTTGTTTTCGTCATCCGCAGCCTCCTGAAACAACAAAGTCTGTGGTTGCTGCAGCTGGGAAGGGATTCATATCCTAGATGTAGCCTTTGTGGTGAAATAAAAATAAGGAAGACACTCGCAGTAGCCACACAACGAGAACAAGGAACACTAGCACATGCTACAAAGCACAGTTCTCTTGAAGAGGCCTTGGGCAGGCAGGTTTTTGTTTTTATCTGCAGCCCCTTATCTGATGTTCTAGGCTGCTTTGCAGATCCCGGTATTTCTCCCACCCATATGTAGCCTCAAAATAATAAAAACAGTGCCTCCATCTCCAACAGCCAAGTGCTCTTCCCAGGGCTACCCAGTGGTCCAGGAGGGTTTTTGAATGAGTTGCTATCACATAGAATTGAGCTCTCTGTGGTCATTTTAATTGTCCACTTGAGACAAGCTAAAATCACCTGAGAAGAGGACCACAGTTGAGGATTTGCCTAGATCAGTTTGGCCTGTGGGGGAGTCTGTGAGGGATCATCCGGATTGTTAATTGAGGTAGGGAGACCCTACCTAAATCAGGGCAGCGACCTTTCATGGGCTGCTAAGAACTCAAAAGCTAGTTAAGTTTATGCAGCAAGCAAGCAGGCAGCACAAGTTCACTTCTCTCTGCTTTGACGGAGGGGCTAGCTGCTGAGTTTCTGTTTCAGTTTCCCTTCAGCAGTGGATGATAAACAAAAACAAAACAAAACAAAACAAACAAACAAACAAGAAAACCCCTCCTTTTGGTCAGGGCAACACAACAAAATGGAAGTTTGCCCCACCGCATCTGCTCTTTCAAGATTTTCAGAGTGTAATCGGTTTGAAATGCCCCTCACCTCAGTTCACGCCCAGAGGAGCTGCTCACTATCCTGCCATCAACACAAGCAGCCTGTAGGGCAGTAACTGGGTGGTAGGAGTCGTTCTCACAAGGCCACCGTGTTTCAGCTTTGATTTTCTTTCTTTCCCACGAAGAGGATTCTGCTCAGAAACTGTGGGCCATAATTCTCCTCCTCTTCACCTAATTGTGTTCACTATCGAGAAAACAATTAACATTCCAAATGGTTATTGAACACCTACCACGAGAGAGAGATTGTATGATGTACTAGAGATGGGGAGGCCTGCATTGTAACTAGCGCTTCAGGAGAGAGAGAGAGAGAGAGAGAGAGAGAGAGAGAGAGAGAGAGCGCAGGAGGGCTACAGGGTGAGAAGCCACCACATAAATCTTCGTTGTCTCTCCTAATAGCTTTGAGACCTCAGTGATTTACTCTCTCTTTTAAAGCCATCATTTTCCATAAAAGGTGTTTCATGATAGTGACTGTTTCTAGGATTCCGCGGCATTGTGAAAAAGCACGTAGTCTTCTCTCAGCCTGAGACTGGGTGGGTGATCAATATGTAAGGCTGGCTTCCCACGGATGATTTCCAAGTGGGAGAAGACTTAGAAGAGTCCATCGGAGCCAACCCACAATAGAAACCTGCAAAAGGATGGGCCAGCCCAGGAGAAGCCATTCGTTTTCATGTTCATAACCAGCTTTGCCATAACCAGGAACCGCCATGATCCTTCTGCACACCTCAGACAAAAGAGCAGCATTTGAATTCGGAAAGCAAGCCATTCCTTAGGAGACAATTCCCTAGAGATGATTGCTTGGAAGGGCGGGTTCCTCTAGGATAACTGTGTGGCAAATGTGCGTCAGTGTCTGTATAGGTGCATGTTTGTACATAAGCGTGTGAAGCCTAAGGTTGACATTGGGAGTCTTCTTCAGTTCATCTCTGCTTTACTCATTGAGGCAGGGCCTCTCAGTTAAACCCAGAGCTCCATGATCGGGCTGGCCTAACTAGCCATCTTGCTCTAGGTATCGATACCTTCCATGTGCTGGAATTACAGGCAGACTACTGCCTAACCCACATAGATGTAGGTTCTGGGGAGCAGAGCTCTGCCTCTCACACTCAAATGGCAAACATTCTACCCACTGAGCCATCACCACAGACAGCAGTAAAAATCTTAATATCGCACAGACTGATAACTAATAGTAGAAAAGGGCAGCTACCACCTTAAGAATGCTTCACTAATAGCACAACCTGTAATTCACCTGCTTGGGGAGCTTAAGACAGTCAGAACTAACTTTCTGAGAAGCCCGTTCTCGTGCACCCTCCTGATTTTAAATTCCCACAGCCAACAGCAGCAGAGGTAACCCAAATCCATAAGTGCTAGATCCTATTTGGTCCTGTCATTCATTTCCAAAGTGTATCTGTAGCAAAGCCTTTAAGTAAGACTTAAAAAAATATCATTTGCCACAATGTATCATGTCAGATGTTTTACATTCTGCATCAGGACAAACTTTTTTTTTCTTTTTTTTTTTTTTTTTTTTTTTTTTTTTTTGCTTGGCTATTAACCAAGTCCCTCAAAGTACCCATAGCATTCAACCTCTTCTCAGGTTTACATGGCCAGACATTTGCACTCCGTAGAGTCTTCCTCTAGGAGCGTTGGCTTCTTAGTGGCCAGGAGGAATCCATATACCCTTAACTTTTTTCACTTTCAGAAGAATAAAATTGAATCAATCTTGGCTGAATATGAAATAATAAAAACAGCTAATGTCTTCATCGTTTTCTGAGCAAGCCCATCAGGCAGAAGGGTGTTGCTTTATTTATTTATTTATTTTTCTATTTTGCGAGATGTATTATAGCTGGCTAATCCTCCATAAATATGAAAGAATGATCATTTCACAGCTACCAATTGACAAACTGGAACCTGTTTTTCATTTGAGCAGGCAAGATAAGCAGGCTGCCAGAGGCTCTGCCATCTCTGCCTCAGACAAAGCCTGTCCCAGGCAGAAGCTGCTGGTTCATTCTTGGGTCACCACTATGTTATTTTTAGTTCTCTGCATCTTCGCGGGAGTTCAGATCACATTCCAAGCAGCCTCCTGTCTTGAGGAACCCTCTATAGCCCACCTTCCCTGGCATAATTTAAAGAAATGGGTACCTACAATTAAACCATTCCAGATGTAAAATTCTTGCCTGGAGAGTGAATGGGATTCATGAATATAAATTGAGCCGCCCTTACACTTCGGTTTTCATCTTGAAATTGAAGACTATTCGCCTCCCCCACATAAATCCTTATTTGCCTTAAGTGTGTTTACTGTGGGGCCCCAGTGTAGAGCTGGTAGCATATTGCTATGCATAACCAAATGCCAACTCTCACAAATCATCCCGGGATGAGGCGTGGGGAGGGAGACTCGGCAAGTAGCTGCATCTGTGTTCCCAGGAAGGATGGATAGCTCTGCAGCAAACTGTACCCTATACGGAGATGGATCAACTCAGCCTCCACAAGCTTTGCCTGCCCTTGAATATTTCCTTCGTTTTCCTCTAATGGAATTTTTGTTCTCTCTCTTCCTCTCTCTCTGTCTGTCTTTCTCTCTCTGTCTCTCTCTCACTTTCTCTCTCTCTCTCTGTCTCTCTCTCTCTCCATCTTTGCACCTCTATAGTTTTGGTTTGGAGACTGTTCTGATACAAAATTCTCTTGTCTAACACAACAATCCAAGTGTCTGATCGAAGTGTCTGATCAGCAAACATGAAAATGAGCTTCAGACATTAGACCACCTTCTCCCTCATTCTTCTCACCTCATCTTCCTCTCTCCTTTCCTCTTCATTTTTGTTATTAGGTTGAGCATCCACTGATCTAGTGGCTACATGGAATAGGAAAAGATCCATTGAGATACCAAATATTAAAAGACTACCCTCAGCTTTCAGCCAGAAATGAGCCTCTTATAATACTCTCGGTGGCATGACCTTGACAGGGAGTTCACATTGCCTGCTCTCTGTTACGAGAGTAAATGGCAAGAGAGGCTACAATTCATAACTGATTGTAACTCTCCCACAACCACATCAAGTTATTTTCTCATGTGGACAACAGTGTATGCTACAAAGAACTCAACCTAGTTCAAAACAGCTTGATAAGGAAATGGTAAAACTCTCTCAGATTATCCTTTCAGGATATAAGTCTCTTTTGTGTGTGTGTGTGTGTGTGTGTGTGTACTCCCCTCCTGTATGTGTAGAACAAAGAACAACCTTGGGTGTCATTGTCATTCTTCAGGTGTTGCCACTTTCCCTTTGAATTTAAGGCCTCTCACTGGCCTTAAAATCACCTATCAGACTAGACCGGATAGGCAGCAAGATGCAGGATCTGCTTATCTCTGCCTCCTTGGCACTGAGATTAGAAGCATGTGTCTGCACATCCAGATTTTTGCTTCTTTTGAAAAAGAGTTCTGTGGATTAAACTCAGGTCCTCACGCTTGCAAGCAAGCATTTTACCAAGTTAGCCACCTCCACTGCCAGACCTGATGCTCTGCCTTTCAGGGCAGCTGCATAAAGAAATTAGAATGGAGGGCACAGACACTAAAGACCAACGGGAACCATTGCAAAAGGGAATGTTCTCAGGCAGCTCTGCCCTGACTTTCTGGGAAGCAGTGCTGACAATGGCCTGGCCTCTGGGGGGGGGTGGTTAACCCAAGTCAGGTGGGTTTTTCTTTGAGCTACGTACACTATCCCCATGAGCCCTTTTGAGATGGTGCTCTGAGGCTTCTCTGCAGCTCTGAGCACACTAAAGGAAAGCTTGAGCAGAGAGGTAGCCATTGCTCATGATTATTTTGGTGCATATGGTGTCCCTAGAAGGATTTAACATAACTTACTAAATTAAAAATCTCTTTCATACTGAACAGGGTGTGCAGTGGGAATAAAAAATAAGACAACACACAAAGGTTTAAAAGGTGCCTTTAGAAATCAACACTGATTCAACCCCCGACTTGTAGACATAGGCCAGACCTTCCAACTTGGCCTGTCTGCTGTCTTCCATACCAAGAGCTTGTTTCAAATCAACTTGGAGAATAGAACTGATCTTCTAAGTCAGTGACTCTGCAAACATGTTTCTATGATATTTCTGATATAAATGAAGATGTATGTTCACACCACCAAGTACTTTCTTCTGCGCAGGCTATAATTATTTTTTCCTCATTATGAAGCTGCAGCATTCACAAATACTCAATGGGTACCATCTGCTAACATTGTACATACATTCTGTGTTCTTGTTTCGTTTTTAGAATCAGGTTGTACAACTTAACTCAGTGCCCACAAGTAAGATTCTCCTCTAGCACTCCCGATTTCTCAGAGTGTAGTGTGCTACATAAGCTCTGGACACGGCTTACTATACAGTAGGGGCTGACGCTGTTGAGTTCAGTTACTACTGTATCTTCCTATAGAGGTTGTAGCTTTCGTCAATGGCTATAAGAACAGTTCTCAATCTTCTTTTAGGATGCATTTTAAACTGCTTGTTTTGAGGACAAAAATAAATAAATCAAATCTGCTCTCATTTGAGAAAAGGAAAGAAAAGAGGGCTTACTGACTGACACATCTAACTGAGCAAAAACTAGATAAATAATCATCTGTTCTACGCTATCTGATACATGTTCGTGGCTATTTATTGGGTGTTTTACTGGAAGTTCTGTTATGAGACCACTGTTGGACATAATTAAAGACACAGTATGCTTTTCTCTTGCTGACACCCCCCCCCCACGGCCGACACACACACACACACCCACACACCAAGGGATGTGTAATTACCTAGGATAGGGAGTCGTTTTGTTCACCAGGACTTGGCCAAATTGAATCCATACTATGGATAAGCTGTTTGGTGGTCTCTGCATACATGAGGCAAGTTCAAGAGAGCAGGAAAATAGGTGAAGCAGCCATTTAAACTAAAACATGCTTAATAAGGCCAAAGATGAAAGCTATAATTTACGATGTCAAGAGGGGCCCCTGTGCAAAGAGGAATTAATCATAGTCACAAGTGCTCATTGGACAGGTCTGTATAATAATAGAAATACCAGAAGGTTTTCAGTGGACCACTCTATAACAATAGAAATGTCAATGTTTTTTATTTTTTATTTTTTAGTATTCTATGCAGCAATGGAAATGTCAGAGGGTTTTCATTGGACCATTCTTTGTAACAATAGAAATATCAGAAGATTTTTGTTGAACTGTTTTATGCAGCAATGGAAACGTCAGTGGACCTTTTGAAGCCATAATATTGTCCACACTTTGAGATTTCTTTTTGAAAAAAAAAAAAAAAAATGTGTTCTTAGGAAACAAACACCCGGACAGCATATTCATAGCTTGGAGACTGAGTTGTCTGAGGCTCGCTTCGAAACAAGCGCTCACACCTGAAGCAATGTCACAATTCCTTCCCGTGACAGCCTCTTACCATCCACTCAGAGGGATCTTTTGTTTTTCTCTCCTTTGCAGGTTACCAGCCAGTCTTGTCTGGGCAGCAGGGCTTCCAAGGCCTGATGGGAGTTCAGCAGTCAGCTCACGGCCAGGCTGTGATGAGCAGTCAGCAGGGAGCCTCAGTGCAGGGGGTGGTGGTCTCCTACCCAGCCATGTCTTCTTATCAGGTGAGTGCCAGCAGCCGGGAAAGCCCTGGTCACAAATTCACACCTTTCACAGTAGAAGCTAGAGGAAGGTGTGTGTGTGTGTGCATGTGTGCATGTGTGTGCGTGTGGATAGTTGGGTCATGGATGTTTGACTGGTCCACCCATTAGTTAGCTTTGAACTGAGATATGGAAGTAGAAATTGGTATATGCTGCTGTTACAAAAACCTGGGATTTTAAATGCGGTGCTGGATTTGTTCCCATATAAATTTTTAGTCATAGAAGGAATTTCTTTGATGTTCTATCCAAGAAGACTTTAGGGCACTTTATTGAAACTTGGTAGAAAACCAACATGGCAATTTCTCAGCCATTTTTGTATTCTCTCAGGCAAACTTCATTTCTACCGTAGTTGGAAGTTCTCACACATTTATATGCAGAGTCTCACATACATCTAAAGCACGTTGACGTGGGCAAAATTCCATTCTCAGACCAGAGCAGCTTGAGACTTCAGCACATATTACATATGAATTTGTGCTTTGTAACCTGAAGCCTTCCAGAAGGAAAAAAAAAATGAGCAGTGAGTGAAATGGCTTGGTCATTCCATTTGGCTGTACTGGGTACATCTAGCTTTAAAGAAACTATATGCAACCCTTCTACCTGGACAGAACACCCTCCTCACTAAGGAAGTCTCCAAGCTTCTTCTCATGAAATGAGAAAGGGCTATGGTTTTCCACACTGAGAGAAAGCTAGAGGGGCATTCAGATGGTGTCCTAGGGTAAAGGAGGAAGGCAGAGGAGGGGAGGAAGGGGAGAAGGGAAGGAGACCTCAGCATCCACGCTTCTAAGCATCTGCTGCGTCCCAGGATCTGCCCCTGGCATACTTCCAGTGGTTCTCCCACAGAAATGTCCTTATCCAGATGGTCTCCATGTATGTGCAACCTATGGTCCTACGATACCTGGAAGTACAGCACGACATGTTCACAAGCCATGATAATGGTACACGTAACAGTGTCAAAGGCTGGACGGGCAGACAGGTTAAGTGACTTTCTCCAAGTGAAATAGCTGATAAATGATAGCGATAGGGCTAGATATCTGTTAAGCCCAACACCGAAAACATCAAAGCAGACTTTTCACGTGCAGTTTTGCTTGTGTCTTGCACAGGTGCCAATGACCCAAGGTTCTCAAGCAGTGCCCCAGCAGACATACCAATCGCCAATCATGCTGCCCAACCAGGCAGGCCAAGGGTCGCTCCCAGCCACCGGAATGCCTGTGTACTGTAACGTCACACCGCCAAGCCCTCAGAACAACCTACGGCTGATTAGTGCTCACTGCCCCTCCAGCGCGGTTCCTGTCATGTCTGCTAGCTGTAGGACAAACTGTGCGAGCATGAGCAACGCTGGTTGGCAGGTGAAGTTCTGAGCGCTCAGGCTGCCTGCAGGCCACCTCATCGGGCGTTAACTCATGGCCTTCAGAGGAAGAGGAAGGAGACTGACAACTGGCTGAGGACTTCTGTATTCACTCAACACTCAAATGATTGCTGCTGGTATTCTGTACAAACTAATCAAAGACTATTACACTCATTAGCTGGTTAATGGTGCATATTTCTGTCATGTCTGCTAGGTATGCCTTTCTAGCTTAGCTAGTGACATGAATTCATCAAGGTAAGATTTTCTACCACTGAATACCACTGTGTAGATTACAATATCCCTGATTCGAATTAGTTTTGTACTTTGTGTTGAGTTTGTGATGCTAAAAGTATTTAAAAATATATAAACTAAATCACACTGTACCAAAGCTGTAATGGAAAAGAGAAGAATTAAGGAATGGAAGGAATAATTTATATACACTATAGAGTTTTCTTTTTTAAATGGATATATATGGTATTGTAGTGTTTAATCAAAATAAAAGCTTATTTGACCTTATGGAGGAAGGTCATGTTTTTATCACGTTTGCTTCAGTCTCTCTTTCAATATGCTATTTGCTAGTTTAGTTAATGTTTTTATTAGCAGATGTTAAATTACACAAAACGAGCTTCACCCTGACATTTTCATACTTTTATAGAGTGCCTTTTGACCACATTTAACCTCAGTGTCTCCTCAAATTCTCCTTGGTACCCTCCCTCTTCTTACTTAGTGCCATTGCTTTCATGGCACTTTCCATTTGTTTATTCTTAATGAATCAATGAGTCTCTCTCTCTCTCTCTCTCTCTCTCTCTCTCTCTCTCTCTCTTCTCTCTCTCTCTGTCTCTTGTGGTAGAGGCTTGATTTGGCTTACACTTCTACATTGCTGTCCATCACGAAAGAAAGTCAGGACAGGAACTCAAACAGGGCTGGAACCTGGAGGCAGGAGCTCACTCAGAGGCCATGGAGGGCCTGCTTACTGCTGCTGCTCACTGGCTTGCTCCAAACCAATGAGTTTCATTGGGGCTTCCTACAGAAGCACAGGGGATTATTTCCAGAAGCTTGCACAATTATCTCCTTAGAGGAAAAGTCTATCCCCATTAGCCACTGACTTTCTACAAATCCTCAGAGAGGAGCAGGGACTTATGAACCTCCTCCTCCCATTGCAGGACACTGATAAGCTCCCTTCATGCAGGTAATCGTGGGCTCAGTTGTGCCACACTGCATTATGCCTAGAAGATAGTGTTCCAAGAAAATCCACCTCTTCCTCTAGCTCTTACATTCTTTCCATCCCTTCTTCTGTGATGTTTTCTGTGCCTTGGGGGAGAAATCAGATAGAAGTCTCATTTATGCCCGAACGTTCAATATCAGTTTTATTCGTGTTTTATTGGTGTCACTGTTGTTTTTTCTAGGCGTTATCTCATGGACACTGCATGGAAAAGTTGTTTCTGGGCATTTAGAGTTGAATGACTTCTTAGAGATACTATAGGCAAGCACTTTTAATAACCCCTGCGGTTGATATTATTATAAAGGTCATGAACGTAAGATGATGTCCGTGTCATTGCTTTTACTTCTAGAAATATTGGATATGTATAACTATACTGTACCTACTAGGAAATGCTAAATGTTGTCACTAAAAATACTCACCCTACATCTAGCCTTGTTCTGTCTTTCTTGGAGTTCAACCATGTACCTTAAAGGTAAATTTGTTTATAGTAATATACAAGAGGCCAAGCCTGATTCCTCCTGTTATACTCAAATGTATACTTCAAAGCACCGCCGGTTCCGACACTCAGAGGCACAGACATTTTTCGTGGCAACTGAAAAAGGATGTATATAGCAATGATTTAATCACAAAAGCTAGAGCATCTGCAAAGCAAATATAAGAAGTGTGTGATTCTCCAATCCCCCAATGTATAATTCCCCAAGGGGCTCGTGGTTAAAACTGAGTTAGGACAACATTTAAAAATTAATAACTGAACTCTGGACTCTGAGAATTGATCCTTAGAATGATGTTTATTTGAGGGAATAAAACCTCGTAGCTTTCATCTTAATACCACAGCATAATAATTGCTTCGTTGTTTATATTTCCTGCCTAAAAATGAGTTGTGGGAATGGTATCAGGAAAATTCTCATTGGTTTTCATTTGATCACATTCTCTACCTTGGATTTTTCATTTTCATGTTGTTTAGCTCTGGGTAGAGTTAAGCACTTAAAAACCCTACTTAGTAGATTATCATTTCTTTCTGTCTAGTGTTTCCTTTTTTCCTTTCAAAGGGAGCTTTTGTGCTATTCTAATTAACTTCGCTCTGTGTGCAGTCTTCTCCATTTTCCCATATCTAGGCTTGTTTTTTTTTTTTTTTTTTCATGAAGCTAATCCCTGACCATGAAAAGTGTTATAAACAAAGGAATATTCCTTTTTTTTTTATTGAACCATTGAACCAACAACTGTACTGAGGAAAGACAGTACATTTTTCCAGCTAATATCTTTCCCTAGTGGAGGGAGGGTCTTGGCCTATATGGATTCACTTTTTAAATTACAGATTCTTTGTTTATGTATGTATGTATGTATTTGTCTGTTTATTGTGTGATTGTGTGAGTGCATGTTGGGAAGAGGGGGTTCCAGGGACAGAACTCAGGTCTCCCACCTTGATGGCATGCACCTCCACCCTCTGAAACATCTCACCAGTCCAGATTCACTTTTAAGAAATATTCCCTATTTGGTCTTCAGACCTTGACAGTGATTCTAAAGGCAGATGCTCCAAATATGAGCTGGAATGCTTACTGTCCTTCCATAGAACTCTGGGAAAATTTGGCTTTTGTTTAATGATCCTTAGAATTGCTGAGCCCCTTAGGCTCTGTAAATTTAAGTCTTATATATACTAATGGTAAAGACAGCAATATATATGTATCTGTCTTTATATGTATCTGTTTCTTTCAGTATTGCTTAATGTCAAGCCTCTTCCTTCCTACCTTAACTAACTTTTCTGAGACAAATCTTATCATACAGCTTTGGCTATCCTTGAACTCACTATGTAGACCAACTAGTCTCCAACTCACAGATATCCACCTGCCTCTTCCTCTGCCTCCCAGGCTGGAAGTAAGTGCACTGTACCACCATGCTTTGTAGCTAGTATTTTCTTGCAGTAGAATATTTAAATTGGCTGGGTAGGACAACTGTTTTGTAAGTGAGGTTTATTCAGAATTTAATTTATTGCCAAGAGAATATTCAAAGTGGTTTTCATCTTGGTTAATAATTTTATCACCATCACATTTTAATTGCAGAATTATTCAGTTTATAAGCTTAGGTGGAGATATTACTATATAAAGATATTACTATACAGATACTTAGAAAAATAAACACGTAACTAAAGGCTCTAATGACCTCCCACACCTCTATGGGAATGCAAAAGGGTACACTGGTGACTTACATAAACTTTGATTACACAGTTGGCTTTATTGTAGTTTTTAAGGACCATTTAAAACGGGAATAGAAACACACTAAGGTACGTTGCCTTACTCTTGTGGATTTGTTTTTTCTTTTGGCTGTGCTCTGATACCTGCTAGTCAATGTTCTGACTGGCGTATCAGCTTGTTGTTATTTAATATAACTCTGCCGGGCATGAGGCGGGGCAGGAGAGGGTGCACCAGCTTTACAGAAGTAAGGTTACATAACTGCGAATATAATTTGAAGACTGGAATAGAGCTGTAAATCACCATTAGAAATGTGAGCCCTTTGTGAAAAACACATTCTTACAAGGGTGATTTGGAAAAATTGAATACAGTGAGCGGGAAGCAATAGAAATGGAGTTTTGAGCTTTCAGGGGGGCATACTTAGATTCTGATCCCACTTTTGACAACAGTCAAATTGTGATGGATACGTGTGTTCTCCATCCTCCTCCTTCCTTTGTTCTACACATAGCTCCACTGTTCACCTGTTCTCTGGCACCCACACCACAGGTGCCTTGATCACTTACAAACCAGAGTTCATACAGGAAATGCCTCACCTTCAAAGTGAAAGCAGAAATAGATCTTTGGGGAGTCTCAAACTGTAGTAGACACAGCATTTTATATGAATAGAAAAATAAGTCTCTTGTTTCCTAAAATATTTTCCTTGGAACAGTTTTTTTTTATCTTTTTAAAATCTGCACACATGTAATGTTTATATGTGTGGCGAGGAGGTTGCATGCATACATGCTTCCTGTTTTAACAAACTAGGCTTGGTGGTTCACACCTAGCACTGGAGGAGGCAGAGGCAAGCAGGTTCCTGAGTTCAAGCCCAACCTAATCGCATATATATATATATATGAGATCCATATATGTGTGTGTCTGTATGTATATATGTGTCTATGTACACACACACACACACACATATATATATATATGAAAATCCCAAAATAATAAAGCAGGCATGTGCACACCATGGCACATGTGTGAAGAGCAGAGGTCAGCCTCAGGTGTCAGGCCTTGCCGTACATACAAGGGTCTCTAGCTCCTTGCTGAGTGTGACAGGCTAGCTAAGCTGAGAGCTCCTGAGGAGCCTCCTAAGGAGCCCCACCCTTGCCATCTCCCTACAGACATGCTGCCGTTACAGACACTCGATACCACGTACAGCTCTATGTGAGATTTCAGATCAAAGATCAGGTCCTCACACTTGTACAGCAAACACGCCAGCCACTGAGCCATCTCCTTGAGCCCAGAACACTTTTTGCTCCATGCTCCATTCGGCTGCTATGTGAAGTAGGTGGTACCTAAGGCCATTACAGAGGGCAAAGGGTGATCAAGGTCAGTGAATATTGTTAAAACCTATGTGGTTTCTGGAAACCTTTACTATATTAACTCATATAATTTTCATATGTTTTGCCATAATTTTCATAGTTTTGCCAAAAAGCCATCTTCAGTCACAGACTATATCAAAGGACAAAAGTTATAAGGAGCTAGAGAGAGGGAGCTGGAGAGATGGCTCAGCAGTTAAGCACACTGGCTGCTCTTCCAGAGGACCTGGTGTCAATTCCCAGCATCCACATGGCAGCTTACACCCATCTGTAACTCTCACTCCAGGTTTTCTGATGCCCTCTTCTGACCTCCTTGGACTCAAAGCCTACATATGCTACACAAACATTAATGCAAGAAAAAAAAATCACATTTTTAAACAGGTGTGTATGTGTGTGAGTGTGTGTTACAAGCCAGGCATGGTGGCTCATACTGTAGGAGGCAGAATCAAGGAGATGTCTGACTTCAGGCCCAACCTGATTTACATAGGAAGACCTTTTCATATACATATATAACTCCCATTTGCATATATTCAAATATTATATATGAAAATGCTAAAATAACAAAGTATTTATCCCTTGCTTTAATTTTAGTAGCAACAACTTTCTATCTCTAAATGTGAGACGGCACCCCCACTTCTGACAGCTTTTGGCCTGGCTGCGTTTGTGCCATGACATGGGATGAAGTAATAGCTGTAATGCCATATTTCTGCATTATCACCTTTGAACTCTTCATGTAGAAGGACTTATCTATACATTTATATCTATGGATGCTTAGTCATGTAGGTATAAATGCACACGAATGTAGTTGCTTCTGATGATTCTTCGTCCCTCTATGTGATCAAATGCAAAGAGAGTAACTTATGATGTAATTTATCCATGATGCTCTCACTGCATTCTTACTGCCCTGGGTAGTTTTTGTCAACTGGAAACAAGCTAGGATTATCTAGAAAGGGAAAACTTAAACTGAGGAAATAAGACTATTAGGTTGGCCTGTGGGCATGACCCTGGAGAATATTCTCTATTGGCAATTGGTGAGAGGACCAAGCTCACTCTGGCTGGTGCAAGTGCGGCACAGGTGGTCTTGGGTGATGTAAGAAAACAGGCCAAGCAAGCCATGGGAGCCATCCAACCAGCAGTGTTCCCTCAGGCTCTCTGCTTTTGTCCTGGCTCCAGCTTCCAGCTGGAATTCTTGCACTGACTTCCCTCAGAGATGGACTGTGATGTGGAAGAGTAAGAAAAAGAGAACGAGAATTCTTTCTACAAGTTGATAGGATACTACTCAGTGCTTGCAAGACCTTGAGTTCAAAGAATGCCCTGCCTTTAAGAAGCTTGTGAAGTTTTAGAATAAATTTTGTCAGTGTTTCAGTAAATAAAAAATACGTTAGCCATGGGGCTCATCTTCTTCAGATGATGTTCTTCATCACATAAAAATAAGGGTTTGAAGAAGGAAATGAGTTATCTGTTATTCTGAGGCCTTTGTCCTGCCCCATGTTGGATACATGGAATTCAGGTTTGCAGAGGTGGGCATGAATATGTCCTAACCCCAGCTGAGAGTAGTTCCTATAGGGCAAAGAAACACAAGAAAACATGGAATATAATTTGGGGTGTTTGGAATGGGAGGCAACTGAGGAGAAATCTACAGAGGAGTACATCCTGGAAAGCTCACAATTATTTTGGGGTGACCTGACCCCAAATAACAGGCAAAGAAAACCAACCAAATAGCAGCTTAGGAAAATCTTCCAACATAAACTAATACGATATCAGTCATGGTTCATAAAAGAAATATATGCCTCCAAAAGTAACGTGGGCTATATATGAAAGGGGTCACTGTTCGAACATCTTAGGCAAACACAAACAGGTGAGATATCCTATCATGTCACAGCTACCATTGGTATCATGGAACAAACCAGAATTATAGTGAAACTTAACGTTTTCTTAAAGAACATAAAAATGTTATGTGAGCATATTTAAGTTTAAATCCCAAGCATGGGGTATGGGGCTGCTTCAGACTGTCCACAGCAGCAAACTATGGTTTTCCTTGTGCTCTAGCAGGGACATGGTTTTGCCACCTGAGGATAGTTTATGTTTGGAATTCTGGGGACTCTTGGGAAGACAGATAAATGCCAGAGCACCAAGAGGGGTGGCAGCTGCTGCTCCCTTTGCTGCTTCTCCTTTTGGCTCCTGTTGCTGGATCCTGGGTGCTGGACTGGTGGTTGCTGGTTTGAGATATTCAGGCAACGAAGATCAAATTTGATCCAAGGAATTTGATGTTCCTAGTCAGTAGAAAGTAGTCCAACAATATTGATGCCCCTTCCCCCCTCACTTTCTTTCTCTCCTACCTAGTGCTGGGGTATTAGAAATGATAGGGCTGGTGTAGAGAGGTGGGAAAAAAAAAACCAATAAAGTAGCCAAGTCCAGCTATCAGAATGGATCTCTTCTCCAGGCATGGAACACTCAGTGGTTTTATTGTGGACACAGCATAACTTTAGAGTTTTCTGCAGTAGCACATGGCAACGTCCTACTATTGCCTGATTCTTTCCTAGAGAGACACAAAGAAATGGCTGTTCACCAGGAGAACACAGCTTTGACAGACCAAAGAAAGCTCTGCATCCAAGTTCAACTTAATGACACAGTGGATTATTGCTGTGACTTACAGGAGCATGGGTGGCTGAAAGGTACAGTCCACCCCCCACAACCTGTGGGAATGTTGATAAGACTGATCTTCTGAAAGGTCGTGTGTCCACCATCTCCACCATTCTCGCTCAAGAAAAGATCATGTCTGACGCAGAGAAAACAGCTACAGATCTGCCTTAAGCTACTTTTAGAGCAGGGGAACATCCCTGGCCAGAACTGGGTTGCTGAGCCTCCAGTACAATTTGATCATTACTGAAACACAATGAAATTTGATGGTCACTTCCCATAGTTCTATATTGGAAAATGATGGGAACACTCATCCATCATGGCTCAGAATTTTGCCTCTTTGATCCTATGAGTTCCACTTCTAGCACATATGATCAAGGCTCTTCTTTGATTCATTCCATATTTTTACTTTTTTTTTTTTTTTTTTTTTTTTTTTTTTGCCTCCATCCCTCTCGACTGGGAAGGGCTGTTTTTCTAGAGGTGAGATTTGACATTATTTTCCAGTAGTTCTCATTATTAATGTCTGTCTCAAACTTAAATCTCTCCCTACTTCCAGAAGGTTCTGCAACCTCAAATAATTTACCACTGTTTATGTGTCATCAATGGTAAAAGTCCTCACTTTGGGAGCAGGGGCCCTGTTGCTCTTTCTCACAGTGTTTAACTGAAGCAGGGAAGCTGATGGTCTTCTTGTGGAGAGGAAGATTCTTCCTTGAAGGAAAATCCTTCATCACACTCCCAGGCTCTGTGAGGCCTCCTCTGAGACAATGTATCAGTAAACCAAGGGCTACATGGCCAATTCCCTGATGTTTGCATTTGCTATTTGATTTGTTTTGTTCGCTTTAATGAATTTACTGATCTATCTATTTATCTATCATCCATCTATCTATCTATCTACAATACTATGCAAAACAAACCCAGGGCCTTGCCCAAAATAGGCAAGCTCTGGACCCCTGAGCTATACCTCTAACCACGGAATGCCATTTCTGAATTTAATATCAAAGTCTCATCCTTTCGGTTTCTGAGGGTGTGTGTAGGGATGGCAAGGCATTTAAGCACTGAGGACGTGGAGATCACGGGGAGGGCAGAAATGAGACCACATTCACAAAGGTCTTAAAAATTAAGAATCAGGCAGCCAAAGCCTGAGGAGATGGCTCAGTGAGGAAGGCGTTTCCTGCAGAACTATGAAGACATGATTTGCATCCACCATCTACATGAAAGTAAAGCATGGCGGCAAGTGCATGCCTCTACCCCACATGCTACGAGGCAGAGGCAAGAGGGTGCTGGGGGTTGGTGGCAGGCCAGTCTGCCCTAAGTGGTGAGCTGCAGGTTCAGTGAGAACCCCTGTCTGAAAATGAAAGACAAAGAAACAATGGAGGGAAATACTAGTGTTACTCTCTAATGTCCACATGCTCTGCGCAGGCAAATGCACCTATACATGCACTACACGCACACACACAGGTACACATACTACACACACATACATACACCATGCCCACACATACACTACGCATATACTAAACACAAATATACACACTAAAATAATAAATAATAATACATGAAGAAGGCGTCTTCCTATTGAGTTCAGAATCATGTTTTTACTTCTAACACACCATGAAAAGGTCCTGACATGACAAGTCTCCATACATGTGAAAGGCAAACACAAAGACACACAGCTCATTCTGTGCTCCAGAAGAATTTTACTGTGGTAAAGATGTTGTAGTCCATAAGCTTTGATTGCCAAAGAACTGCCCTCCCCTGCCACACACACACACACACTTCATTTTCTTGGCTGTCCTTTGCTCCTGTCTTCCTACAGTCCTACAGTTTGGGGAAGCAAAGTAGAAGGCAGGTCTGACTCTGGAGATGTATGTCCTCCCTTCACACGGAAGGACACGAATGCCAGCTAATGCGGGCTCAGGGCTCCTTGAGGACACTGAATGTGCTTCCCTTTCTGTCTCAGCATGCTCAGAGAAAGGCTATGTGTGTGGCGTGCCCTCTGTTTCCTGCCACGCGGCCATAAATTGCTCCCCAAAGCTGCTGAGAGCTCAGAAGCAAGAAAGCCACCCACCTTTCTCACAGGCAGCACGACAGACACCCTGTCACTCTCACGTGTGTCCTTTTTTTTTCCATCTAGAAGCAGGAGGCCACATTTTCAAATGAGATGTGGGAGCCAATTTCACCCTCTCCAAAAGGGAGAGGAATTACTAAAGGTGCTTAATAGTAATGTAATAGAGAGCAATGGCCTGAGACTGAAAAAATAGGCCATTCAAATTGGACATTAAGAAAATTTCACTCGAAGCAAGGGCAATTATACAATGAAATAATTTCCTACGGGAGACGCAGCGAGATGCTTTTAAAGCAGTTGTTTAAGTGGGGCTAGATGAAAACCCTGGCAGCTGAGCCCGCCAGAAGATCATTTCATGATTGATTGCCTTAACGGCCTGGATGTCACCTGCCCTGGAGATTTACCTGACTCGGTTAGGCAACATCATTCCTTCCCTGATGTAATAATCACAGGATTGGCCACATGGGGGGGGGGAGGCAAGGGCTCTGGAAGACGCAGACGCCTGTGATTCACTCTTGTGGATGCAAAATCTAAAAATCTAAGATGATCCTAGGAAAAGGCCAGGGGCATGGCAATGGCATCTGTGACAAAGCTATGTTGAGATGCTATTGTAGAATGCTTTGGTATGACTACAGACATATGAATACAAATATGCAGCGTGAGCATCCATGCTGTCTTATATGATATCAACGTTGGCTACTCTGTCTGTGGACAATCTCATTTAAATGCTCTTACAGTAAGTGATGGATGCATTTGCTTTTGTCACTACCAATCATGCTGTGTTACTTGGATGAGGCTGTACATCAGAGCGAGCCCTTTGCATCTCTCTGTGTCATATCCTTCTCCTGACAGCAGAGGTACTAGGCCCTCACATGCACCATGTCGGTTCGTTTCTGTTCTTTGGTTTGTTTGTTTGTTTTTTATTTTTATTTTTGTTATTTTGGCAATTGGACACATTCTATAGCTATTTGGGAGAAGAGGACGCCAATTCCTCCATCAGATGGGTCTGTCAGCAAGCCTCTTGGGTGTCTTCTTGAGTAATGATTGATGAGGGAGGGTCCAGCTCACTCTGAGTGGTGTCGCCCTGAGCAAGTGATTCTGGGTTGCCTAAAAGAGCAAGGTCGAGCAAACCACAAGGAGCAAGCCAGTAAGCAGCACGCCTTCCCAGTCTCTGCTGCTTTCAGTTCCTGCTTCATACACGTATAATAAAAACAACCCCTAAAAGAAATAAACATTAAAAGTAATCTTAGAATGAAAACAAAACTGAATTAAAATGTTCTTGTTGAGGAATGCTACAGGTTACTAAGAGCAAATACGAATACCGGTCTTCCCAGCTGCCAAAGTGAAAAGGGAAAAAAATGAAGAGCCACATGGATCTTGCATACAGTAGAGAAAAGGATGGTGAGAGAGAGAGAGAAGAAAAATGAAATCTTCTTGGTAGTTTACTGTGAGAGTAGTTATTTATGAAGACTCATCAGAAAGAAGGAAGGAATCATGCAGCTATTTTATCTCAGAGTCTGAGTATGAAGACAAGCATTAAACCATAGCTGGAGGAGAGGGTAAAGGAAGGGACTAGAGGAGAAGAGGGAGGATAAGTTCCAGTTGAGATGTAAAGTAACTTAATTAATTAAAAGAAAAATATTTACAGCTAATAATAATTTTAAAAAACAGCTGGTTTTCCTGCTCTTACAGCGTGTTGACAGGAACAGAAATCAGATTTTGGATTAAAGAAATCACCCCTGAAAACCATGACAAAATTAATTTGTGAGATGTGAAAATGTAACATGGTTAATAATGGCTTCAAGGCACCCCCATTTCAAGCTAGCAAACAACAAAACATAGAAATAAACAGGAGTTAAAAACTCTCTCAGCGACAGAAGCCAGCTCTCTCTGCATGGGCACAGTGCAGAGATACAGGACCTGAGCAGGAGGTTCTATTCACCACAGGCAGCATGGGTGACAATGGGCTCTTTCCTCCTGTGGCCTGGGTCAAAATGTGCAAGTCAAAATGCAACAAACACTTGGCATTCCCATCCGTGGACGTGCACAGTGAAGGAGTGTTGTGACCAGTCAGTGAAGTGGTTTCTGTTTGGTTGGTTTGTTTTTAATAAGCACTGCACAGATGTACTAGAATTTTACAAATCCGTCGGTTCACACAGGGGTTTTGGATCTAAGAACTGGCTTGTGTCTGGAAACTGAGCACAGGTGTTTAGCTCTTTGCTGTAGTGAGTGCCTTCAGCTTCTTTGCTCCACTCGTGTCCTTTCTTTCTTTCTTTTGATTGTTTTCTTTTTTGACTTTATTCTTTTTTATTTATTTTTTATTACAATTTATTCACTTTGTATCCCAGCTGTAGCCCCTTCTCTTGTCTCCTCCTAATCCCACCCTACCTCTCTCTCCTCGCCCTGTGCCCTTTTTCTAGCCCACTGATAGGGGAGGTCCTCCTCCCGTTCCATCTGACCCCAGCCTATCAGGTCTCATCAGAGCTGGCTGCATCATCTTCTTCTGTGGCCTGTCAAGGCTGCACCCCCCAGGGAGATATAATCAAAGAGCCAGCCTCTGAGTTCATGTCAGAGACAGCCCCTACTCCCCTTACTAGGGAACACACTTGGAAACTGAGCAGCCTATGGGTTTCATCTGAGCAGGGGGTCTAGATCCTCTCCTCTCCTTGCATGGTTCAAAATTTAAGGAATGACACATGCTGGAGAGGCAAGTCGCCATCCCCTTACCCGATTCCTCCTCCATTAACTCTCTCTCACAATAAAATGAATCCCCTCCTTCCTCATGCCAATCACTATGCCTTCTAACTGAGGCTGTCTCTTACTGCCAAGGACCAGTCCCATAAACACACGTCACTGCAGGAGAGTCTGGAAGACATGTGCCTGGGTAGCGAGCTGCCTGGACATGATAACTCTACAGTATGTAAACAGAAACCTGGGCCTTCAGTGGAGAGTGGATCTTTTCTATCTCTTAAGATAAGCTGAGACTGAATGAAAAGATTACTAAGATGTTTTATTTATGATGGAATTGATGGGGGCGGGGAGTAATATTCTTGAAAACAAATGAAAACTCAAGCATAGTTACAGACACAGAATACTGACATTTTAAATACAGCAGCTGGAGCCATTACCCAGAGCTGAGACCATAGCTTGAGACACATTGCCAAGAAACTCCAAAAGTGTATCCCCATGCTCATTAAAAAAAAAAAAAAAAATGTTGATTGGGAAAGAAAAGGAATTTTTAGGAACAGGATAAGAAAATTATTTTATTAAATATACAAGACTCTTTCTAGGATTGTATGGTAGGAATGGGTTGCATCTCATTGGCAGGGCATTTGCCTAGCATGTGTGAAGCCCTGGTTTGAGCCTTAGAAACACACAAGTACACACGAGGCTTCACAGTAAACACATTAACAAAGAGATATATGCAAACAAGTAAATTACAGCATCTAGAAGCAGACACATACGAAAAATGTTTCCATACTAACTGTAGAAAAAAAAAAGTCATTTCCTAAAAGGAATAAAACAATATTAAAATTCTCTATGAAAAATAAAATTATACCTCTATCTCACATAGCAGCTGGAAATAACCTTAAGGTGAAATAAATCATAACTGAAAAAAGGCCAAAGCATAAAGTGTTAGGAGAGCCATAAACGGTGCCCTCATGACCTCAGAGTATATATTAAATTTCTAGAAAATACATGAGAGAACAGTAAAACAAGAGTGTTAATAAATTTTTATCATCATGAAACTTAAATTTTCTTTATAAAATTATCACCAAGGCAAGGTATAAAGAGAAGATTTTGATTAGGAGATATGGTAAGTATACATGTAGACACATATAAACTCATATCCGCATATCTACTAAAATATGTAAAGAACATTGGCAAATCAAAAAGAAGGTCTTTGTACTGTGATGACCTTGTTCAAGCTCCCTATCCATGCACTGAGCTTGTGCAAGAAAGAAGGAAAGAGACCTAACTTCTTTGCTAGAAGTCCGTTACTAAGATGACCAGCCCACTGGCGGTGAGAGCATGAATCCCTACAGCTGTGCCCTCACGTACTGTCACCTCTGAGGGCTTCCAGCTGTCAGCATGGTCACATAGATTAGTTTTCAGCATAACTTGTAAAGGGCTCTCAAACTACAGTGGTGATGGGTGTCGCCAATGTTGAGGGGAAGGACACATTTTCAATTACAGATCTTTTTATTTGCCACAAATAATTTGAGCAGCACGAGCATTGGATGAGGACACGAGGTAACAAAAGCTCGTTCAGGACTGATGGGGGGAGGAGGGTATAAATTAGACCTGTCATTTGGGAAAAGAAGGCAATACCTTATGAAGTTCAAAACGAGCACTCCCCAGGACATGCCAACCCCGCCTACAGAAAAGTTTCTTGATTGAACTGTGTGTGTGAGAGAGAAAGAGTATCTCCATGCTTGCAAGAATGCTTAATGGGTGAACAAGCCAACACAAATGCCGACTAGCAGGAAAATGAATAAATTAATATAGTCATACAATGAAATATAATGTGACAATAATGATTTTTAAAAGCTGCTATTGCAATAGTGCAGAAAACTATTAAAAAAAACTACGTCTGTGATGAAACACACAACTAGAAGATGAATATTTAAAATGTGATACTTGTTTAAATTTGAAAACATTCAGAGTAACTCTACGAATGGCTCATAAATATGGAAACATGGCACATATTTTAAAATATGCACTAAAATATGCATGAAGAGAATAAGTATCGAATACTAGGCCAGTGATTAATCCTGAGGAGATGAGAATAAAGAATGGAGCAAGCCTTTTAACATACAGAAGAATTAAACAAATTTTGAAAGTAATTTTGAACACAAAATCTAGATGGTTGAATTCTTTCTAAACCAAGTTCTTTCCAAACCTAGATGGTTCCGTTTTTCCTTTCTCCCTCTCTCCCTCTTCCCTCTCCCTCCCTCCTTCCCTCTTTCCCTCCTTCTCTTCCTTCCTCTTTTTACCTCCTTTCTTCCCTTTCTCCTCTCTCTTCCTTCTCTTATGTTGGAGACAGGGTCTTCCTCTGTAGCCCATGTTGCTCCTGATCTCATGGACCCCCAACTCTGGGGTATTTCTCTGAAAACTTCCCAACTTCATGGGTAGATACGCCTTTGGCCATCATATTTCAGCTAATGGATGCCATTCTGACAGTTGTCAGTTCGGACAGCTTCTGAGAAAGCATCAGTCTATTGCAGTAAGGAGATCAACCCCAAATTACTCCAGGGAGAGCAGTGAGAGAAGAAACACCAGATGGAGAAGAGTCCAGACCCCTCTGGGCAGCCCTCTGCTTCCGTGGCCTACCTTCAGCCACTCTCTGTTCTAGAGGGTCGCCTGTAACTGACCTCTCGCCTGGTAGAAATAAACCTTGATTATTTACTGGAAACTGTGTGACTTCTCCTTCTGGAGTGTGAGAACAGAGGCAGCTGCTGGTTGGGACCTGAGGGAATTCTGCGGGAGGCAACTCCTCTTGGTAACTGCAGGTGCAGTATTTTATCAGGATTATAGCAAACAGGTTGTTTTCCTTGCCCCTACCCCACTCCCCAAATCTGGTAGACTATCCTGAGAAATGACCCACCTTTTCCTGTAAACAGGATAGTTAATTAAAAAGAAGAAGGTGTGGAGATATGATGGTTTACCCATCAGCACTGCCAACACTTAGTATAGTTCATATTAATTTTTTATATTTTTCATATTATTTTATTTTAGGTGAAATGCTACTTCTGACAGTGGTTGCTTCTTTTGGTATATGAATGTTTTAGCAAAAAAAAAAGTTAAGGCAAAGTTGTATTTAAGAAAGAATAAAGTTTCTGTGTGTCTTAGAATGACTACAGTGTGTGTGTGTGTTTGTGTGTGTGTATGTATGTATGTTGTGATGAATCACTTTAGGTTTTGGTTTCTTTGATAAGGTGAAAACTGGACCTCTCAGAACCTTCTGTTCATTGGTGTACTTACTGTTGGAACTTTATACAATTCAATGAACATGTCAACTTTAGTTTATTGTTGTTGTACATAGCATTTAAAATATTTACCAATACATGCTTCATGACCTAGATGAAATAGATCATAGGAAAAGCCAAGCCTAAATCAAATGAACCATGCGGAGAAATTTTTGAAAATGAATATAAAGCTTGAGGCATTTGTTTGTTTGTTTGGCAAAGAAAGGAAGGGAGGGAGGGAGGGAGGAAGGAAGGAAGGAAGGAAGGAAGGAAGGAAGGAAGGAAGGAAGGAAGGAAGAAGGAAGCCATATCCTCTCACTATGTAAAAGCCAATCTGCCTTATATCTTCAAACACTCCATCTCTGCTTCTCTGGTGCCTGAATCATTTCCCTTGCTGACTCCAAGTGTCCACTAGTGACAACAATTGAACATTTCTCACTGTTTCCACAACTCCGAGGAAGTTCATAGAAGTTTGGACCTCAGATTTTATTATCTTGGAAAGACGGTCTTGGGCACAGTGGGGCTCTTCTTCCTACATTTCATACTTTCCCAAGTCCTCAGAAATAATTAAACTGTAAACTCTCATACCCTACAAGATAGTGGAGAGCAGCTCATCTTAGCTGAGAGGCGTCAAGGCGAGTGTGGAAGGCTCTTAGTGAGAGTCAGACTGGAACGCTGATGTCCTGTGCTCTATGTTAGTATTCAGTGATTCCAAAATGAATTTGTCCCATCATTCTTTCAGAGAGAAAGGCAAATTAAATTAATAGTCTCTACGCTTTTAATTGAAAATGGCAACTTCAAATGTAAAAATTGTAAGAGATGCAAAAAAATTATATCAAAAAGTCAACCCAGAGATAACTTACACACCGGCATCAGCAGATAGGCTTATGATGGCCATAATAGACAACCTAGGGAGCAACACCCTCTCCTGCTCCCGCACACCCCTTGAAGGGGCTCAGATTAGTTAGGCAAGATCTCTATCACTGAGTTACCGGCCTAATGCAGACTGTTGAAAGGGATTAAAAAGATGACAACTATTCCCTGATGTCTGTATGCTGTTTCAAAAATTAAATGGATATCTAGAATGGAAAAGAAATGTAATAACTGCACTTGAAAGCTGTGGTTGGGTGGAAAGGGATATTTGGTAAAGGACAGGATTGGTGAAGTCAGAGATAGGAAGGGGATAAGATAATTGAAGGGGCAGCAACAAGCTGGTAGACAAAGCAGAACAGACCAGGAGACAGAGATAGTCTGAATGTGAGCCCAGCAGTACGAGAAAGTAAAGAGTCAATAACTAAGGGTTATTTCTGAACAATCTGACATCATCAACACTGTGAAGCTCATCAAAACCTAATGAAGATCATTCAAAGCTGGTGGACCATTGCTGGAGTTCTGTGCTAATCTGTTTTGTCTACTGGACAGGACCTAGAATCAACCCAGAAGAGAATCTCAATGGGAGGTTGATAAGATAGGGTGGCTGGTGGGCATGCCTGTGAGGGTTGTCTCTGCTGATATGGGGAGACCAGCTTGAAGGAGGCAGCACCATGCCCTGGGTTGAGATTCTGAACTGACAAGGAATAGAGAAAGCTGGCTGAGCACCAGGGGAGCACCAAGGCATTCCTTTCTCGCTGCTCCTGGCTGTGAATGCCACTAGCTGCTTCAAATTCTTCCCACCTTGACTTCCCTGGGTAAAAGACAGTAACCTACAGTAGTGAGCTAAAATAAACCCTTTCTCCCCTGCATTGCCATTTGTCAGGTTATTCTATCACAGCAATAGAAATGGAACAACTACAAGCTGTTTGGGGAGAGTGCAGCTATACTCTAGCTGCTATCAGCCAGGCCCATTCATGGATCTGTACAACCAGGTGCTGGCTCCCCCAAGGGACAGATGGATCAAGTGGTCTAAAATGGGGTGGACTGTGGCTATCCCATCCTTACAAGCTACCAATCCATGCAGTGTGCATAACTCTCAACAATATTCCCAGAAAATGGAAGCCACATCAGGAATGAGTTTGTATTTCTTGTCACCCAGAAAAAAATGCAGGTTAAGAATGATACAGACTTTGATTTTTCTTATGGGACTTTTCAAAAGATTTATGTGGTGAAATCAGAAACATAACCCCTTGCATGTGTTTAGGAAAACAGATCAATATGATAAGGAATTTCACAGACAGTCAAGACTGCCCACACCTCTGTGCACATCTTGCCTGGAGGACTTGGTGTCAGCTAAATTGATTGACTGCTAAATGGAGGGTGGCCTGTGATTACATCTGCTCAACAGGCTCTGTTGTATCCACACCATACCGGCAATGTTCATTTGGGCCCTGAGCCAAGGAAGGGAGAGAGCAGAGAACCTGCGCCGGGGGCTCACGTGGCGTTCATTAAAACCGTATGCTGTCAGACATCTTGCCTGACGAACTGGGACAGAAAGCAATTGACATTTGTTCACATCTTTTGAGGGAGACTGGATGTGTGAACAAGCAGAGTCTGAAGATCTCCATTAGTGAGGAAGTGGAGCATCAAAGCTTGCCAGGGAGACTTTGATGCCCACAGGCCCAAGAAAATACATGTGTCAAAATCGGAAGTGAAGTCCATGTTGAATTTTTTTCTCCTCTTTTGACATCAATTGCCTTGCTCATGTAAAATTAATCTCTCAGGGTCTAGCTATCATATGTGCTTAGAAATTAAGACACAAGTGAGACTGTCTGTAGAATTTAATAGAATTGAATTCTGTGGGTTTTTTTTTCCTTTTCCGTCATAAATTGAGCCTGGGCTCTACCAAATGACTTTTCTTTTTAAGGACTTGCAAATGGCACAATGAATTTTTGCCAGGATTTATAAAAGAGAAAGATGAGTCAGCCTTGGGGATAGAGATGGTGCTGGAGAGATGGCTCAAGGTTAATAGTATTTGCTGCTCTTGCAGAAGACCCAGATTCATTTCCCAGCACCCAAATAGTATATCACAACTGTCTGTAACTACAGTTTCAGGGACTGTGATGTTTTCTTCTGACTTCCACCGGTACCAGGTATATACCTGGTGTAAGTATATACATCCAGGCAAACCACTCATTACACATAAAATTGAAAAAAAAATAAATAAAATTTATAAAACCAAAAGGGAGGTGGAATGGATCCGCAGGTTAACAGTGCTCCTTGCCAAGCCTGATTACCTGACTTTGATCACTGGAACACGCACAGTAGAAGAAAAGAAAAAACACCTCCTCCAGGTTGTCCTCTCACCTCCAAATACCCACAAATACACATATTAAATAGATTAAAAGTTACTTAGAAAAAAAATAATGGTGACGTAGCTTAATGGCAGAGCACTTGCCAAGCATTGTGAAGCCTGGGTTTCACACATGTATATGATTTGTGTGTACAAAAGGCATAGGCAAAAATGAGCCAAGTGTTGTGTGATGAACGCTAAGAGAAATGCTCACAATTGCTGTGAACCCAGGAATGTTGTGTTCTCTTGGAAAGGTTGGATGGAAAATTGATGAACAAGTTGATGGAAGACAATGAAGTCTTATTTGGTATTAAGAGATTGAGGAAAATTTGATTCTTTCATTGCTACCAAGGAAGGTTATTGTAGGTGAGCAGTAAGGTCAGAGTGAGTGTGTGTGAAAGCTGAAACGTATACATACATACAAGTAACATTACAGAGATTAAGCAGATCATATTTATATACTTAGGAATACACATGCATATAGAGGGAGAGAGGGAGGGAAAAAAAGGGAGGGAGACAGGGAGAGAAGGAGGGGAGGAGAGAGAGAGAAAGAAAGAGAGAAAGAGGAGAGCAATTAAAGGCAAAGAGACCATGAACTTTAAAAAGAAAAGGGGGCTTGGTGGTGGTGGTGGTGGCACACACCTTTAATCCCAGCACGCGGGAGGCAGAGGCAGAGGCAGAGGCAGGCAGATCTCTAAGTTTGAGCCAGTCTGGTCTACAGAGTGAATTACAGGACAGCCAAGGCTACACAGAGAAACTTTGTCTTGAAAAGAAAGAAAGGAAGAAAGAAAGAAAGAAAGAAAGAAAGAAAGAAAGAGAAGGAAGGAAGGAAGGAAGGAAGGAAGGAAGGAAGGAAGGAAGGAAGGAAGGAAGGAAGGGATAAGGAATAAATAGGAGAGTTTGTGAGAAGAAAAGGGACGTACACACAAATTTAACGTTATGTTAGTTATTTTTCTATTACTGTGATTATGTGCCCTGACATAGAGTGACTTAGGGAAAAAGGGTTTGTTTAGTCTGACAGTTCCAATGGGTGGAGTCCAGCATGGTGGTGAAGGCATGGCAACAGGCAGAGAGAGCTGACCGAAGGAGAAAGAGGCTGGCTGAACATTTTCAATCCACACACAGGAAATGGGGCAAGTCTCAAAGCTCACCTCCAGTGACATACTTCCTGCAGCAAGGGTCGATCTACTAAAGGTTCCATGAGCTTCCCAACAGCAGTACTGACTGGAGGAGCAAGTGTTCAAACACACACACCTATAGGGGACATTTCTCACTGAAACCACAACAACGACCAGTAGAGACATTCAGCAAACTTTGAGGGAAACACCGTAGACTACCATAATACAGAGGCCTGAGAAAACCCTACTCACTTTGCTGACCTCAAAAATAATATCGTATGGAGAGAGAGAGAGAGAGAGAGTGTGTGTGTGTGTGTGTGTGTGTATGTGTCTGTGCATGAATGCCTATGCACGTGCATGTTTGTGTGCTCCTGTGTGCATGTGGTGTGTGTGTGTATACGTGTATGAGAGCTTATTTGCTTGTGTGTGCATGTGAGTGTGGGTGTGCATATGAGTGCATGTGTTTGTATGTAAGTTTGTGTATGTCCTCAAACACAGTGTGGGCCCGTGTGGGCCCGTGTGAACCCCAGTAGTCATCAGGTGTCTTCCTCACTCATTCTCCACCTTAGTCTTTGAGACAGGAGTTAACTGATTTAGCTGAGGTTCCTGGCCAGTGGGCCCCTGGGATTCCTTTGTCTCTTTCCTGAACACTAAGGTTTCAGGGAAACAGGCATATACCCCCACACCCAGATTTTACAGGCATGCTCAGGATCTGAACTGAGCCACATGCCCACTTTTGCCCAGGAAGCACTAGTCTACATCTTTTTTTTTTTTTCATTTAACACCATTATCTTTTCATTATATACAAACTAGTTTTGTGGAATTTTAATTGGAATTCTTTTGAAGCTATAGAAAGACTTTAGAAGTGAGAACATTTTCCCCAACCCCTAACAGAATAGTTACCAGTTCCTTTAGACCTTCCTTGAATATTCTTAACTGTGCCTTACAGATTGATGTGTGTAACTCCTGTTTTGATGGATTGATATTTAAACATGTCATTTTGTGACACTGTTGCAACTGGCATTCCTACTGTGCATTTTAAATCTCTGTGGCCAGAGGAAGGTTTTGCAGCCAGTCCTGAAGATACCTGATAAAACAGGATCGGATGAATGGGGAGGAGGTCTCCCCTATCAGTGGACTTGGAAAGGGGCACGGTGGAGATGAGGGAGGGAGGGTGGGATTGGGGGGGAATGAGGGAGCGAGACATGGCTGGGATACAGAGTTAATAAAATGTAACTGATAAGAAAAAAAATAAAATTTAAATAAATAAATAGATAAATAAATAAATAAATAAATAAATAAATAAATTTTTGTGGCCACCATTATGTAGAGAAGCCGTAGTGGAAGGATTGGGTTCTTTAAAAACCTTCTGGGCCTCAGAGAGGGGAGTGGTCTTTGCCAGCTGGAGATAGTTTAACTCTGAGGACTCTGAGAGGTATAAATACCTGAGCCAAGAGAGGCTGCTGGGAGAGGCTTCGAGGAGAGGGTCAGATAAGGAAGAAGGCTGCTGCTGGTTCCTCCTGCTGCTGTCACTGCTGCTTAGCCAGCCTGCTGTATAGCCTTACTATAAAGATTGGAATTGCCCCAAGGAACTAAATCTAAAGAGGTCTATGTTCCCTATCCCTTCTAACCTTCTTTCTCTCCTAACTAGGGTCGAATAGAGTTTAAAAACGAGAGCCTATAGAAGCAAATGACGCTTGTATATTTGCCTTAGAGCCTATGACCTTTCTACGTTTGCTAATCAGTTGCAGTCATGATTTGTTGTTGTTGGAGTTTCAGGCAAAGATTATTATAGTGTTTCATTTCTGGTAGTTTAATTTTGTTTTCTTTCTTATTTTATTGGACTACGCAAGAGTTCACATCTGGAATTGGTATGATGAAAAATTACTGTTGAATTTTTCCTAAGCATAGTTAACACATGGATTTCCATCCCACCAATAAGACATTAGCTGTAGGTATTATTTTTCACTTTCAATTTAAAATTTAGGACATTCTCATAAATTAATTAATATTAGATTTTGTAAAAAATTTTTTTCGCGTCACTCAATGTGACCATATGATTTTTAGACCGATGATGGGATGTTTACATAAATTAATTTCAAATACTGAACCAGCATTACATACCTGGAATAAATTTTGTTTAGGAGGAGTATAGAATTTTTGTGTACCCTATTTTATTTTATTTGCTAATATTATGCTGTGAGTATGCATTTCAGTGAAGATTACTTCTCTCTAGATTTCTTTTAACATTTTTACCTGGTTTGGCTGGCTTCATAGAATAAGTTGAGAAATTTTCTCTCTGATCCTATTTTCTGGATGAACTGTAGAGAATTGGCATTATGTTTGTTTTCCTTAAATATATGGTGTCATTTATATTTAAAAGCACTGGGTCTGGTGTTTTTTTGTTTTGTTTTGTTTGTTTTGTTTTGTTTGTTTTTTTGGTGTAACCAACATATCCTATAATTGTTCCAACACTTTAAACAGAGCCCTGGAGTGAATATGTAGTAGCCTTTAAAAGTCATGTCTACACAGAACTTTAGGAGATGGCTCTATTTTAAAGCATGGCTTTTGCATAACTAATTCATGTAAATAACAAGGAGTTATTTTTCTATGGTGAGCCTTAAATCCAGTATAAGCATTCTTATTAGAAAAGGGGCGTACAAATACATGCTGACAATATAATACTGTGAGGACAGAGGGAACAAGTGAGGGGATGTTCTGACAAGCCATTTCATGAGCCACCAAACCCTGGAGGAGACAGGACGAACTGTCCTTTAGAAACCAACTGAAGGGAAGGACACCCTCTACATTCCTTGTTTTGAGATTTCCAGGTTTGTGGTAGTTTGATTGAGAATGGCTCTCATAAGTACTGTTCTGTTGCCTCTTCATGGCAATGGAAGAAAAACTAACGCAGGGTTCTAGCAGACAGAGAGAAGGAGCATTGTTGCGGCTGCTAAGCTTATAGTCATTTGAAATGGCAGCCCTCAGGAACTAACTACAGTTCTGTTAAATTATCTGTGGTTCCTAACTTTTGTAACCTATTGCTTTTGGGGGGAATTTTCCCATTCACCAAAATTACCATAAATATGGGCATAGATCTCTTTTTTAAAATTAATTAATTAATTAGTTTATTCACTTTGATTCCACCTGTAGCTCCCTCCCTCTTCCCCTCTCAATCCCACCTTTCCCCCCTCTTACCCACCTGTACCCCCCCGTCCACTGATAAGGGAGGTCCTCCTCCCCTTCCCTCTGATCCTAGTCTATCAGGTCTCATCAGGAGTGGTTGCATTATCTTCCTCTGTGGCCTGGAAAGCCTGCTCCTGCCTCAAGGGGAGGTGATCAAGAACAAGCCAATCAGTTCCTGTCAGAGACAGTCCCTGTCCCCATTATTATGGAACCCACTTGGACACTGAACTGCCATGGGCTACCTCTGTGCAGAGGTTCCAGGCCATCTCCATGAGTGGTCCTTGGCTGGAATATCAGTCTCAGAAAAGACCCCTGTGCCCAGACTTTTTGGATCTGTTGCTCTCCTTGTGAAACTCCCATCCTCTCCAGGTCCTACTATCTCCCACTTCTTTCATAAGATTCCCTGCACTCTGCCCAAAGTTTGGCCATGAGTCTCAGCATCTGCCTCGATACCCTGCAGGGTAGAACCTTCAGAGGCCCTCTGTGGTAGGCTCCCGTCCTGTTCTCTGTTTTCTCTCTCCTCCAATGTCCATCCTCTTTGCCTTTCTGAATGAGAATTGAACATCTTAGCCAGAGTCCTCCTTCTTGATCAGCTTCCTTAGGTGTACAGATTCTAGTATGTTTATCTTATACTATATGTCTAATATCCACTTATGAGTAATTATATACCCTGTGTGTCTTTCTGCTTCTGGGTTACCTCACTCAGGATCTCTTCCAGTTCCCAACACTTACCTGCAAATTTCATGATTTCCTTGTTTTTTTATTGCTGAGCAATATTCCATTTTGTAGATGTACCACAATTTCTGTATCCATTCCTCAACTGAGGGGCATCTGGGCTGTTTCCAGCTTCTGGCTATTATGAATAAAGCTGCTACAAACATGGTTGAACAAATGTCATTGTTGTATACTTGAGCATCTTTTGGATATATGCCTAGGAGTGGTATAGTTGGATCTTGAGGAAGAGCTATTCCTAATTGTTTGAGAAAGCACCAAATTGATTTCCAAAGCAGTTGTACAAGTTTACATTCCCACCAGCAGTGGAGGAGGGTTCCCCTTTCTCCACATCCTCTTCAGCATGTGTTGTCACTTGAGTTCTTGATCTTAGCCATTCTAATGGATGTAAGGTGAAATCTCAGAGTTGTTTTGATTTGCATTTCCCTGATGACTAAAGACCTGAACATTTCTTTAAGTGTTCCTTTGCTATTATTTAGCTCTGTACCCCATTTTTTAATTGTTTTACTTGATTTGTTGCTGTTTAACTTCTTGAGTTCATTATATATACTGGATATTAGCCCTCTGTCAGATGTAGGGTTGATGAAGATCCTTTCCCAATCTGTAGGCAGTCGTTTTGTTTTGATGACAGTGTCCTTTGCTTTATAGAAGCTTTTCAGTTTCATAAGGTCCCATTTGTTTATTGTTGCTCTTAGAGCCTGTGCTGTTGCTATTCTATTCAGGAAGTTGCCTCCTGTGCCAATGAGTTCAAGGCTCTTCCCCACTTTTTCTTCTAACAAGTTTAGTGTGTCTGGTTTTATATTGAGGTCTTTGATCCACTTGGACTTTAGTTTTGTGCAGGGTGATAAATATAGATCTATTTGCATTTTTCTACGTGTAGACATCCAGTTAGACTAGCACCATTTGTTTAATATGCTATCTTTTTTCCATTGTATGGTTTTGGCATCTTTGTCAAAGATCAGGTGTCCATAAGTATGTGGGTTTATTTCTGGACCTTCTATTCAATTCTATTGATCCACCATTCTGTTTCTATGCCAGTATCATGCAGTTTTTATTACCTTGGTGTAACCCTAACCAAGCAAGTCAAAGACTTGTATGAAAAAAAAATTTCAACTCTCTGAAGAAAGAATTAGAAGAAGATGAAAAGCTCTCCCATGCTCATGGCTTGGCAGGATTAACATAGTAAAAATGGCCATCTTACCAAAAGCAATCTACAGGTTCAATGCAATTCTGTCAAATTACCAACACAATTCTTTGCAGACCTTGAAAGAAAAATTCTCAAGTTCATATGGAATAACAAGAAATCCAGAGTCGCTAAAACAATCCTTTACAATAAAAGATCTTCTAGAGGGATCTCCATCTCTGATCTCAAGCCATACTATAGAGCAACAGTACTAAAAACTGTATGGTACAGCCATAAGAATATTTCCTTACTCACATTTTGGTGTCTGTGGAAGAATTTTATTAGGTGAAAGCCAGTCCTGAAAAGGTCAAGAAAAAAATATCTCCAGTGAGAGGTACTAGAGAGTGAAGGGCTCTAGGGAACATCATATGTGCCCTAATTTTTCCAATTCTATTATAATGGTTGTTATGACAAATATTCTGACAAAAGCATATAAAATAAGAAAGGGCTTGTTTTGTCTCACAGTGTAAGAATATGGTCCATTGTGTCAGGAAGGCACAGCAGCAGGAGCATGAGGCAGCACTGTTCACATGGTATCCAAGTCAGGAAGCAGCTGGTCACATGGTATCCACAGACAGGAAGCATAGGATGAATTCTGGTGCTCAGCTCCCCATCTTTTTTTAATCAGCTCAGAATTCCAGCTGATATAATGATGGCATCAACATTCAGCATTAGTCTTCTCATTTTGGCCAGCCTAACCTAGAAACTTCCTGCAAGACATGACCAGATATGCTTCTCCTAGGCAACTCCTATCAAGTTGACAGTTTCAACTGTCACACCCGGAAAGAACAGTGTGGTTGCTGTTGGTCAAACCAAGGAAGGAGAAGATGTTGGTGAAGTTGAATGTTGATGAAGATGGATAAGGACATGTCTTGCTCTGATTCAGATAGAATGAGCTTCAGAAAATGTTGGGGTCAGAGTGAACCTGAGTTTTTGGTTAATGGACCCTCTACAAGAACTCTAATACTTGGTTGAGATTCATGTATATTGGATAATATTAGATGTTGTATTCCAAATACAACTACAAAAGCAGACTAGAAAGTTATTTTTAAATGTCTTTTTCCCCCAACAACATGATCCAAAGTTTCTAATAAATCTGACTACCTATGTCACCTAAAGAGGACAGAGTTAAATAAAGGCAATGAACATCCATTCATGGATTTAAGCACTTGGTACATAGCCAGTAGTGTGGTTTGAAAAGATTTTGAAACCTTTAGAAGGCATGGCATTGTTAGAGGAAATGTTATTGGGGTGGCTTTTGAGGGTTTATAGCCTGGACCCACTTTCTGTTCACTCTCTGCTTCTTCTTGTATATGGATGAAAATGTGACCATCCAGCTTCCTGTTCCTGATGGCATACCACATCTTCCCAGCCACTCTGGGCTATAGCCCTCCAGAATTGTAACCCATAATAAACTATTCTATACGTTGTTTTTGGCCATGGCATTTCATCACAGAAATAGAAAGGTAACAGGTATGCTTTACTTCTACCTTCTCCATTTTCCCTTCTCTCTTCTTCCATCTGCTTTAAATTGGACTGTCTGTATGTCTATCTATGTTTCTATCTATGTATCTATTAATCTAGCAATCACCTTTTTTGCTATGATTGAGTACCCATATCTATCTCATCTATCATCTACCTATAAGTCATCTATGTCTATCTCATGAATCTATCATCAATCCATCAGCTATCCTTTATCAACTACATATCATTTTATTCATCTATATCTACCATCTCTATTTTCCTATCATGTCTCTCCATTATCAATATTGGCTCTCTCTCACTTTTTTCTTTTATAGCATTAGCTTGGCTGGTGAATCCCTGTGCCTCAACAATAAAGAGCTACTTGCTGTTTCTCAAACTCCTTGTGTCCTGTCCTTTCACACTGTGTCTTTTCCTTGAATTATCACTGCTATGGCCTCATCACTTCTAGGGAAATCATACCAGTCTTCTAGAAGCCAATTAAAACACTATCTTTGCAATTCACTCCCAGTGGGACAAAAATGGGAGACAACTTCTAACTTATGCCATATGTGATATGAACTGTGCTTTGGAAACATGGCTCCAACATAGATATCCAAAATGAATGCAGGATGAGAGGGCAAAACAAAATAGTCCAAGCTGATGAAATTCAGAAAACTTTACTTTTGGATTCCTGTGAGCTATATTTTCTCACTCTGTAGTTTTTCTACCTTTTTTCTAGTCTTTCACTTCAGTGGCATGGGTGGTCAGTCATTTTATTTCTTGATGAGAAAAATGAGTTCTGGTTGTTTGGTGAGCAGGCAGAGCCCCTGTAATTACGATAAAGGTGTTAGTTCAGTTTCTGAGTTGAAAGAAGAAGCTGCTACACAAGCATGGCTGTGACTCACAGTTTAGGCAATTGCTCTTGGATGTGTGATGATTCTATCTGAAAATAGGGTCAGTCAATGGGGAAAATGGACTTTTTGAGACCACAAACAAATCATTCCGCAAAAAATTGAAATTTTCACTTTATCTCTGAGTTCTTGAATGAAGTCATCCATGTATTTAAAGTCCTGGAGAATTATTTTTCCTCTGTGTCAGATAAGATGTACTCTATAAGTGAATGTGTTTGGCAGACACCTTCCAAGCTCTTACTACATCACAGGATGTGTGGCAATGCAGTCTTTGCTGCTTTGGAATCTCAGCAGCCTTTGTGTATTCCTTGCTCTCTCCTCTCCATTTTTTCTCCCCTTCCCCACTTTCCTACTCCAGGCCAATGATAATGAAAGCTTCTTTGGCAAGATAGTTGCATTTCATGAACCAATCAAGAGGAAAGACGGTTTCTTTGGGGACTTGAATGAACTGGCCTTGTATCTTTAGGTATGTAAGGTGTCAGTTCTTCCCTCCTCCCTCAGTCAGAGCAAAATGATAATGGTTCTTGCAACCAAGACTACAAATCTGAATTTGATGCTCAGGACCCACATGGTGAAAGAGGAGAGCAGATCCAGAAAGTTATCCTGCCTGCCATGCAAGCAAATCAATAAATAATAGTAATAATAAACATCACTGCTGCGGACAAAGGTGGGTTGCTGGATAGTTTTTGTCAGTTTGAGACAAACTAGAGTCACTCGGGAAGAGGGAACATTGTCTCCATCACACTGGCATGTGGGTCCATCTTGAGTGATGATTGACATGGGAGGGCCCAGTCCACCAAGTTTGATGGCACCCCTGGGCAGGTGGCCCTTGGTTAGAGTAGAAAGCAAACTGATCGAGTCATGGTGGAGCCAGTAAGCAGCGTTCCTCTAAAGTCTTTGTCTCAGTTCTCGTCCTGACTTCCCTCAATGATGAATTAGCTGCAAACTGTGATATGAAATAAATCCTTTCTTTCCAGTGGTTTTTCTTTTCTTTCTTTCTTTCTTTTTTTTTTTGTCAGTGTTTTATCACAGTAACAGCAACCAACTTAGAAAGTGAATATAGTGTCCCAGATTCCTCCTGCCTATGGTAATTTTATATGTGTTTGGGGAATTAGTGTATGCTCTGCTTGCCCTCACAAAGAGTTTTGGATGCTTAACAATCAACAAAGATAAACAAGTGAATTCAGAAGGTCTAGGAACAGCAAGGCACAGAGGCATACTCTGAAAAAGTTGCAAAGTCAAGGCAATGGTTACATCTGCTGTCTCACATATTATGGTCACTAAACCTGGTTTCCTTGGTGACTTTTGAAATCCCAAGGATTGGTGGCAATTCTAATCGGTGATAATAAAGTGTGTTTAGAGTCAGCAGGGAGAGCTACACAAAGACCTGGATAAGTTTTCAGGATGGAAGTAACAGATAATTTCCTATATGTTGCCTTGAAAAGAACTCTCTTAAAAACAGGCTTTCTATGCCCTAAGAATGAGGAGCATAAGTAGAATATCAAGGTTTTCTGGGAACCAGGGAACAGTATGCTAGTACTCTGGACCTTGGAGGTAGGGTTTCTACCCAAGCTAGAGATGAGAAGTTTCCTGAGAAGGATTAGATTCTCCACCAATAGTCATTGCTGTTCAGAAGAATCAGGTTCAGATTTGAAATCTCTCCTCCTTTTTAAATTTTTATTTATTTAATCACTTTACAGCCTTATGTCAGCCCCTCTCTCCTCTCCTCCCAGTAGTGCCCCCATGCCCTCTTCCTTCCCAATCCCTCTTCTTCTCAGAGAAGGGCCTCTTTTGACAAAGTACAACTTGCCTCCCCTGCTACTGGAGCCTTGCAAAGCAGTTCAACACACCCTCTACCTCAGGAGGATCAGTCATGCACCAATTACTCAGGCTATCCGACCAAAAGCCTCATTCTTTTTGTTTTCTTCCCCTTGGCAGACCTTGTGGTGATCCTGTGCCATGTACTGAGAGGGAAGTGCTGCTGAGTTAACTGCCATCAACCTTAGGTGCTCCAGAAGTGAGCCAAGACCATCAACCTTGTTCTGCCCTATTTCTTCAGACCATCATTTGCCCAAGTGCACCTCTCCCAACTATAGTAAGCCTGGACCTAAAAACCTGAGATGGTGAACCAGACACCTTCATCTCTGCACTCTTAGCAAACACGACCGCCTATTCTGCATTCAAAACCACTAGCCGGTATTAAGAATAGTGTCTTGTTGTTCAGGCAGAAATAAAAGGACAAGCTTACTAATGGCGTTGGAATCAAAGAGTGCTTGGTCATCATTGATTTTATTGAGGTTTGTTGGTGTGCAAATGCCTGCTCTGAGAATAGTTGTTTCTCCAAGGTCATTGAGCTCATTTTAATATGTTGTAGCACAGGGAAATAGGTCTGCAGAGACCAAGACGCAGCTATATCACTTTAAACAAGCATGTGTTTTCACATACATACTTGTCAAGATTAACAGCTGGAATTTCTAAATATCAGACCGTTTGAATGTCAAATTGGCTGTGGCTGAACTCAGATCTTTCAAGCACTAATGGCCTTTGGCCACCCCACCCCCTACTGGAAAATATACTGAATTATTGATTCTCTGGAAATTCTGTTGAATAATTCAGGGATTGTGCTTTCGTCTTTGTATATTTTCAAACTAGCAGAATCATATAACAGTGATTCTCCAATCAGCATTGAATCAGTAATAAAATAAGTAGATTTTATATTTTTGGGAAAAAGCCCTGATGGTACCAATTAAGAAATATGACATTAGGGGGAGACTGCTCAGTCTGCAAAGTACTTGTCATATAAGCATGGGGACATGATCCAATCTCCAAAACCCACACCGAAAAGCTAGATATGATGGCATATGCCTGCAACCCTAGAAATGGAAAGGCAGAAAGAAGTGGATCCTTTGGCCTTGCTTGGGAGTTGAGGCCAGTGAGAGATCTAATATCAGACAGTATCATAGTTAAGGTTTCTAGTGCTGTGATATAAAAATAAGGACCATAAACCACTTGGGGAGCAAAGGGTTTATATCACCCTCACACCTTCATATTATAGTCCACCACCGAAAGCAGTGAGGGCAGGAACTCATGCAGAACCCGGAGATCCTGAAGACAGCAGCTGACACATAGGCTGTGGATGAGTGCTCCTTATTGACGTGGCCACCACCCCCATGGCTTTCTCATTCTGCCTTCTAGAGCACTCAGGACCAGCAGCCCAGAGGTAGCACAAATGATAGTGAGAGAGTCCCAACCATATTAATCCCCAATCAAGAAACTTCCTCAAAACTATATAGAGGCATTTTCTCAAACAAGAGTCCCTCTTCCCAAGTTGTGCCAAGTTGACAAAAAAAAATCCAGCAAAGACATACTGACATATATAGTTACCTATGGAACAACAGCCATGGTTATCCTCTGACCTCTGGACATACATATGTCCACGCACACCCACATATATAAACATGCATATCCACATGCAAGAAATATGGCGATATTGAGTGACATAATTTCACTTTTGAAACAATTTAGTGTTTCATGCATATAATCTCAGCACTTGGGAGGTAGAAGCAGGAAGATCTCAGCAAGTTCTAGCAAGATGTGTCCTACCCAGTGAGTGAGAGACCATTTTGAGTTACAGAGTGCACTTCTGAAGAGATGTCCTACAGTAAACAACTCACGTGGACTGGCGTTGTAGTTCATTCAGCTCACTGGTGGAGTTTGCCTAGTATGCAAGAAGCCTTCGATTCAATCCCCAGTGTCATACAAAGAAAAGAAGTAGGAAGGAAGGAAGCAAGAAAGGAGTGAAGGAAATCAGGAATAGAAGGGGTTCATGTATGTTGTTTTCATGTCATATATCCCACTGTCTTCTAGAAAAAAAATGGAGACAAAGAGTTCAGTAAAGAGAGGGAAGGAGGAAGGAAGGGAGGAAGGGAGGGAAGGAAGAAAGAAAGGACCTGGGCCTAAAGGAATGAGAACCAAGGAACTAATTTTAGTTACTGTGCAACTCAGTTTCCTCACATGTAAATTCGAGATTAGAAAGATCTTTGTGATTATAATACAATCTTTTCTCCATACCTAGTGTATACCACTTCATCTGGCAGCATGCATACTTTCTTTTCTCCCATGAATGCTGAAATACTAGACATAAACCAAGATGCACCATTGATCCAGCAGATTCACAGATATTTGTGATGTGTTCAGTGAAAAACAAGGCTGATAATAAAATTTATGGGAGTAGTGAGCATATGTGATATCATTCAGCAAAGACAATTACATCATTAGAACCAGATGAATGAAGCAGACTCGCGTTCCTGTGTGTGTGTGTGTGTGTGTGTGTGTGTGTAATGCACATGACTAATGAAGAGGGCATAGGATTTCCTCCTCTATGGCCTTCCTTCTTATTTGAGGCAGGGTCTCTCACTGTACTTGAAGCTTGTTGGTTCAGCTAGGCCGGATGGCAAGTGAGCTCAGAGGACCTACCTCTGTCTACCTGCAGTGCAGATGATGTGGACACATCCAGTCATGCTCGGCTTTTATGTGGATGCTGGGGATTTGGACTCTGCACCTCATGTTTGCACAACAAGCATTCTTACTCACTAACCTTCCTTCCCAGCCCCTTGGATTCCTTTCAGAAGGAATTTACATTTGAATTTATTAGTCAACAAACTTTCATGTAAAACAGTGGGCCAGATACCAAATAGTTTTAGGTCTGAAAATACACAACTTTGGTCCCTGCTACTGAGATTGCCTATTTCAGCATGATGTGTAGGACAAATCCCTGAAGCCCATGGAACCCAATCTACTCCAATTTCGTGTTTGCAGGTCTCAGAATAACTGCAAATGTTTGATGAATCAATATTCTGAGGTAAAGAGGAATTGCCTGGACTCAGCTCCTATTCGTCCTAACATACTTTGGTCTAGCTATCCAGGTAGTGGACATCAGAATCCACAGTGGACTGATTCTGGGGGAACCTCAGCATTAGTGCAGAATGAGGCACATGTGGAGATGACTCCATCTACCTTTGAGCATTGGCTCACTGTGAATTCCGGGAAAGCAAGTAGTAAAGTGAACAGTATGAGGTGAGCTTGCTTTATAGAAATCAACCTAATACGATACGTTAAAAAAAAAATCTGTGTTCCAGTGAAATTTCACTCATTAAAACAAAGACTGGGCCAGAATTACCTGATTGACTTGCAGGCTATGGTTTGCTGCCTTTTGGGCCAATCTGCTATATCTATATAAAAAACAAAAATGGAAACACTGAATGTATTAGTCCATTTTGACCCAATTGCCTCTTAAAATACATTTTAGCCTTACTTAGAGACAAAATTCAAACCACAGTACTGTGTATACAGTCAAAGACTAGAGAAAAATATAAAGTTAAATAAAACAGGTGATATTTAGGTAATTGAGTTGAATTACATGGCATTGGTTTTCTCTTTCATATAGGTTTTCATGTCCTTTAGAATTTCTTCAATAAATATATTCCACCTACAAAACAAAGCAGGCAAGGGGATATTTAAAATGTGAATGCATTTATATAGCCCTTGGAATGTAACTATATGCCAAAGTGATATAAAAGATGATCAATGAACTTGAGTTAATCATTTCACAATATAGATACAAAGCATCACATTTTATAAGGTTTGCACATACAAGTGTAATAGAACTGGGGTAATTATCAGCACAAAGTGTTAACAAGACATACTTTCAAGATAATGTCAGACAGCAAAGCTGAAAGTCTTAATTTATAATCTATGGGGCATCTCTGAATGTAAAGCTTTTGATTGGCCTTCCTGCACAACTTCAACTGTGCAGAATTTTGTATGTGTTCATTTATGCATCTTTGCATTGGGGGTTGGGTAGATCCATTCTTCTTGTTACATATGAACCCACAAGGCACTTGATCAGAACCAAGTACCTTTATTAGGTATTTCTAAATACCTGTATAGCTAAATGGTATATAGGTATAGCTAAATGCTATGAAATATGAGATCCCACCATCCCAATTCTAAGAGCAACTTTATAAAGAAGAAGAGGAAGAATAAGAAGAGCATCATCAACAACAACCAAAAATTGTGACCATTGTGGGTGCATGTGTGAGAATATTTTCAGTTGTAGAAGATGCTAACATCTTAATGCCCCTTTTGTTGGTCATATTTATAATAGGTTGAATTAGGGTCTCCTCCAAAACAAAAAATCTTTCTAAATCCCAGCACCTAAGAATGTAGCTGTAGCTTTCCTTGTAAATAGCATCTTTGTAGATGTACTCAAACTAGATTGAGCCTTTAGGCTAGATTGCAGTCCAACAAGATTGCTGTCTCTAACCAGTGGAGGATATGTGGATACAGAGATGAGTGGGGTAGCTTTGTGAAGATGGAGAAAAAATTTGGAGGGATGTGTCTGTCAGCTGAAAAACCCTAAGGCAATTATGAAACATCTTCTCCCTTAGAGCCTTAGAGATAATCTTCCAAGACCTTGAGTCTATATTTTCCTGCCTCCAGATTATTAGAGAATAAAGTGATGTCATTATAAACAGCCAAGTTTGCAGTATGCTGCTATGGAGGCTCTGGAAAATTAGTACACTATGAAAAGATTAACTTGGGACACCACCTGAGGACAGAGACTTGAGCTTTGTTTGGAAATGTGCCAACTGTGATTTATGAGAGTAATATTTTTAAAGTGAGCATTTAAATAGACAATCCCCAGATAGTTTAGGACAATTCCTTTTGATCCTGATGTAAATACCACCCTTTATAGAAGGGCTATAGCATCCTGTCTTTCTTTGATCATTAAAAAAAAAAGTGGCATTCCAGAACTTCTGATCCAGGCCCTAGGAATTCAAGCAGTTTCTGCTCTCTCTTCTTTGGAGATTGGTTCCTTTGTCTGAGGAAGGGTGAGCTAAAGGCAGAACAAGAACATTTACAGAGACTTTGAGTGGCAAGTCCATCTGGAACATTCTGGTCCAATCTGAGATTTGGCTAAATGTAGACACTTCCTTAAACTCAGTCAGCTTTATAGGCAAGAAATCTACCTTGCTGTCTCTGCCCCAACTACTGTTCCATGGAATGTTAGCAAATAATACACTGGTTTTGTTGTTGTTGCTATTTTTACATTCCAGGGTTGAGATTGTTGAATATATGATGGAGATGATATGTACAGTTCTTGGGGAACAGAGGTGGATGTGGGGATGTGCTGGTGAGATTATAATGTACTAACACCCAAATAAGTAGTGGTAAAGGCAGTTGTCAAATTGTTCCTACATTTTTTTCATAAGATTCTGGTGTAAGGATGGGGAGACAGCTCAGTGATTAAACTGCTTGATATAAAAGCAAGTGGCCCTGAGTACAGATATCTAAAGCTACATAGAACACTGGGTGTAGCAACACAGGCTTGTAATGCCAGTGCTGGTAATCACACTGGGACTGGGGAGTGGCACAGGGGCTCACTAGCCAGACAGTCTGCATCAACAAGTTCCAAGTCAGGGGAGAAACTCTGTCTCAAAAAATGAGATAGAGAAACAGGCAGGCAGACAGACGGACACACAGACACACAGACACACATGAAGATTCTTGTCCAGTTCAGAAATTCAAATTACTATTGGCCTATTGTCCCAGATAAACAATCCTGTTTGGGGAACTAAAGAATATTCAAGACAGAAAACCTCTTATCTTAGCTAACCAAAAGGAAGAAAAAAAGATATTATTAGAGATAAATGAGAGGCATAAAGAACAGATACCACCAAAATCTACAAAATTATTAAAGATGATCTTGAAAATTCCAATAATTTGAGGGAAATGGAAGAATTTGTTGATACATGTGCCCTTCCAAAGTTCAATGAATAGCTTATACAAAAGGCAGAGTGATGTGACTAAAGCCATGATAAAGACCAAAACAAACCAAAACAAAGACAGGCCCAAGATCAGACCATAGAAGAACTAACATCAGAACTAACATCTCTTTCTCAAAGAGAAAGAATACTTTCTTGCTCATCTACAAAGCCATTATTGCTCTGACACCAAAAACTAAAAGAGAGAGAGAGAGAGAAAGCTCTGAATAATGAATATAAGTACAAAAGACCCTTGAATTCATAACATCAAAAAGCTCACATTGTAATCAAGTTGACTTCATTCTAGGCTTACAAAGATGGTTCAACATATTCTAATCAATAAACACAATGCCTGAAGAGGAGATTCAATAAGCACAATACAATAAGTGAAGCAAAAGTAAAATTCATATGATGACTCTAACCATTCCTGACTCTTGAGGTTCCTCTTACCTTCCTATCTCACGGGAACACACATGGCCACCACTGAGAAAATTTGTAATTCCACTTAAAACTGAAGGCAAAGATTACAACTTGAAACCTGTCTTTTAAGTCCCTACGTGTTTTAATGTGCCTTTTGTATATCTCTTTTTATTCAGTTTTTGAGTGTATAAATTTCCTGTATTGTGTGGTAGTGTCACGGTGTCAAGCTTTGTCTCCAAGCTCAGAATTTACGTTCGCCCCTAACATATGAACTTGCCCAATGATATGAATCCATGGATGAACATGTGTATGACCCTATCAAAATCAGTCACATTTTGGTTGTATCATAGTTACCATGCTGTCCAGTGCTTAAGTATTGCTTTCTCTTGAGCTGACAGAAAGTGGTTGCTACTTGGTCCATATCTTGTAGGCCACCTTCATGAAGATCAGTCAGCTCATCTTGATAAAGCACTCAACAGAAGAGATGTGAGCATGCTACCTGATAGCAAACCCTCAAGGCATCTCAGAGCCCTCAGAGCCAATTAGCAAGAAGTCATGGCACGAAGCTTCAAATACCAGACTGTCTGACAGCTGTAAACTCCTCTCTGTCTGTCAAGGACCTTCAGATCTCAGCTAAGAGTCCTGCTGACTGATGGTCGTGGAATCAGCCCCATTGGCACCTGTTCAGATGTTTCATCCCAAATCACACATAATACCACATTTGGTTCTGAGACTGCATTCCACAATGCTTTCTTTATTCACAACAGTTGTGAACCTTTTATAGCTCTGTGGGAACTCAGAGCTGGGCAGTGTCTGAGTGAGGCATTTACCCTGGAATGTGGTGGGCCATTTCTGAGGCGGTCCAGAGTGCTCAGAATCACTTGTTGGTCATGAGGCACTTGTGTCTTGAAGCCCGCCCGCTCAATGCATATCTTCAGCTCTATCAGACACACAGACCCAGTTGTCGCTCTCTGTAGCTCAACTTCCAAATGTAGCTACATTGCCACTCTCTATCAGGTTTGGACAGGAACCAGGAGCAATGACAGTCACCTGTATGTAATATTTGGAGGGCATCTTTTGGCATAACACAGGCCGACAAACCTGGAAGAGGGACACCATGCCTTGCATTAGAGTTTTTGTTTGACTGTCAATGGCTTTGGGGGAAAACACTGACCCCCTATGGGTAACTCCAATTAACCATATTTTTATCCATTTATTTTCATGTTACTACTTAATAAAAAGCATAAAGGGCAAGCCTGGCTCCCTAATCCAAGTATTCAGTGAAAGGTCACCAATAAACCCTGGAGAGCAAAGACTAATCAGTTTGCCATGATCAGTACAGCAAATCACACTTCGCGCATTGTGGGGTCACTCTTGGTTTTAACGAAACCCTCAAAACAGGCATAGCAGACAGGGAGAGTGCACTGAGAAATGTACGACTAACTGGATCCACTTTTGCAATAACAAAATGTTACCCACTAACCTTTAGCTCTCATTTTTTTTCTTTCTTCCACTTCTGCTTTTGTGTTTTAAACTAAGCTGTTCAAATCTGGGCAGTGCTCATCCGGAACAGCAGCCTTTCATTTGGAGTGAGGGATTTCAGGGGCTCCTTTGAAAACCTAAGGTATCGGCAGTTCTACAAATGCCAGCACAAAGACGCTAGCCATCGCAGAGATACTCAGTAGCCACTCCAGAAGATCCTGCAGGTTGTAAATCATGGCTTACTGACTAGGGGCCACTGTCTAGACAGGTGATAAAATTTGTTGGGGTGAATGTTTCTAAAGTCAACCTTTCCCAAACAGAACGACCATGATTTTGTATAAAACAATATTAGATGACTTTAAAAATGAACTCTAGGTAGCGTTTTCAGGCAAAATAAAATGTATTTTTAAGAAACTTTATAAAATAGTAGGTTTCACTATGTCTCTTCCAGAGTTCATTGTATTATTTATCCTCCCAACCTCCAATTTACTCTCCTATCCCCTCCCCCCTTTTTAAGCTTCCACCCACTCCCCGCCTTCTACATCCACTGCCTCACTGAAAGTCTCCCAGAGTTTTCTCTGCCTCCACTTCCTTGGCACTGAGATTGCAGGCACATTCCAAAGACCCAGCTTTTAAATAAGATTTCTTTTATTATTGAGATTATAACAATATTATTCTCCCTTCCCTTTCCTCCCCATTCCAAACATTCCCATATATTCCTCTCCTTGATCTCTCAAATCCATGGCCTCTTTCTCATCAGCTATTGGTACATACTTTCCCCTAAATACACATACAACTCACTCAGTCTGTACAGTCTTCCTTATATGTGTGTTTTAAGGGCTGACCGTTTGGCCCTGGATATCCCATAGCTGTGTTCTTCCCTGAGGAAGACAGTGTTTCATGCTGTCGGTGTTCCTTGGTCACCTGTCCTGCTTTCTGCAGGACTGAGATTCCTACAACTGCCACTTTACTAAACCAATACAGTTCTGCGCAGGCACCGGGCTTTTTTCCACAGCTGCTGGGGATCACGCTTGTTTGGCACGCGCTGTTTCTTTAGCCCAATGTTAATTATTTTGATTCTCCTTTCGCCTCCCCCTTATTCCTCCTCTTCCTCCATTTCCTTTTTGCTCTTTCCTTCTTAACAATACCTTGCATAATTATAATAAGGACTGGTTATGGAAAGAAGTCAACTTAAAACTTAAAAAAAAAAAAGATGGTTTAACTGTTGCAGTATTGTGTTCCTTGTGTTCTAAATCAAACGCACGTGCAAGACAACTCCTTTCCTATTCTCTGCCTTACCAACCCCAAATGTCTTTATCAAGAAGGATCAGATTGTGCCTCTGTTGAGAGTCTTGCTTCTAAAGGTTCACACCTTTACAGAACAGGCAGCTTGTAACAGATAACAACAATAACAGGCACAGAGTAGCTCCACTACAGTTTGTAAAGAAAACAAATGGTGTTGCACACCATCTTCTTGGTATAGAGAAGCCACCGTGCTTTGATTTCACTGCTTCTGCGCTAGAGTCTAGGCAAGGGTGCTCGCATTCCTAATTCTTTCTCCCATATCACATAATGGAAGTGCACCGACAGTCCATCCCTCAGCACCACTTCACAGCCTCACCGGTCTCTTTGTGGAGATGATGTAATGGTCTACATGAGCATACATCCAATGAAGCAGGAGAAACAGAGAATTATGGATCAATCGTAGGCTAATCAGTTTATTTAACATATGTGTATCTACACATTCACATACACACATATGTATATACACACACAATGTTCAAATACACACATGCACACATATTTATGTATATCTATCATTATGTGTAGAGAGAAAAATAGACAAAGTAATATAAATGGTAGCTAGGGGTGCTGGCACACATCTTTAATCCCAGCACTCAGGAGGCAGAGGCCGGCAGACCTCTAAATTTAGGGCCAGTCTGGTCTACATAGCAAGTCCCAGGACAGCTAGGGCTATATAGTGAGACCCATCTCAAAAATAAAACCGTAGTGAACTGAGAAGAATATCTATGAGTGAGAAAGTGTGTGTTATGTGTGTGTGTGTGTGTGTATTCATGTACTCACATAATTTAACTATGGTATATAACCAAAATGAACTAAGATTATATCAATATGACAAAAAATTCTTAAAAGAAATATTCCATTTATCTTTACAAGGACAGTGGGTAACACAACAAGCCCAAGGCCACCACGTCACGTTCTTCCTTTGTTCAGATGTGAGCATGGCAGAGAAGGCAGGATCAGGCGGCGGCTCACTGGAATACACTGCACAGTGTGTGCCTGTCTGAGCTTTGCAATACAGTTAATGCCACTTTTGTTCTCCTGACAGTCAAATTTCTGTCATTCCCCCCTTTTTTAATTCATTTATCTGATGGGATGGGAGAGAACTTAGTGGAAGGTATAATTCTGAACATTAAAACAGTCTATAATGTTAGCCTTGTGTGTGTGTGTGTGTGTGTGTGTGTGTGTGTGTGTGTGTGGAGTTCAGGGGCATAAAATATTAAACCATGCTTCACATCATAAAATTGTGTTCTTATGAATCAGCCTTAGGACATTTAAGCAAGAGATATGAGCAGCATTTTGTGTGTGTGTCTCAAAACAAGCAAACATGTGGACATGAAGAGAACAACACGGCTAAATCTTTTATGAATTCCGATATTCTTTCTTTGGATCATAAACCGAGTGAGTCTGCACTTTATAAACAGACCATGGCCTGCTGAGGCAGTTATTTCTGTGTCTTTCATATTATGTGAGGTAGAAAACAGGCAGAAGAATCATCTGTCCAAAGTCCCTTACTAAAAGGAGGTGGTGACGTACACTGTAGGACCCAGAGATCCTACAGGCTGCAGATGCCGCAGGGCATATCGGCTTCTGTTTGGGGTAGAGCAATGAGAAGTGCCTTGGCTACAGAGGACAAAGCAGGCCAGACTGTGGATGGGAATGTGTTTGAAGATTCACTAAGACTGGGAAAGGAACAAATGCAAAGGTTTTTCAACAAGCAAGAAAGAGTCAACCACCCCACCGCAGGGCTCCTTCAAAACACAGGAGCTGCTACAGGCAACAAGAGAACTATTCAGTGTCGAGACAAAGAATGCAGAGAAACGTAATAGTAGTGACTGTGGCCTCAGAATTTTGGGTCAAATTTCCCCATGGTCAAGATTCACATAGTTACAACTTGAACTGAGCTCTTCTCTTGTATAAAATTTTTAACAGTGGGATTCTGCCAAGCACCTAATAAAGATGGAAGCACCTGTTTATTTGTCCTTTCTGGTGTATCCTTTCTCTGTGTATGAGGCCATTCATATGCATGTGAGCTCCTGTGCATGTGGAGGCCATAGACCAAGCTCAGGAATCATTCATGCCCCTGGCATCTGCTTCTCTCCACCTCCCCAACGGTGGGATAATAGATGCCTCACTGTGCCTGTTTAGTTTTTTAATATGGATACCCAGAACGTATAAATGAGACTAAGCTCTTCCAGAAGATGAGCCGTAAAGGACGCCAGACCTACCTTAGGTGACTTGATTCGATGAAAGCATGTGATGTCCTTCGTAACTGGAATTGAGAGACAAAATGTATGGCAGTGACCATATTTATTTTGCAGCTAAGCAAATCTTACACTGAATTAGAGTCACACTGAATTAGATACTTTTACTGAGAAGTTTGCAGAGTGATGGGAGATGAAACAATAGCATGATAGAGGATTCCTGGACCACTCATTAAACAGAAGTTAGTCCAAAGAGCCAAAGGGAGATCAGTAGAGGGAAGTGATACGAGGTGGATTTTGGAAGGCAACTAAAGGAAGGCCAAAGTCCACTATGAAACTAAGAAGTACAAACTCAAGGGAAGCTGAAGATGATGATGGAACAGTTAGGTGTATACACACTGCCTTGAAGCACAGCAGCTCACCCCAGACCTATTTTTTAAGGCTGACCTTGTCTCTGAGATGCCAAGACAGACCAGCCATGCTAGGGTACAGCTCTTTAACCCTGCCTGACCTTCCCTCATACTAAACTGAGGAGCAGATACTCTTTCTAAAGGTTCCTGTCTACATGTGAAGGATCTGAACACAGTGGTGTGATATCTCAGGTAACCAATACAGTCTGGTGAGCCATCCTACCGGATCTGAGGGCCACCAGATGTGTCACTTCGAAGGGCTCAGCTGGGAACCATCGACCCTCACAGCAGTGTGATGAAGCTGGGTGTGTGTCTTTTGATATGGCTCGTTTCTTAGCACAAACACTCTACCTAAGGCTTCCAGATTAAGCATCCCTACGATAAGGATGGGGGAGTTCTGTGCTGTTCTAATTCCCTAGCCTCCAGGGCACTCAGTAGAGACAGCGGTTCTAACTCAGATATCTCTTTTCAGTCTCTGCTGTTTCAATGATGGAAAACAAAAGATGCCACAGCAACCCTACGTCCTTCACACTCAAAGCACCACAACTGTTGCAGAAAATAACTATATGCCATTGGCAAGAGGAGTCCTTTAAAAAAAAGATAACATGTTTAAGACTTAGGGAAAGACAGAGTGAACTAGAACTTCTACGTGTTAAATACCACACATGGGCAAAGCATACGGAAAATCACTTCTTATTGCAAGTGAATCTCAACCAAGATGGGGTGTCACAGACTATGATAGAGAGATGATCCTGAAAGAGCTCGTTCTGCATTTCTATTTCTTTTCATTATGACGTCTACCAATCTAAAGCCAGACAAAAATCCTCTAGGCTTACGGCTTGTGCAGGAGTAGGGGAGATGCTTTTTCTGAAGGAATATGCAAGACCAGGCTGTAAATCATTTTCAGTGCCAGTTTTAACTGTCAGTGATTGTTTTAGTAGGGAGCAGTTTGAAGGATGCAAGCAAGAAAGTCGAAGTTTAGGACAGTTATAAAGACAGCTAATGCTCTTTAGACAGAATTTTCTTCGGGAGTTAGTTTGGGCATATGTTGCAGATCCTGGGAGTGTCTCTGGCCATTGTCAAGCTAAAAGATACAGTCTGACCCATGGCAGAGGCAATGGGGATGGAAAAAGAGAAATACTTCTCCAGTTTCCATGGCTGATTGGGCTTTGACTGTGGGAGGCTGACAAGAAAGGTATTGTGAAAGTTCATTACAAATTTCGACCTGCCACTCTGTGTGTTCACCACCAATAGACAGGGGGTCATAATCAATGAATAAGTATCTCAAAATTAATAGTCACTGTAGTACTTAACATTTTTATTTTCTTGCTGTGACTAAATACTCCACAAGTAATCAACTGATGAGAGGAAGGTTTACTTTGGCCCACAGTTTCCAGGGATACAATTCACCATGGCGGGGAAGGCACGGAGGAAGGAGTATGAGGCAGCATGCCATATTGTCCGCAGCTGGAAAGCAGAATTAGCAAACAGGAAGTGGGTCCCGGATACAAAGCCTCAAGGCCCCACCCCCATTGACTCATTTTCTCCAGTGAGGGTATATCTCTTACAGGTTCTACAATGTTCCAAAGCAGCGCTAAGCATTCGGACCCCCAGCCAGTGGGGAACATTTCACACCATGCTCACCCTGTATCGAATGAACACTGGGTGCTAGCCAAGGAGTAAGTCATTTACAAGCTTACTTTACCCCTCATGACAACCTGGAAGGGGATAGATAGTAGCTAAGTTTTACAATTAAAGAAATGAAAGACTGGAGAACCTGTCAACTTTTCCTGAGGTCACGCAGCTGCAGCTAATAAATTATAAGTAGAGGCTTAAACACAGAGTTGCTGATTGTAGCAAAGTTTTATCTGAGAACTCCAAAGAATTATGTAGGTGAGCATGCGGCCAGTGCCTGATTTGTTATAACTGATGCCCATCCATCTGCTCAGTCTTCACTCACTGATAGTTACTGAGAACACATGACCTATGAGCAAGGCCCTTTACTCATCCTGTCACCCAGCTAGAAAAATCAGGTGTCTGCTACAGTGTGATATTTTGCCTGAGGTGTATATTCATTAATGTGTTTCCCGCGCAGGCCTGGAGGGTCATTGCAAATCCATGCTAGCTATTCTCATACGAGCTGCACAACTCTAATCTGAAAATTTAAGATGAACATTATGCTAAAATTTCAGACCATTAAAGATTTTGAATTTGAGGATTAGGAATCTTCAGCTATCAAAGTCTATACAGGTATTTCCGAAATTAAAAAACAAAAAAAGCTGAAATCAGGAACAGTTATGTCCCCAAATATTTCAGATAAGGGGTATTCAGCTGGTAATAATACAAGTAACTGTGATCAAAGTAGACACCCAAAGACTTGCATGTGAACAGTTGCTTAAAATTCCACACTTACACTGAAAATTATAGAAATATAATCTTCTGGTCCAGAAAGGGAGAGCAGAGTGTGGCATTGTCACTTTGACGCCCACATGATAGACAGGGGGATCCACCAGTCTTAGAATGAATGTGTGACTGCATCCAAGAGAGTCTTTCTCATGCAGTCCATTTCACAAGGGCATCTGGGTGAGAGGGTAAGGAGCAGGTGACCTCTCACAACTCCTACTGTCCCACTTCACCGTCTTCTCTCTCAAAACTACTCTATGCTGCAACCATGTCCCAAAAGGAAGGAAGGAGGGGCCTTGAATTCTCAAAAAGGTGTATGCGAATATCACTATAAAACCACTGCTTTCACATCAAAGTGGGTAGCAGAGTTTGTTCTGGAATCCAGCATGAGTGACCATGCCTCAGGAACACCATTTCACCATTGGTTTCCCCAGGTCCACATTCCATTGAGAAAGTAATTAAATGAGATTTTATTTAGCTATAGAACAAAGAATGGAGTAGGCGTAGGTGTTTACAGAACCCGTTAGTGCAGACCACTCAAGTAGGCGGCTTACAGTGAGGTGGAGGGAACCGCTACAGGTGCCAGATGTTTTGTATGGGCAGCAACTGGCGGCCACTAGGAACACATTTTAAAATTTCAATAGTCACAAGAAGGTTAGGTCAGATATAGAGATGGGCAATGGATAGCTTTCAAAGCTTCTAAAAGTAGTACATTATCTGTGTTCTGCAATATTTTAATTCAACCTGATCTTAAATTTAGTCATTTGAATCCTTAATACAGGTTCAGCCTGCCTGTCTGTCTTTCTTCCTTCCTTCCTTCCTTCCTCCTTCCTTCCTTCCCACCATCCCTCCCTTCCTTTCTTTCTTTCTTTCTTCCTTCTTTCCTTTCTTCTTTTCTTCCTTCCTCTCTGTCTGTCTTTCTCATCTTGGAACTTCAGTTCTCAGGAGCTGAAAATGAGAAGACCTGGCTAAGGAGGTACCTCACTGTGGACCCTTTCCTCACATGAAGGAGAGTAATCTCTACAGCTTACCCGATGCTACTCAGGTAACATGGTAAACATTGATTAAACATGTTTCCAATTTTACAATATCAAGATCATAAGGGAAATTCTCTGAATGCTTTTTCAACTATGTACCTTTGGGTTTTTGGGAAGGGGTCAAGATGGGGTGGGACACAGGCCTAGCAACAGAGTGAAGCCCAAGCCTATAGGTGCCATCACATAGCCCATGGTTATTACTGATGGTGACAACCTCAACCGCCTGTTTTGTCTGCCCCTGTGATATTTTGAGGCTATAAGAGAATTGTGGCTTGCAACTTCACAGAGGGAGAACTTCTGAAGGCTTTATCTCATGCCCTGGATGGAAAAAATGCTTTCATCTCCTGAGTCTGCCTGAATTCACGTTCCCATGGCAACATATCCTGAGATGAAAGGCTGCAACAAAAGAGTGAAAACATCTGGCCTAACATCTGGCCTTGCCACGATAAGGGTGCCAGTGTTTGGCACTGGCCAGTGCACAAAAAAGTAAATAAATGACTCTCACCATACCTATGTACATATGGATTCATCACTATGTGCATCTGACTGGGCACCTTTGCTGCTCTCCTCCTCCTCCTCCTGAAGTTGTATATTCCTACGCAGCATCCTGTTGACCTTCATGAGCAGGAGACTTCCACTCACACACCCATTAGATGAGCTTCTTTCAAGTGCCTCTTTGAAGCTTGTTAAACCTGTTTCTCCACTATCTTTTTAATTGTCCCCTCAAATAGCCTCCAAACTTGAAGGTCCCTGACCTTGCTCTTTCTGTGGACTCAACATGGCACGAGCAGATAAGAGAACTTCAAATAATGATTTTTTTTTTTAGCTTGATGATTCCACAGCTAATCACACAGCCAGTCCATCTCATGGTTTCTATAAAAACTCATCTCCCAGATGGGTAAAGTCCAGCCCATATGAAGCTCAGGACAGGCTGTTTCTGGTAGGTACACCTTGCATGCTGTGATCTTGAAAGGCCCCACCCACATGACTTAAGGAAATGATTTTCTTTAACGAGGTGTTCTGAACACCAAATGGTTCATGGCCTGATCACCTCTTAAAGGTTTCAGTTCCTAATAGCCTTATAATTACAGTTAAATTTCAGAGTGCATTTTAGAGGGGGCATTTCCTCTCTGTACATACCTGTCCATCCTTGCGCTGTGTTAAATTAAGATGCAGGGTTAAGGCCCTCACTGAATGTCAGTGTCATGCTCTTGCTCCATAAATCAAATAAACTTTCACCGTTTATTAAAGAGAGAAATGTAGCTTGGGAATTGTTGGCCTTTGCCTGTGGAGCTGGCAGACTGGCAAATTAGACCAATGCTATTTCTGAAAACAGAGTCTCCAGAAATGAAGCTTCCTCTGAGATGCCATGCTGATGCCAATGCTAAAAGGCATCATCAGAAAAGGATACCTAGGGAAAGCAGAAATCTAGAGAAGAAACACTGCTATTCGGGGCTTTCCTTCAGAGTCTTGTGCAGAAATCAAAAGGAAGCCAGCCATGCTACCACACCCTGTAAATCCAGCACTGGGAAGGCAGAAGCAGCAGAGTGGCTGCAAGCTTGAGGCCAGTCATGGCTGTATAGGTCAGCTGGAGCTACATAGGAAAATTTTGTCTTAAAAAGCATAAAAGTAGATTCTATGGGCTGTGTTGTGGTGTGTCCCTGAACCCCATAGTTTCTTCTATTCTTTCTCTTCTTCCTCTTTCTGCTCTTCCTTCTACTCCTCCTTCCTGTCCTCTTCCTCTTCCTCCTCTTCCTCCCCAGGATTCCCCAAGCTATGCCTAATCTTTGGCTGTGGGACTCTGCATCTACCCTGATCAGTTGCTGGGTGAAGCCTCTCTGGTCTCTTTGATGATGATTCTGCTAGGCTCTGGTCCCAGAATACTCTGCAGGCAGGACAACCTGTAGGTCAAAGGTTTTGTGGCTGGGTTTGTGTCCCGATTCCTCCACTTGAGGCCTTGCCTCGTTACAGAAGATGGCCGGTTCAGGCTCCTTGTCCCCCATTGCTAGTCAGGGAGCCTGGTGAGGCCTGACCTAGGTCCTCTGCATATATGTTATGGCTGAGTAGCTTGGTGTTCTTGTGGGATTGCTAACAGTGGGGACCAGTGGGGGCTGTCCCTGACTCTTTTTCCTACTTGTAGGACCCTGTTCCTCCTACTGGGTTGCCTTGTCCAGCTTTAATGTGATGGTATGTGTCTGGTCTTTATTGTAGCTTGTTATGCTGTGTTTGGTGATGTCCCTTGGATACCTGCTCTTTTCTAAATGGAGGTGGATCTGGAAAAGTGGGCTGGGGGGAGGGGAGGGAGGGTTAACTGCAGTTGGAATGTAATGTATGAGAGAAGGATAAAAAAATACTAAAATTAAAGTAAATTCAGAAGAGAGAGAGAGAGATAATCACTTCTGGAACAGACTGTCACTTTGGGAAGTCTTTTAAGCAGTTTTTAGTTGTGTGGAACTACTGGGTTGTCTGCTGTGGGACTGGGAAGTTTGGGACTGGATGGAACCATTAGGTGTTGACTTATTCAAGATGCAGAAGCCAAGCTGTGGAGATATATGCTGTGCTTTATGGGACCACAGAAAGGACTGTCCTAGTGTCTCTAGGGAGAGTTGTCACTGACTAATCTTTTATGAAACCTAAGATGATTTCTAAAACAGTAAGCGGGGGGGACCTATCTCTTCCCTGCAGCTCCTGAAGATAACTGAGTAGGACATCTCTGGCCACTTTGTTTCTGCATTTCTTTCTTTTCTCTTTCTTTCTGTCTGTCTTTCTTTTCTTTTTTATCACTGCACACTGAAAATTGAGATCATTGATGTGGTGTGTTGAAATGTGCATGAGTGAATTTCAAACTATATATAAGAACCATTTCTTTTGCATCTGCATTTTCCCCTTTATTTGAAAATAAAGGTATGTATGTAAAATGCAAAAGGTTTGGAGAAACAGATTGACAAGGAAGCTGGGTTTTAGCTTGTCCAGTCATGAGCTATATAAACGTTAACTGATAAAAACGTCAGTCCTGAGTATCCTTGCTGTGAGAACACCTTCTCTGCTAATTCTGGAAACTGAGATAGAGCAAAAAAAAATATTTTTACAGGATTTAAAAAATTATCTAATATTTTAAGGCAAGATTTTAATAGCCAAAATGCTTTGCATTGATAAAAATAAATCTAAGCAACATACACTAAAGTTTTGTTTGAATGTACTATGTTTTTGTGTAGCAAAAACATTCTTTATATAGAATGATGTACATTGACTTTTATTAAAGCTGTGAAAGGTAAAATGATGAATATATATATATATATATGCTTGTTAAGGGTGTTTTGTTAAATTTTCTTCTTAAAATAAAACTTTAGTTAATTGTTTATTAACTAAATAATAATAAAGCTGTGATAAAACACCATGACCAAGACAACATATAGAAGAAAGAATTTATCATTTCCAAGGTGATAAGAGTTCATCTTGGAGGGGAACCATGGCAGAAGCAAGAAGCTCATAGATCACACCCGGAAGCAGAGATGGAACAGGAAGTGGGGTGAGAGTTTAAATTCTCAGAGCTTGCTCCCAGTGATGTACTTCCTCCAGCAAGGCTGCACCTCCCCATGACCTCCCCAAACAGCGCCACCAACAGGGAAACAAATGCTCAAAAACTTGACCCTACGGAGACCATTTTTCACTCAGATCACACCTGTGACTTAGAGGGTCCATGTTAGCTCACTCTGTGAGCAATAAAGGTGCCTGTTTCTCTAAGTCTTACCAAAAAGAGATAAACTAATATCTTACACTGAAAGGATGTTTCCAAGTTTAAAATGAACTTAAAAAAAAACTTATTTACCTTTATCTTATTGGTGTTTTGTATATATGTGTATGTGAAAATACCAGATCTTGAAGTGACAGTTGTGAGCCGCCATGTGGGAGGCTGGGATTTGAACCTAAGTCTTCTGGAAGAACAGGCAGTGCCCTTAAGCTCTAAACCATCTCTCTAGCCCTGAAAATACACTCTTATTCAGTGGTCAAGAATCTCTCTAAACTGCTTTTTGCTAGGTAAGTAATATTAGGAGTTCCCTCTGTATAGACATATGTGTGTGTGATTTCTGGATCAAGGTCTGGAAATTCACATAGCCTGTTACTGTTAAAAATGGGTTAACTTAACTATTGGCTTACCCACTGATGTATTTGAATTAAGTATCTTTATAGATAAATATGTTAGCAGGAACCAGGCTTCTCTTTTGTCGTGCCTTAGTCTTATTAATGGGAAATGTGGAAATGAACTCAATTTAAAAAAAAAATCCTTCCAGGATCATTGTGTTGATATTTGAGAAAGAAAAAAAAAATTAAAAAAAAAAAAAAAAAGAAAGAGAAGAAAAGCAGGGTTTGCAAGGCTGCCTGCAGCTGGATGTTCTCCAGGGTTTCAGGGGGAATCGGATTGGCCAGTTAGTCCTGCAAGAACCCAGCTCTGCCCTGGCCAGTTCTGCTGCTTGATTCTACTGCTCTGAATACACAGCCTGCACTGTTGTCTCCCTGCGACAAAGAAGATGGGGAGGGCAAAAGTCTTGGCAGCTGCTGTGTGAAAAAGATAGACGAGAGGAAAAGATGGCCATTTATTTACTGCAATAAATGAAATCGTCAGGCTCAACCTAAGAAGTCTATATAGAGCTTGCAAAGAGGACTGTTTTTCAGAAGAAAAAAAGCTAATTCCAAGTGCCAGGGATTCTGGCGTGCATTTTTTTTTCTTTTTAAATCCCAGGTATGGGATTACAGGTGTGTGCCACCCTGCCTGGCTTGCTTTTATGGTTCTCCGCCCACATGGGCACCCCCTACCTGGCAAGGACAATGGTGTTTACGTTTTAATGGTCCAAGCACACAAACTGAATGAATTTGGTGAATTCCTAATTATCAGAATGATGAAGTTCATTTTTTTTGAGACAGGGTTTCTGGTGTCTCAGGCTGGCTTCAGGGTTCCTACACAGCCAAGGAGAGCCCCGAACTCCTGATCGTCATGTCCCTCCCTTGCAAGTGCCGGGATTAACGGGTGTACAGCAGCAGGCAGAGTTAGGGCAGGGCTAGGGTTTGAACCTGAGACTCTGTGCTTGCTAGGCAAGCACTGTAGACACTAAGTCGCTTCCCCACCCCCACCCCCACAGACCTGGCCCTCAGGCAAGACAAGCCTCAAGTAACCTACGCTGTCTTCAACTTTCCATGTAGCTGAGAATAACTTTGAACTTTTGTTGGAATTTCTCCTTTGTCCACCTCCTGAGTGCTAGGATCACAGGCATGCTCTGCCACACTTGGTCCCTGTAACCAAATCTAGGTTCCTGGATGCTAGGAAAGTGATCTCACAGAGGTAGGAGAAATATTTTGGGTGAGCTTTACTGTTGCATTTTGGAGTGGTGCCTTCCACCACCCCAGTTTCTTGAATCACTCTGAGAGCATAGGCCAGGACCACTTAACCAGTCACCACCTCGAGGTGGCATCTCCTTTTATTTCTCCACAGTGTTCTGGCTGTTGTCTTACAACTTGCTTGCCCTTCCCTGTGCAGCATATAGAAATGGTTCTCATGTGATCTGACCATCTCAACACCTTAAAGGGCTCTTTTAACAGGCCGTTGTTACTGTGGCAGGGAGTTCCTGCCTTTTCTTAGTTTAATTTCTTCTTCAATTTCTTATAGTTTCTCTTGCCATGGTCCTTCCTCATGAGTTGAAAACTTTAAATACCCAGTGCATTCCTTCAGCATTCCCTTTTGAAATTCTAAGGCATGTAACTTCAAAAATAGTCAAATCACTATTCAATACTCTTCTCGAATAATGTAAGAAGACTGGACACTCTGAGTCCACAGTGTCTTCCATCTTTTATGTTGTTTTATTCTTATCTAATATATGAATTAAACATTAAAATATATATTTTTATATTTTTATACCCTTGTAAATTAGACATTAAAAACATCCCTCTCTACTGCCAAAACTTCTTAACATTTACCCATAATTCCCTTTGCTCCTTATTCTTTTGACATCATGGAGTCACTTGAAGAGTCTTTCAGACCAAAGGATTTTTAATGAAGATGTCTGCCAAGAAAACTCAAATTGTTTTCCTGACACATCTTTATCTTAGGCTCTTTAAACAACTTAAGGTTTCTTTCACACTTTCTGTGACATTCCTGACAGTTTTGGAGTTTCTATTTTTGCTATTGAAAAATTAGCTGTCTTCCTCCCTCCACCTTCCGACAATTGTACTTTTTCCACCTGCCGCTGAGCCTTCTCTGTTTTTCAGTCTCATTTGGATCCAAAATCAAATGTCTAGATGTGGGTTTTTTTGTCTTTATCAAGGTCAGGAGTTTCTGTAATTTTTTAGTGTGAGTTTTTTTGTTTGTTTGTTTGTTTGTTTGTTTAAATCCCTGTGACTTACCTGTTCTGCATATGTATATGGTTCCCACAACTTCCCGAGTAAATGCATGTTTGGGTTTTGTGTTCTGCCTCAGATTTTAACCACTGCCATTGATATAATTTCCTTACAAACTTCTTCCTGCTCACTTTTGATAGTTCGCTAATCCAAACCATTTTTAAACCATCTCTCTGAGTTACTTAAACAGATAATATTTTTACATTATAAACATACTATTTTTAAAATGTGTGTGTGTGTGTGTGTATGTGTGTGTGTGGTATATTTATGTGTTTGTGTGGCATGTGGGCACATGCATGTGTACACTTGTGCTCAAGAGTGTAGAGGCCAGAGGTCAATGTCTGGTGTTTCCTTCGATTGTTCTCCATCTCGTCTCTGGAGACAACATCTCTCATTGAATTTGGAGATCACTGGTTGACTAGGATGACTGGCCAGTGACCTTTGGTGACCTTCCTATCCCTCACGACTTCTAGCAATGTAGGAACATACATACTGCCTCCAAGCCCAGCTTTTGGCCTAGATGCTGGAGATCTGAACTCTGGTCCTAACCATTGTGTGACAAAGCTCTTTACTGACTGAGCTATCTCCCAGGCCTTACTTTATGGAAGTCCTCCACTCCCCCCCAAAAATAGGTGTCATATCTATTATATATTAATCCTTGTGAAAGAGTTTTGTTTCTCTCTTTACCTTGTCAAACACATTACAAAAGTTTATTTTAAAACAGACACAATTTATGCTCTCCAGCTGACATTTTTGTAGCTGAATAGTTACTGCTTGTTTTCTGAGTTGGCTGGTTTTAATCCTCACTGGTTTCTCCTGTCTGTTTAATTGTGAACTCATTTCTTCCCACACTATTCTTTTGTTTTGATGGAGTGTGGCCATGCTGACCTGAATTTTAGGATCCTAGTTGCTCAGTCATCTAAATTTGAGATTGTTACACATTACCCTATAAAGGTTATCTTAGAAATATTGATGGGCCTATTTACTACAGAAAAGAAATGAAATAATGATACCACCACTTTCTAAATCTACTTTGTTAAAAAAGTTTTTGTTAATGTTGAAAAAATGTTGAAGTTTGTGAAATGATATTCTGTATCTATTGATGCATTGTTTTATATGATGAACCATCCCTGCATTCCATGAAAAGATAATTTAGTCAGAGTATCCAAACTTTTTAATGCACTGTTGATATCATATAATTGAGGATTTTGCACTTCTGTTTATTGGGAATATTTTTCCCTATGATATTACTTTTCTTGTACTGTTTCTGTCTGGCTCTGGTTTCAGGGTGAAATGAGGTTCCTGAAATAAATTTGGAGGTGTTTCTACTTAGAGACTTGGAAAATTTAAATATTTCAGTAGTTTCAGTTGAGAACATAGACTTTTTTTTCTGTCCTATTCAGAGCACTTGACTGGCCAAAATTTAAACTAGAACCATTCCATCTTTTTTGCTTTTTATAAATGCAGCTTAAACTCTCATGGCAACTTTCAGAAAACAAAATTGCTAACTGAATTTTGCAATAATGAAAGATATTTGGGTGCATTTGAATTAGAAAGCCATTGGTCCTGCACTTTGCTTTGATGGGAAGCTTCTGGATACAGAATTCATGACATTATCATTAGTCTGTAAAGAAAATCTATGGTTTCATGATTCAGTCCTAGAAGATAATATATTCTTGACTTATCTAGATTATCATGTGTGTGTATTTGTATGTGTTTCTTGTGTTCCTTTCTATTTGTGTGACATCAATTGTAATGTCCCTTTTATTCTGGTTGTATTGACTTAAAATTTTCCCTTTTCCTGTCTAGCAAAAGATTTGCTGTTTTTTTAAACCTTCCCCCAAAAGTTTGAAGTTTTCACTAATTTTTAATTTTCTTTTCCTTGTTTTGTTTTATTCTGATTTAATCTTCATCAATTACCCTTTGGTAAAAATGTGGACTGAGTTTTTATTTTTCTGGACCTCTAAGATGAAAAGTTGTTTACCTGAGTTTTTTGTTTGTTTGTTTGTTTTGGTTTTATGCATTGCTATAACTTGTCATCTTTAGCATTGCTTTGTTTTTGTTGTCACATAAGTTGTGATTCTATCTCTGTCTTGAATTACTTTCTAGTTTTGTTTTCATTTCTTCTCTGACATACCTGGTCCAAAGTACACTGTATAATATCCACACAGGTGACAGGTTTCCTTCTGCAATTAATTACTCTCAATCTTCTCTTCAATAAAGATACAGTATGATCTTAACATTCTTAAGTTTGCTAAAAGGTTCCTTGTGGCCAGTACATACATGCTGGAAAGTATTTTATACCCATGCAACAATGTGCAATCTGATGTTTATAAAGGAGTGTATGTATCCCTGCATTCACACGCACAAGCACAAACACATGCAGTATGTACACGTATGTGCACACACCTGTACATGCACTCACATACACATAGGCATATGCTTCTTCCCTATAGTATTCATTCATTATAGCTGCCATTCTGCTACCTACTTAGTGATTTTGATTTTGATCTCAGCGTTATGGTGATTGCTGGGAGCTGAGGATTAATGCCTCCTATCTGAATTGCTATACTTCCATTCTGTCTCATCATCTCTCGCTTTAGGTTAGTAATGTTTATACAAATTTACAATTGTTCTCTGTTACGGAGAAAGCGGTCACTTGGCACTTGGTCATTATATAATGACTACTTTATGTGTCTTCTGGTAGCTTTTAACTAGTTTTTCTTTCAGGACTTATTATAGTGTCCGACTCTCCTCAGCAGCAGTTTAACCTCCGAGAAATCTGCTGCTGGTTCTAGCTGGACCCTCTAGAATTTAGAAAGTGTGTGTGTGTGTGTGTGTGTGTGTGTGTGTGTGTGTGTGTGTGTGTTTAATCTATTTTTCTGTGCCTGCTTTTGATCTTTGCTGTCTTTGACATTTGACAATTTAATGATAACTGCTTTTGGAGTCATGAAGCATGGAGTACATTTTCTACTCAGACTTAGATGTTTGAAGTCACTATTATTTTAAAATGAGCTTTTGTTGCTCTCTATCATTTCCTTTAAAGACTCCCATAACACACACATATTGATGCTTTTAATGTGTCATGTAAATTCCTTCCAATCTCCTCACTTCTTTTACCTTTTTAAAATTTTGTTCATCTGATTGTTTAAGAATCTGTCCTCAAGTCGACTGAATTTTTTCTTCTTAAGTTTCATACTGAAAACTTTCAGTGATTTTTTTTTTCTTCACATATAGAATCTTTGGATGTTTTAAAAACACTTTCTTTATATTTGTAATTTTACCACTTTGTCATATATATTGTTTTTCTAGACTTTGGTCTGTCCTCGCTCTGCTTTTCATAAATCTACATTTAAGATAGTTCTTTTGAATTCTTTGTCATGTAAGTCCCAGATCTTCAATTGTTTAAAGACAGAGAGTGGATCTTTATTTTGTGTGATTGAATGTGTCATATTCTCTAGTTATTTGTTGTAACTTTGCTTTGGTATTTGTGCAGTTTGGAATTTCTCCTCTCTTACAGTCTTATTTTATTTTATTTTATATTTTATTTTATTTTATTTTATTTGCCACAAACCTTATTTGAAATTTAGGGATCAAATTCATGGACTTGGTTGTCTCCTTTTACCTTTATCTGAGTTCCAGAGTTTGAACCCTGGTTTTATTGTTATTGTTGTTGTTGTTTTGTTTTAAGATGTATGAAAGAGATATGTTAGAATTCAACAAAAATCAAAAATTCAGATTTGCCGAACACATCATTTATCCTGGGATTTCTGATTTATTTTGTTTTATTTGTTTTGTTGTTTGCTTGTGTTTGGCTGATCCTTACCTTGTAACCCTGGATGGCCTAGAACTTGCTACATAGATCAGATTGGCCTTGAACTCTCAACAACTGTATTGGCTTTGCCAGAGAGTGCTGAAATTATGTGCATGGAACTCCGTGTCTAGCTTTTCTACTCATCTATTAGAGCTGTGTTTGGTTTTTCTTTTGAGTTATTTCTTAGAAATTCAATTGTATTAGGAGAAAATCACCAAGGAAAGTAGCTGTATGACATTTTTCTTCTAGAATTAGTAGCCTGCAGACATGTTCTAATATGCTAATATAGGAACCATTAGTATTCATGCCTCATCAATCTGCAGATGTCCTCTTCCAAATTGCTATTTTCTACTACTGTCGCCTTCACTCATATCATATTTAGAGTTACATATTCATTACCTTCTTGATATCCCTTAAACGTTTAGCAAATATTTCACACTGGGTAAGTCAAAGGAACATTTTGTTTTGTTTTGTTTTGTTTTCTTAAAATATCTTCATTCTAGGTACTTCCTGATTTCTATAAACAGCATTATCATTACATCATCACCCTATTTTTAAGGCTGCTCTTAGAGAGTAAAAGTTATACACACACACACACACATATATATACACTTTACACATCAAAGACAGAACATTAGACAAAACAGAAGGTCTGTCTACACTGTTGTTTTAGTATGAATTCAATTTGCCAATTATATGTCCATTTCTTCTACCTAGTACCATTTTGGGGCTCCTAAAAAAACCTCCCTACTGACTCTCAGATCCTGAAGAGCCTAGATTGGTAGTTAAGGTTATAGAATGATTGACATCTTCAACATCACTGAAGAAGATATTTGGTGTTTCTGTAGTTCAGGACTTAGCTTTTCTTGTTCAAAGAATTGCTATTTTAAGCCTTGGTTACGCCTGTATTGTTGCAGTATGATGCCTAAATGCTGAAATATTATGTAGAGTAATATTTTATTCAGTAAGAAAACAAAACAAATTTAGAAAGTCAAAAATTAAAATCCCATGAGTATCAGAGAGCTATAATGAAATCAAAACTACTGACAACTTGACAAAATGGAAGCAAAGGAATAAGGTTGTATTTTAATTATTGGAATCAATAATGTTTAGATAAGATCAAATACAATAAATGTCACTGAATTATAAATTTCTGAATAACCAAAATAACAATTTTGTGTTATATGTTATAAAATAAACCCATTACAAAAAGAAAAAAAAAAAGAAAAAGAAAAAGAAAGGAAAGAGAAAGAAATCCAGGTTCTCCTTAGTTTCTTGTTCTGACCATTTCCATGGGCTCCCTTCCCCACTGTTCAGTAGCAATGCCCTGAGGGAGATGTGAAGGCCTTTTTCCCAAGTGCTGCTTGCTGGTGCTCTCCATGAAGCATGGCCTTGAGCTCTGTGACATGGCATTATGTGTATGAAATGCTTTCAAGAATTTTACATTTGAAGTGCCTAGAAACCACAAGCAAAGACCATCCCTGTACCAAAGCCTTCATGCTCTAAATTCTCAGCCTATCAAAGAATTATCTGCAAAATGTTTGTTTTCAAATTTCGGTTTTAGTGATTGTTAAGTAAATAGGTTTTAGTGATTGTTAAGTAAATACACATGGCATTCATGAAAAAGACAGTGGACAGAGGAAACCTTTGGGTTGTGCTTTACCAAAAAGGAGGCAGAGTTTCTGAATCCATGGCTGGAATGTTTTTGTTTGTTTGTTTGTTTTTGTTTTTGTTTTTGTTTTTGAGACAAGGCTTCATTTGGCTGGCTTCCGCTCCCCTTTAGCTGAGGACCATGCCGAGTTTCTATTGCTTTCTCTGCTTTCTCGTCCCAGGTGTTGGGAATGATTACAGGCTTGGTGGTGCTTTGTGCTGGGGATTGAACCCAAGGCTTCCTGCATGCTTAGCAAGCACTCTACTACCGGAGCCTCAACCCAAATCCTGAGAAGTTCCCTTTTTCTCCCTATAACAAGTACTTACTTTTCAGCACTGATGTTGTCTGACAGTTCCTCTAACAAGGCCAGCTTGTCTACTACAGAACTCAGATGTACGGGGAGGACAGAACTCAACCAAGCCCTTCGTTTTCTTTCTTGGAATGCATCACTTGTGCCAGTCCTACATCATTCAAACATCACCCGCTCAGGTACCCAACCTTCCCTGTCGCTGTCTTTTATAGCTTAGCTAATTGACTCATGCCCTCTCCCTCCCTGGAGCCCAGCACTTGCTGGCACTTGGAAAAGCAAGTGTGTCTTGCTCTGCTCATGTCCTGTGGGAGGAGAAGGCCAGCCTGGGTGACAGAACTGACTTTTAGAGCCTAGCAACTGCCACTTCACTGCCTCCCTGCCATCATCTGTATTTGTTTTCTAGTGGCCTCCACCGATGCATGTGTGGGAGACGCTCAAATACTCTCCAAGCACTGGCCCCAGAAGCTGAGGAAGGTGTTTCATTGTTCTCAGGCAGGGGCCTTCATGGTGAGTTTTGACTGGAAAATGTCTCTCGGAGGCTCTGTCTCCCATGGGTTGGTGGCTTACTGTAAGCACTAGAGAAAAGAAATCATGATGGAATCCTCGAGCTTTCTCTTCACTCAATTTCTCATTAGATACTGCATTTCCCCTTCATGTCCAATCAGTGATTAATGTCTTGGTGTCAAGAAATGAGGCAAATTAAATCCAGCCAACTACCAGGCATGCTTGAACCTCTATGATTGCTGAGAAACAGGTGGTCAGAAACAGCCCTTTCAATTAATTTAGTGGCCTTACTTGATACTAAGTCTATGAGAACCCATCAGGCTGTCAGAGCCCCCTTGAAGGAAGAAATGACAAGGCAGACTTTATTTCATGAAAAACAATAGGTTTTATATTGGATAAGCTAATTCATGTTGATGTGGGTATGTATATTTCTGATCAAGATGTTTTGTTCTTACAGTGATGGGGCACATGAAGGCTCCATATTACTTTGGTCCACTGGCTGGGCCTGCACTCCTCTTATGATGATAGACTAGAGGGGTTTTTTTGTTTTTCTTTTAACCATCAGGGTGCTGGCTTTAGATTGGTGCAAAATTTTCCCCCTCAACTATGTTTCCTCATTCTCCATTCTCCCTCTGTCACAAGCCTAGTAGACACTTACCCCAACTGTGATGACTTGTGTAGTTTTTGTTTCCGTATCAAGTCGCTTTGTTGTATGGTTGGTTGGGTGGGTGGTTTCGGTTTTCCTTTTTCTTTTTCTATTTTGACACACTTTCACTTTGTAGCCATGTCTACTAAATGTCACTGTGTAGTCCAGCTAGGCCTTAAACTCTTGGCAATCCTCCTGACTAATGATCCCTCAGCCCACTTCTTTTGTGACTATCCCTGAGCCTTGGGAAGAAGGACGGTCTTATGGGTGTCTCATTGAGGGCTGGCACTCAGCAGTCTCTTATTCTGCTCATTAACCAGTGTGGGTCTCCATGTTAACCACCATCTACTGCTAAAAGAAACTTCTCTATGGGTATGCCATTAAGTCTTTAGGAGCTGATTTTTAATACTATGTCAGTTTAGCAGAACAAATAATAGAAAGTTCTCCCCTAGGGCTTATGGCCTATTTGACACCTTATTCAATAAATACTCAATAGTAATAGTCTCAATTCCCCAGTAGACTAGACCGTTTATTATCTTTATGTGGCTTGGGGAGGACATGTATGGATGTTGGTAACTAGAGTATAGCTCTTCAGTGGGGAAGGTCAGAGCACTATTAACAATACAATGGCTCCAGATAAACAGTATGAGAATGAGTTAAAATAAAAAAAAAGAAACAGACTCATGAAGCACACAAAATAGATGGAGAATGGAGCTCTTTGCCACTTGTTTTGGAGGTGTGTGTGTGTGTGTGCAATCACAGAGGCAAATATGTGCACACATACATGTAGGCACACATGCACATAGGTGCACATGCTTGTGGAGGACAGAGGGGTCTATCTTGTATGTGGTTCTTCAGGAAATGTCCACATAATTTTGTGAGAACAAGGACTTTCCCTGGCTTGAAACTTACTGATTATTCTAGACATCTGACCAGTGATTCCCCAGGTATCTTCCCATCTCTGGCACCCCTGCACTGGGATTATAAGCACAGGACAGCAGGCATGGCATTTTTATAATGATTTAATTTTTTTGTTCCTTTACTTGTTTTAATTAATTTATTCTTTGACAATTTCATACTTGCACATAACACATTCTGGTTCTACTCAACACTCATTTTCTCACATCCTTCCTACGCACCAAGCCCTTCATTCTTCCCATCAGTTTTTCCCTCTCACTTTCATATCCTTTTATTTTGTTGCATTTTTATCTTTTGACCCACTGAGTTTAACCAGGTGTGTGCACATGGGTATGGGCATGAGTCTATCTACGAGATGAGATTGTGGCTAATTAGTCTTTGGCTATTGCATTGAAGACAATGACATCTGGCAGTCACCACCTGCCAGTGACTCACCCCAGAGTCTAAGAAACCTGTGATCCCATCCTTCATTGATGACTGAATGTCGATGGACCCAGTCTTGGACACGTAATTCCAGCTGTGTGAGGTCATGAGTGCAGCAGGTGTGTCAGGCCTAGAAGAGTGTTTCACAGCCCTCCTCCCTATCTGTGGCTCTTACTTTTTTTTGCCCACTTTGTTATCATGTTTGCTAATCCTTAAATGAGGTACGAGGGTTGGTTTTTCTGAGGGTTGTGCACTCAGAAATCACTCGATCTCAGCACCTTGAGCAGCCATGAGTTTCTGCATTAACCAACAGTGCAGGTGAGTTTTTATCATGACACAAACTAGAATCGTGGAGAAAGAGGAAAGCTCAGCTGAAGAATTGGCTTGATAAAGTTGGCCTGTAGGCAAGGCTGGGAGGAATTTTCTTGATTAATGATTGATGAGGGATGGCCCAAGCCACTGTGGTCAGTGACACTACCGGGCAGGAGATCCTGGGTTGTATAAGAAGGTAAGCTGAACAAGACATGGGGTACAGGTCAGAAAGCAGCATTTCTCCATGGCCTTTCTTCTCTAACGAGGGATGAGAGATGCATTGATCTATAGATACAATAACAAGTCATCTGAGTCAATTCAATGCTGTGTCCATTTAGCAGAAAAACAGGAGTAGGTTCTCCCTAGAGTCTATGGCTGGTCTAGACACAGTTTCTGTGTTGTGTTATAATGAATATTTTTATTAGGCTTATGCCTAGATATTTTATTGTTTTCCCTTTAAAATATGCTTTTGGGAGTGTGCTTTTTGAATTGCCTATTCTCTGCTTATAGGCAAACAATTCCATTGTGTATTAACTCATAAAATTCAAATAGATTGGGCTATGAGATACCCTGTTTGGTGAGTTCAAGGTCATTGAAGGAACATGTCCTAAAAAAAACAGCTGATATCTGAGGAAACACAATTGTCTTTGTTACTTTTTTTTTTAAACTGTGTGTACGGACACCATGGCCAAGGCAATTTATAAAAGAAAGAGCTTATTGAGAATTGCTCATAATTTCAGAGGGTGTGTCCTTGACCATAATGTCAAGAGCATGGCAACAGGCAAACAAACATGATGTTGGAGCAACAGCTAAGGGCTTACCCCCTAATCCGTAAGCAAGACAGAGAAAGCTAAATGAAAAAAACGGTGTGGGCTTTTGACACCTTAATGCCAAATACAGTGTGTTTCACAGTGGGCAGTGTCACTCCTGGGCAGGAGATCCTGGGTTGTATGAGAAGGTGAGTTGAACAAGACACACCTTCTCCAACAAGGACACATCCCCCCATCCTTCCCAAACAGTTCTACCAACTAAGAGCCAAGCATTCAAACACAAAAGCCTACTGGAGCCATTCTCATTCAAACCACCACAATAAGCAAGGTTGTCCTCTGACCACTACATGCACACGACATATGCACTAACACACACAGCATGCCTGCACACACATGAACACAGATAAATTAAAAAACCATTTTGATAAATTAATAGATTTTATGGTTGATCGAGCAATAACAACCCTGCCCTTAAATTTTATCTTTTCTTCCTGTAGTTTGTAGTTTACAAATTTGTTTTGGCTGTGCCTTCCAGTCATTTGAGCTGTTTCTTTGCCTGTTGTTTTACTTCATTACATTGTGTGTATGGATGTTTTCCCTGCATGTATGTCTGTGTACTGCATGTGTGCCTGGTGCCTGCAGAGGCCAGAAGAGAGCATCTGATTGATGCTCTGGAACTGGAGTTTCAGATGGTCATGAGCCACTATGTGGGTGCTAGGAATTGAACCCAGACCCTTTGGAAGAAGAGCCGGTGCTCTTAACTACTGAGCCATCTCTCCACAAAGGCTGGGAACTTCTAGACTCAGTCAAGGGAGAAAAATAGTAAAATGAACATCTGACATGCACTAGGTCACCACCAGCCTGGGTGAAGTCTGTGTACATGCCACAGCAGAGTCCAGCACCTTCTGATAGTTCAAGGTTGCTACATCCCTTCCCAGGTCTGTAGGGGCAGACAGTGGGATGTCACAAGCTCCCTGTCTTTCTCATCTAGATGCAGCAGACTCTCTTGTAATTGCTTCTTGTGTTGAGTATAGAAACATGACCTCTGACCTAGGAAGCAGATGTTATTTCATCTGCTTTACAGAGGAGGGTGGGGAGATATGAAGAGACACATTAAGTAAAGAGTAAAGACAAGGCTGTTCTTATAACTACCTAGTATTCTTTGATGTGTACCCAGTTCTGTGGAATTCTCATTTTTGTGCCCAGTGTCTTCTCACATTCCTAGGCATTTTATTTATCTGTTTACTCCCTGAAAGGGAAAGAGGATATATCAAGGAACTGAAGAGAAACAAAGATAACATCTTTGGGTGGAAAGGAATACCGTTTGGAGAGGGAATTTAGGCCCATCACCATCCCCTACTATCTGCAGCTGAGTCAAGTCATTGCTACTGAAACACCCCCATCTCCTCTGACTCCCTCTCATTCTTTTATGGTCTTTAGAAACACAGGCTTTTAACTTAGCCAGATTTTGATGTTAATAATATCTTTAAATTTGTTTCAAGGCTTCCTCCACTCTGTATTTGGTTCTTTGAGATGCCAAAATGAGACGGTCCAATTGAATATTTTTCTGTTGCAGAACTCCAGATTATTTGTATAAAGAGCAGAGCATTTTTCATTTTGCTCTACTTTTAAAGCAGCAAACCTAGTAAAATAAATAAAATTTTGGTGGAAAATGAACCAACTTCCCAGAAGCATTAAGAGGATTGAAGTGGACAGAGTCCATATATTCTTATAGAGCTGAGCAAGGAGGAAGCAGGCAGTAATGGACCCAGTTATTATATTCAAGGGGTAAGTGAGGTCTATGCTTTCCTTACTAGCTCCTTCAGTATCTGTACCTTAAAGTTGCTGGGATGTGGGCAGTGAGAGTGTATTGAGGGCTCATTGTGGGCAGCAATGAGTTTGGCATGTTTCACAATCTCCAAAAGAAAATAATGATGATCATGATCCCTAATGTTTTAGTTAAAGAAGCTGAAGCCACAGACATTGACAATTTATCCAAGGACACATTATTCTTCAAGGTTGGTCTATACCCTTCTGGTCTGACTTTAGACCCCAGCTGAAGCAACAGACAGCATATTTTTGTGTTCCTGAGACTGAGTGGTGAGACTTGAGAGCACTGGGAGAGTCTGGGGTCCTCTCAAGCCAGGGCTTCTTCAAAATTACTTTTTGTATGACTCTGCTTATTCTTCTGTGGTCCCAAGACCCACATCTCAACAGGCACGGCAGCAGCAGCTGATGATGATGATTATCTGGGAAGATTTAGCACTCTTTGAAAGAAACTGAGCCTTTCTTGCCCTTAGCAAGCTTAGCTTTGGGATTCTGAGTCCCAGAAAAGTCTATGGCCACAAAAGATTCCTAAAGCCAGCGGTGGTGTCTGGGTTCCTTGAATCAGGAATTCAGAGAATGAAACTCAAGAGCCATGGAGGATGAGTTTTAACCATTGTAGTGGATTCACAAGTGGGAGCTTAAGGAAGAGATGGAAAGGGCAGGGAAGAATTCCCATGCAGCAGGGCTGAGTCCCCAGAAATGTGGCACCATCACAGTGTTTGTCTGGGGGCCTTTTAAACGAATGATGAGAGAAACTGGGTGAGACATGGGGAGGGGAATGAACTGGTCAAAAGAGTTCTGAACATGAGGTGTCCTGGTGCCTCCTCTCAGTTTTTACCAAATCTTTGCATCTTTGAAGCAGGGATACAGGATGGCAGTGGCCCAAGACCAGGACTCTCTCCTGCCCCTCCTAACCTCAAGCAGGGACATTTTCAGAACTGCCACCATCTTCTCTACCTGCCCAGTTTCTGCTTCCTGTTCTGATGCTGGTGCTGGGGACCCAAGCTTTGCAAGATTTTTCTATACAATTAGTGAAGTCTCTGGGATCCAGCTGCAGTCCAGCAGGTGATGGCTGCACCTCCTTGCTTAATTGGGCACATCCAGATGTTGTCTTTGCCCTTCAGAGGTCATCGGCTTTATTAATGAGCTAAGTACGTGATTCCATCAATTTGTCCACAGTACATGGACTTACACAAATGGATCTCTTTGGCTGTCTCTTTTTTTTATGCTCTGTAAAAGGCTAAATCAGTAATTTGTACTGTAAGTTATAGATTACGTATTTGTCTGTCTGTCTGTTTAGCTAATTGACTTCCTTAGTAAGACTCTACAGGGAGCCACGGGGGCTTTCTTGGTCTCTGTCCAGGATGCTGAAAATCTGTCCAAATGTAGCAATTGCACAAGTGTCCCTGGTCAGTCTGGGCAGCCAGAATAGAAAAAATGCTTAGTTTTCATGACACTAAATTAGAAAGACAGTGTCATCTACAAAGGCTTTGTGGATCATTCAGACTTTCTCCGTGGACACACAGGGAAAAGCTGGCCGCAATGAATTCAGTAAGCTACACAGACCAGACAGACACAGCGCCCCTGGTGACCTTCCTCACCCTTGTGGTGTTGGATAAAGCCAGCGCTTGCTTCCCTGCCTGTCTTGGCAGCTGCTGCTGTGAATTCACTCCAGTAATCCCTGACAGCGTTTATTTCTACTGATAAGGAGGGAAAAGGGAAACTATGTATGTGTCACCTGATCCTTCCATGATCTAGCTCTCCGGACAAAAGTCTAGGGATGACTGAGATCGATGCCACTGCTTTCAACCAGAAGAGGAGGGGATGGAGAGAGAGGAAGGGAAAGCATGTCTCTGTAAAGGAGGGCGGAAATGGAGCACCCTTGACTGTTCTGCGAGGTTTATAAAATAAGGGGACATTGAGCAGAGTCTCTAAAGCGCTTGCTGCACAAGCACCATGATTTAAGTGCTTCTATAGAACCCACATGAAAAGGCCCGGAGCTGTAATCAATCATAGAGATGAGGAGCCGGTTCCCTGGGGCAGGGCCGGCCAGCCCTACCTAATCAGTGAGCTCATGTCCCGGTGGAGAGAGACAAAAAGAAAAAGAAAAAGGTGGATGGTGCCTGAGGAGGAATGACAGAAGTTGTGGTCTGTCTCTACATGCAGGAACACACATCTGCACCTCTGTCTGCAATAACAAAACACTGGTGGGGACTCCAGCACTTGAGAGTAGAGTGGCAGTGGAAGAAACTGTTGTACAGCTAAAATTGTACCATCTGTGGGTATTTGCTGAGCCATGGTCTATACTATTAGTATGACCAAAAGGTAGACTGAATACTAACAGTGGCAATGTGATTCCATTTTGATCTATCTGTGTCTCTGTTTATCCATCTTTGTGTCTAGAAGCAGGAAGATGGATGGCACAGCAGAGTCCAGCTCTGGCTAATTGAGTTATGGGCATATCAATAAGGAGTCTCTGTTGGCAACTGCACATACTAATTCTGGTTCCAAAAAGCACTGTTTGCTTAAGAAAACACTACAAAAATAAATGAACCCATATTGATTCTAACTAAGGAGAGAGCGAGCATCAGTGAAGATAAAATGGGATGGAATAAGAGTGCAATGATACACAAAACAAGAGAATTATCTGATGGACAGATGGACAGCTTTATGGCAAGGTTATAGATGTGGCACTAAATGGTTGTGACCTTACATCAGCAGCTGCTGGACTGGGAGATGATCCCAGGGGTATCTGAAAAAGATCCAGGTGGCTAGGTCGGGAGGTTGGAGGATAGGTCAGAAAAACTAGCAGTAACTGTGTTCAGTATCTCCACAACCAGGAACAAACAAGAGCTCAGCCTTGCCTGTATGTATCTCTCTCATAGGCATCCTTTCTGCCTCATGTGGTCTCTCTCATATTTGTAGGTTAAAAGCATATTCCGTTTTTTGTTGTTGTTGTCTGAAATGAAGAATGATATCTCAGGGTTATGAAAGCATTAACAAGCCCTCTGGACCTCATTCATTGCATTGGATTTAGACCTAAAAGCACCAACTTTGGAGGTCATGGAGCAAGCCTTGTATTTGCAGCCTCCCATAGCTTTGCTATAGATAAGACCTCTTGTTTGTGGATCTTGGTGGCAACCCCTCCATGCCTTTGATGCTTTTCAGGGATTTGGAGGCAACCTTTGTCAGTGCTAAGCTGGCTGGAACCACTGACTCTTCTTTAGAACCCAGGCAAGTGTCTGCTGGATGAATTCCTTTGCATCAAAAACTGCCCTCAGATCATTTGGATCATGCCTGCTAGCAACTTAGGGAAGAAAGTGTTTATTTTTGCTCAGAGTTTCCAAGTTACAATCCCTCCCAGTGGGTAATCCACGGCAGCACGAGTTGAGAGAGCTGCTCATGTCTCATCCACAGTCAAGAACAGAAGGATGAATGTGCACATGCTATCAGCTAGCTTTTTCTACTCTCACACAGCCTCACCCCCAAACCAGGGAATGGTGCCTCCCACTGAAATGCTGGGTCTTTTCACATCAAAGGCAGTCAAAAATATCCATCACAGACATGCCCATGGGCCAATCTGATCAGAAATCAGGATGTACTGGGTAATATCTGTGAATTGTAAGGGTGATCCTATGCAAAAGCTTATCTGACCAAAAGAGAGACATACCTACAAAAGAAACAGACAATCCTATTTCTATCAGATTCCTCAACTGTAAATGTCCATTTAGAAATCAATTAAAAAAAAAGTATCTACACTATTTTTCCAAGGCAAAATGCTTGAAATGTCTGGAAGTGGTCCCCATACCTATAACTCTAGAACTTGGGAGGTGGAGGTTGCAGAATCAAAACTTCTGAATCATCTTTATCTGCAAGGGGAGTTTAACTCCATTGTGTTATAGGAGGCTGTCTCAAATAAATAAACAAAACAAGTGAGATAAGAGAGTCCTAAGTGAGAAGTGCCTTACATGTTTGCATCTCAATATCTACCTATCTATCCTTCTTTCTCTTTGTCTTTTGTCCATCCATCTATCCATCCATTCATCCCCCACCTACCCACCTGTCCATTCGTCTGTCTATTAACATGACTCTCGGGAACTTCAAAGAATTCTTATTGAATGCCTACAGCTGAACCAGTCCTTTGTAGCAAGTCTCCGAGTTAGGAAGTTTGCAAACAGCAAGTTTTACCAACAAGAAAGCCAAGCATAGGGATGGGAATGCAAACCTTGGGCTGTTTCCCTGTAGACAGAGTTTAGGGATGCTTACGAAGAGAGGAAAGGGGTGATGTAAAACATATGACGAGGTGGCAGATGATGGGATAATTGGTGGGCTGCATGTGCTAAATCAGTCTTCACAACTAGAGGCACACACTCAGAAGAAGAGCAGGGGAGGTGCAAAGCTTATTTTTCATGTCAACTTGATAACAACCTAGATCATCTGGAAAGGAAAATTTCAGTGAAGGACTGGCTAGATCAGGTTCAGTTGTTGCCTCTACTTATTCTTTCTTCTTTTGAAATGTGCATCTTAGACCTCTGGACCACCTAATGCTCTTTTATTCTCTATAATCATTAGCTATTTTTTTCCTGTTCCTCAGTGTTATTGTTTTATTTCAATTTTTAATTAGTTAATTAATTAACTTAGTTTGTCAGTGCTGGGGATCAAATCCAGAGCCATATACGTGCTGGGCAAATGCTGTACCCATGAGCTCTTACCTCGCTTCTCACTCCATTCTCAACAGTCCTAATAGTCTTAAAAGCAACTGTTTGTCTTCACTTAACCTGTCTAACTCCAAATCTGCCCGCTGCAGAGCAAGGTGACTTATTCTCCATGGACACACATTTTTAGCACTTTAGTGTCTGTTTCCCCTCTGCCATTGGTGCTTCTTCTTTGAAAAGGCTTTATCTTTCCTTGCAGCCCTTTGCTGCGTTGCTCACTTCTCCTTTCAGCTCCTTAAACACCACTTTATATTTGGTCTCATATCTGTTTACTTTATATATAGTTTGAGAGTTCATACTCTCTCCTTAGTTTATTTCAAAGCACAGAAAAAAATAGTTTTGGATTCACTTCCCTTTCATTTCTAGGAGAAATGGTCCCTCTGATATGTCTTGGAAAGGAGATTGCCTGGGTGCTAATCCCATCTACCACCCCAGGTCACCACGATTAGTTTAACACAAAAATGTTTCACTTGTAAAATAATTATCATAATAAGGAGTAAAATAATAAGGAGTTAATTTGACATCCAAAGTGCTCAGGTGTGCATTGGGGAGGAAAATACCAAAATTCTAGAGAATCTCTTCATTGACTCTTTCTGTGGGACTGAGAGAAAAGGGAACATGAAATTCAGAGTTGTATTCTATGACATTAGTAAAAAAGATACTGGTATAACAGATTTCATGCGACAATGTGATATAACTGCAGAGTTGCTCAGGACGTCTTGACGGTGTGAAAGATTGTGGGAACCTGAGGAGAATGCTCACTCTGTGAAGTCCTTGCTCAACAAGCATGCGGACTTGAGTTTGAAACCCTGAGGACATAAAAAGAGGCAGAACTGTGCCTCTTCTGTACATAACCGTGGTGGCACAGCAGCAGTTTGAGTCTTCTGACTCACCTGTGTGTCTGCGTCAGTGACTTACTACTGTTTCTCTAGAAGTGAAATATTTAATTTATTATTTCGTCTACATAACCAGACAATGAAACCCTTAGCCTGGTGTGTACAACCTTGTCAAGTGTCAACATATAGGAACCCGATGCAGTTCTGTTGCTGTTGGGTTCACAAACATGACTGAGTTCACTCAGACACCCCTGGCTAAGGGAGAATCGCCCCTTGGATGACGCCTCCGCAGGAATGTCACAAGCTGCCTGCACCTTCCCTCAGTAAGACCTGAAAAAGAAATCTAGGTAGGAAGCCCAGAGGTAGATATACGAAGGAGCACTTCAGGGTCTGAAGTGGAGAAAGGTTCAAAAGCTTCCTTGGGTCTTGGGTAAAGTAGAAGTTCATGGACATCAGACAATATAGTCTCTGATTAAGTCAATTTCTCAGCTAGTCTAGTAAGTCCAAAGACCTTAAAATTATTTCACACTGATTGGCACCTGGCTAGTTTCTCATAACCTATTTTATCAGGAGAATAGGTATTTTGTGGTATGAAAAGTCGTGAAAGCGTTTGGTAACCCAGCTTCCCCAATAGAAACAGGACATCTCACCTAGATCAAGGGAGGCCACAGGATTATGTCACATTCAAAATGCAGAAGGGTGACTACTGTTGTATTCTTGATGAAATTATCTTTTTGATCCATATAAAAACAAATCACCTTGGTTAATGCCTGTGAATTATTAGTAACTTAACGGGGTGAGTGACATCTGTCGTTCCATATGTAGTACATTTAAAGCAATGAAAGAAACCTCTATCATTTAGTTGGCAACTATCGTATCTAAAGGCGTTTTCTGACATTTGATTTAGGATAGTGGTATGGCCTTCACCTAACCTCTCAGGAAGGCATTTCACCACCCTTTCTTGGCTCCTGGCTAAACTGACCTCACTTTCGATTTGTGGAAATGTCAATCCAAAGATCAGAAGCACCCTGAGTTCCTCAGGATAAGGAGGAACCACCCTGCACTCACATAAAGAGCCCAGCGTGATAGTTCATGCTTGTAATCCCAGAACTAGGGAAGTGATAATCCCTGGAGCCCTCTGGCTGGCCAACCTGTCTAGCCATATTGGCTATCCCAAAGTTCTACCACTTGAGGCTGGCATGCATGCACACACACACACACACACACACACACACACACACATAATAAATGATGATAAGGAGGAGAAGTTGGATGTGGGCAAGCCAGAAAAATCATGGGTCTTTGACACACACAGCTTAATGTTTATGCCTAAAGACTAAGCTGAGAGGAAGAACATGGTAGATAGGATTAGAAGGGAGTGACAGTGAAGTATTGTAATATACACATTTTGTGTACTTTTGAGTTTCTAATAGCAATATATAACTAATTAAGATGGAATATGCAATAATTGAAAAAGGCCAAACTCAACAGAAACTCATGTCCAGTGCCACTCTGTGCTCCCTGTGGATTGGTCTTTTGCATTAATCACCATTTGTCTGAAGTAGGCCCTCATCACACACAGCAATTAAAACTGCCTATTAGACAGGATTCTCTAGAGGAAGAGAAGTGATAGAATGTAAAATATCATAACAAGAGATTTATCTGATAGGGATGGCTAGTCCAAGCACAGATGAATGCGCACTGAGAGCTTGAAAGCCCCGTAGCTGCTCAGTTTATGAGGCTGCATGCCTCGACAGTTCTGATCTAGCCTAGCAGATTCCTGGGGAGTCACTGGGAGTCTGTCCACACTGGAAAGCTGAAGTCTAATGTCAGTGGAGAACTGCAGCAGCAGCAACAAATGCAGCCACTGAGGAGGAAGCAAAGGAGTGAGGTGATGTGCTTTTCCTTGGACCTCCATTGATGGGCTGCTTATTGAGAGGTATCTCCCACTTTGACTGAGGTCTTCCCTCTCAGTGAATCGTCTCTGAAAAACATCCTCACAGGTCTACTGAGAAGTGTACCTCCTAAGTGATTTCAGATTCTATTAATTTGACAATCAGAATGAACTATCATACCATTTCTCTAGATTTTTGGTGTTGTACTGTCTGTAACTGGCCCACAGACTTTAGCACAACTGATACCATGTTGAAGCTACCTTAAAACCCAGCACATAGGCCCCAACATCTGGCAAAATGGGTACAAAGACCTAATCATTCATAGATTGTTGATGATTATTAGTATTTTTATTGATTTATCTTTTAGTTAAACAGCAGTTATTCCTAAACCACCTGTATACCCAAATCACACAGAGATAAGGATTCATTTAATTAAACCTAGAGCACAATGCTGGGCAATAATTACTCCATCCTAAATCTCTGAGCACACATAGCTTCCTCCCATTCTGATCTCCCACATTATACTTGCTTTTAAATCATATCTTAAGCCCAGTTCATCTCTCCTGGTGTTTCCAGGTTCTCTCCTCTCAGCTCTCTCTTCTCAAAACTCTCCTCCCACTCACTTCCTTCTCCTCCCCTCCACACCAGGATGTCCCACCCTATTCTCTTTATTGCTCAGCATTGGCTGGTTGTTTTATTGATGATACAGAGAACAAATGGAAGCATGTTTACATAAACTTGAGACAGGTGATGCTTATATGCAATGTAGGGATTGAAACCAGATAGTGAAGTAGAGAAATCAGCTTTGGAATGAACAAGGGTAAATTGCATACATTCCACAAGAACATTATACCAAAAATAGACCTTGTCCAGTCTCCAGGTCTGATAAAATCCCTAAATGTATTAACCTTGCTTTTTGACACTTTAGCTTGGCAAAAAGTGTTTGGCACTTTTGTTTCTTTCTAACTGTTCTTGCTAACTGGATGTGTCAACACAGATGTGGACTTTTTGCACAAAAGACAAAAAGCTGTGAGGATCAGGGATGCATGATTTGGGCAAGCTCATATAGCCGCCAACCAGAGATAAAAACTTTATTTTCAGCTTTAAGAGTGCTCATGTGTGTTCTCTGGTGGGGCTAACTCATAACATTAGAAGGGAGCCAGGTCGTAATAATGTCCTCTCCCAACATCTCATTCTGTTTTAATCCTTACTTCATGATTTTGCTACCTAATTAAAAGACACCTGATGACTCTTATAAATCGCCTGAATATCTGCCAGCATCTAACATCCATCTACACAGAACACACTGCCTCTGCTCATGGGAACTGTCTGTCCACAACACTCCCCAGACCATCTCCCATCCTTTCTTCAGCCCACATGGATAGCTTCCCATCAGTTTTCTCCCCTGTCTGATATGACCAGTTTCTGCTTCAAATGGGTTATCCATATTAGCCCCTGAATGTGCAATCATTTCTTCTACCCTAAAAGCCGGTCTTGAACATACCTTCCTTCACACTCCTCCCAATTTACCCACTCCCTTTTCCTATTACACATGTTTATTTAATTATAATTATTTACAGTTTATCTCTCTTCAGTGCCATATACATAAATTAGTCAGAGGCTTCCCTGTTATTCCTTATGTTATATTTTATTTATTTTATTGTGGCAGCCTTTTTGGAGTTAATGGCAAATTTGGAGTTAATGGCATCTGAGCAGTGGAATTCAGCCTCTTGGTTTTGGCTATTTTCCAAAGTCCAGTTTCTCATAAACTGACCTTGGTGATCCTACAGCAGACTGCTCTAACCCTGAGAAACTCTGTGCAACCATAGTAACCAGACAGCAGGCTCTGTATAACCTTGAGTGAGCTCTCCTATGTTTTGACCAAGTAAAGCTCCTACGTGAGAAACTGCTTGTACTTTTTGCCTACTTAAGTGTTAACCTGACATCCATTAAATCGACACCTGGATCAGCATGTAGACTTGGTGACCTTCTCTGTGTCGCCCTGTCTCTCTCTCTCCCAGCCCTCTCTCAGGTGGTATTCAGGTGTCACTGCTGGCTGGTGCCATTTTATTAAACTTATTTTATTAGAAAGATCACAAAGATCAAAAGCATCATGCAGTGAAATTAACCAGAACCAATGTTTATACATCTCATGGTTAGAATAGCAACTGTGAAACTGTAGATGATTCACAGTGGAGTTTTGGTCATCTTAATGCCAATAATGTGATGTTCAAATCTCCCAGTCTTTATCTCTAGAGTCAACCTGGGCTGCCATTTACATGGTGGCCCTCCTTCCATTTCTCCTGACAACAGGTAAATGACCTGGCTCCAGCCTCCCAAAATCTGTTCTGCTTTGATGTTTGATTCTTTTCAGTCACTTTGTTCTTTTTTTCCTTGTCACAACCACAAGAGATCAGTGTATCAATAGTTTCCAAAGCTACACTAAAGTTGCATGCATTTATATTCCCACAATAACAATTCTGTGGGCTTTTCTTCTGTACCACACTAAGGTCTCTTTTGCCAGCCAGAAACAAATCCATCCCTGCATAAGGCTTGGCTCTGTAGGGATCCTTCCTGGGTTGGCCCAGGATAGTCAGTGCTTGCTTGTGCACATCAAACCAAAGATGCCCCTCTAAGTCATGGGAAAATGGGAAGGTAATCTGAAGGCAACTCCATAGCAGCATAACTGCAAGGCTGAAGAGAAACACTCCCTGTTAGATCACAGACCTTTCGGTTGCCTCTTTCTCCAAGAAATCAGTCCTGCAGCTCTCTCCAGGGAAATGATAACCAGCATGTGCTGAGACCTTGCAAGTCTTTTCACTCCCTTTGCAGCTGCCTTTTGCCCAGATACAAGAAAACCTTAAAGTATAACTTTTATCCAATGCCTATCTCTGTCTTAACTTGCGGCACATAGGTTGACTCTAGAGATAGAGGTTAACGACTGGGAGATTTTGAACATTAGATTTAGTGGTATTAAGATTACCAAAATTCTAATGTTAATCTCTACAATTTCACCATCTATTTTAATTGTGAGATGTATAGAGTTTGGGTGTGGAACCCCTCCACTAGCACACAACAAAATCTATACTAGAAAGAACCCCCTTTTGTTGTTGGGAACTGAACAGCAGCTGAGGACCATCCTGCCTTAAGGCCCCATCATATTGTCTATACATCACAACACTACAGCTCTCCTGGTATTTGAGAATTGAAGAGTCCTTTTCCTTTCCAGACCCCATTATCCTGTCCGTGATCTGATGCTATAACCCTGCTAATGTCCTGAGAACTAAAGGGAACTGAATATCCTCCCCCTTTAGGACACGCATCACACTGTCTGTGATATCTCTCTTCAGGGTCTCTTCATGTTTTCCTATGGTTACAACAAAACTCACCCAAAAGGTCACTTTGAATCAGCTTCCCTTTTTACTGGCCTGCTTTTCTTATAAGTTACAACATTCCAGATACCTAAAGCACTAGAGGGAGCAGGGGGAGGGAGGGTGGGTAGGAAGAGGAAGAGGGAAGAAAGGGAGGAGGGGTAAAGCAGGAAGGAGATGGAGATCTTGACAGACACGTCTACACCTGAAGTGTAAAAAGAAAATATATAATTGGGAAACTCTTTAAACTGCTCTGTGGCTTAAGTGCCCATCTCCAACATTCAGGAAAAAGAACACATCGATGTTGGGTAATGTTTCTTCCTAGTGAGAGCAAATTATCCTCACACTTGGGGGCTCCCTGGTAGGGACACCTAATAAACATTTGTTATTTTTCTATTTTTCATTTTTGCTTTCATTAGTTTCCCGTAGAGCTTCTTCACACACTTTTAACTTTATTAAAGCTCATCTCTGGGAGTTATCTTGCACGGAAGAGTGCAGACTTCTTTAGCAGGCTGTGGAAGATGGGGGTGCACAACCAAGGCGACAGAGCTCATTAAACATTGATGTCACCTGCGCCCTCTCACTCATCACTCGTTCGTTTCCTGATTACATTAACAGAATGGGTGGCACTACCTCCCCATGGGATCGGTGAGTCATTCTCTATGGGTACCACAGAAGATGGAAGACGGGGTGGGCAGACCCTGAGCCTTGCACCCCACAGACATGACCTACTAGAGCATTCATCAGCCGTGATGTCAAGCTTCTGACTCTCTTCTTCCTCTTCCCTTCTGTACTGCTTTCTAAGTGAGACTTTAGATCTCACTTCTAATGGGACTTTTGTGCTCATGTGTGCCATGTGTGTGCATGGCCATATATGTATGCAGATACGGTGCGTGTTTATTTATAAGCCAGAAGTGAACTTTAGGAGCTGTTCCTCAAGAGCTGTTCACCTTATTTCTTGAGGCAGGGTCTCTTGTTGGGGCTGGAATTGCCAACTCGGCTAGGTTGGCAGGCCAGGGAGCTTCAGGGATCTCCTGTCTCCCAACACTAGGATGATAAGTGTGGTCTACCATGCCCAGCTTGTTAAGTAGATGGTGATCAGACCCTGGTCTTGGTTTTAGACAGCAGGCAACAGTCTCAGCTATCTCGCCAGCCATCTAATGAAAGTTTTACTTAGTATTTTATGGTAACAAGTCCAAAGGATGTAGAAAACAACACGTATCACTTGCATTGTGCTACGATTAATTTTCACTATCAACCTTTGTCTTCAGAGTCACTGTAACAGGGATTCTATCATTGTTACTATGGAGTGTCCTGGAATCCAAACTTCAGAGAGAAGTGATGACACCTTTTGTCACTAGCTTTGTTAATCCTTTTCTAAAATGATTGATTTTATTTTTAATTGTGTGTGTGCGTGTGTTCATGTGAGCGCAGATGCCTCTAGAGGCCAAAAACGTGTCAGATCACCTGAGCTAGAGTTGCAGAAGGCTGTGAGCTGCCCCGTGTGGATGCTGGGAACATGTGGATGTGGATGAAAGAACAGTGTGGACTCTTCACTGCTGAGCTGTGTCTACACTGCCTGTTAAAACTCCTGCATCAGGAAAGATATACAAACTAATGTTCAGATTCAGAGGCAAGTAGAAAGTCTGGCAGCCCCTTCTATGTGCATTCGGGTGCAAGAAGCTGTGTTTGTTGTTGTTGTTATTGTTTCACTCTACAACAGCTAATAAAAAACATGAAAAGGAGCTCAATAAACTTTCTACAAGCTTAACAGGGAGGTTTAAAGTGGCCCAACTTAAAAACAGAAGTCTAACTCATAGAAACAGATAGTAGAAGGAAGGGCTGGGTGTTGGGAGAAGTGAAGTAATTTTGGTCAAAGTTCAAGTTATCTGTCACAACCTAAGTACTGGATCAGTTATACAGCATGTTTAATACTGTCTGTACTGGGGAAGCTGGAGAGGTGACTCTGGGCTGCTCCTGTCAGTGACCCAGGCTCAGTTCCCAGCACCTACATACTGGTTCTCCACCATCTGTAACTCCAGATCATGGGGCTCCAATGCCCTCCTTAGACCTCCACAGGCTCCTGCACACGTGTGGCACATAAACTCACTCATATGTGCGCACACAAACATACATGAAGTTAAAAAAGAATATTAGTAATGACGTGCTGTATCCTGGAAATTTGCTGAGATGATATACCTTTAGTGTTTTCAAGGCTCATGCACAGGGGTGGGACAGGACGGGTCAGTGCCTGATGAGGCAAGGTGAGGCAGGGTGTTAATTAACTTATTGTCAAATCATTTCAGAGTATATCTACAACAAAACAATAAAGGGGCCACTTTAAATACTTGCCCTTTACACTTGTCCAATTGTCTGGTCCCTCGGCAAAACTCGGGACACCAGCAGCACCATATTCACCAGTTCCTCTGTTAAAGGGAACCGTATCCTACACAGCACAGTAAGAAGCAGGTTGGAGAGAAGCAACAGGTTGTTGGACGGACTGATCACTGGGAGATCAGAGGAAACCCATCCCAGAGAACTGAGCGCAAACCCACTCATAGAGAGGGACCAGGGACACCTCTGTACTGCAGAGGCCAGAAGGCATCGGATGCCCTGCAGCTGAAGCTGCAGGCAGTTGTGAGCAGCCTGGTGTGTATGCTGGAAACAGAACTGAAGCAGAGGAAAGGAAGTTTGAATGGGTAGAATAACCCCAGTAACTCTTTGATGTCCCCTCTCCGGAAGGGCAGACACAGGGAGAAAAAGAAACTCAGACTGGCAATTAGCCCTTTTCAGAAACATATTCGTGACGACATCCAAGGCTAACCTTAACCAGATGAGCATAAGCCCATGACAAAGTGAACCATGAGAAGAGGGGTGCACCAAAGGCTCAGAGTCAGCTTTGCAAGTCAGTCTGCCTCACACCGAGTCACAGAAAGTGCCAGTCCAATCAGTGCCAGGGCAATCAGCTCCTCCCGCAACGCCACTGGACTCTTAAATCTGTAGTTAGCCAAAAGCTCAGGCAGGCTTTACCTGACTTCATGATTAGAAATAAGTACCCAATGTTTGAGTGTGAGCAACCACACAAATATAATCTCAACCCCTCTTCCTGCTTTATTGCCACCTGTTGGAGGTAGTCAGTAGCCTTCGACTGTGGCTACACTCAGTCCAGGTGTTCCAGGGAAAGCTGGGCTACAATAAAGGTGACAGATTTGCAAGCAGCTGACTGAAATGTTGCCAGCGGTGTCTTCCCTGGGCTCCGAGCAGCCATTTCCTCCTCTGCGATGGACAATTTGATTAAGGTGAACCGTCTGCACTCAGAAGTAAGCCTGACATGTTATTGGAGGAGAAGAGGTGGCTGTGGCCATCAGAGAGAAGATTGATGGTGTCATGGCTGTGCATGCTCCCGTAAGATAACCAGGGCGAGATCTTCGTGATAGAGGCTCCTTTGTTAGCCTCAGACCAAATTCAACTAAACACCCTTGGGAAAGAAATTAGTTGGCAAAGTGCTTGCTTATCAAGGCTTTCCCTATTTTAAAGCCGTCACCCTTCGTGGGAAGATGGTAGGGGAAGCGAGGCCACTTCCCCATCACAGAAGGACTGTGGGCACCAGCTGTCCCTTCTGCTGACCTGATTGCTTTGTGCTGATAAACGGCCCTTCCCCAACCTCTGCCCTTGTGGAGAGAGACAGAGGATGAGGTCAAGGACACAGTCAGCAACTTTCTATACTTTGCTATTGTACAGGGCGCTGTGTTTCCAGCAGAGGCTGCGGCAACCCCGTAGGTCTTCACAGTCAGGCAAGAGATGTCCCTTTGTTGAGTTCATATTCCAGCAATCATTAATTGGCTTTCCTCTGTGGCAGACGATGCTGTCTTAGTTCCTGGTGCTATGGTAATGCAAACGCAGAGTCTCTGTCCTGGCAGGGCTTATATTTCAGTGAGGAATGAATAAAAGAAACGAAAATGTAAGCTACCTAGTATGACGTGAAGTATATGCTGAGCATCGCTGAAGAAATGTAAAAGAATCATCTAGGGAAAACAGGCAATAGCTGCTTATATTTTACACAAGATGGTCTGAGCAAAAGCCTCCAAGGATGTGCCTTGGAGCAGAGATTTAAATAAAGCCAGGAAGCAAGCCATGGAAGACAGGGAGAAAAATAAACCAGAGGACTAAAGGACTTGGGGGAGGAAAGGGAGCCTCTCAGCTTCTCTGAAGATGAGCAGGAAACAGAAATGGGACCCTTCCCCAGCTCCCAGAGGGATCAGGGAAGTAGCCCCTTAAATTCCCACTCTCCCAGCCTGCTCCCCTTTACATTCACTTTTCTTGGTTTCTACTTATTTCTCCAGCATAGAGACTTGATTCTCATTTGGGCATCAGGTTCTTTGTGGATCTGGACAAAAGTCAAGTCTTTGCTGGCCCCAAAATGACTTAGCATTCATGCGCAATCTTTGACCCCCTTAGCCTCCTCAGCCCTAGTGAGTTGCCTTATACCCAGGCTCCCCAAGTTCTTCCTTCCTTTTCCAGTTTTCCACGGGCAACTTCCTCAACCTCAAATATTTCTTTCCACAGTGACCCAGAGAAGGATGAAACTGCTGCCTAGAATGGGCTTCTCCTGGTTCACTCAGCTCTTGGCCCTAATCCTGTCTTTCATATCTGCTTTGCAAAATTCACTTTGCTTCTATCGTGGCTTCACATCAAAGGTGTCCCCTTTGCAGCCACAAAGTGCCTTTGTTTTCATATCTCTGATGCTTGTCACCAGACCACACAAGGTGATTATTTTTAAAAATTGAGAAATGGCAGCATAATAAGTGAATAAGCTTGCAAGTGCTCAAATGAATGAAATGTTATCTGAATGAACCCTGGGTTGTTTAGCTCTGGGTCAATGGTACACAAGGCATTTTTAAAAATGTGCTTTCTTTCCATTCTCATTCAGTCAAAAAGACAAATTTTTGTATGAACTCTTTTCATTGTTTTTGTAATAGAAAGTATGAGGGAAGTGAAATGCCAAGAATGTTCTGTGCACACAAAAAAAAGTAACAGCTGCATAATACGCCTGTCAGTCAGGTGCTAAAATAAAATGCTACCAAGCCCTCGTGACTGAGATTTTGTGGGAGTCAGTATTATAAAGCGGTTTTTAACTCTGCTCAGGAAATTATTACCTACAGGAAACTTTCAGGGTTGCTGTGACTGTTACCACACTCAGTAATTCAGGGAGACAGTTCAACATGGCTGGTCTCTGGTTTGCAAAAGCCTCGGCCAAGTCACACGTGAGTGGGGCTCAGTGAATGGAATGAAAAAAAGAAAAAAAGACATTTCAGAGTAAAAGTTCTCTTTAAATGTTGTCATTTACAAAGAAGAATTGTCTAAATTCAAATTAGGCTATTAACCATGTGAAAAGAATATGTGCCTAGGGGGTTCATGGGAATCAAAAAAATGATCTTCAATATGGTTTCACAATAGATTTGCTCCTTGTATGTTCCGGGGAGACTAGAGTGTCACACTGTCAGGTTGCCCAGGTTGGCCTGGAAACATAGTCCCGCCTCAGCCTGCCGCATGCTGGGGTTATAGGCGTGAGCCATCTCTCCATGCTGACCTCTGGCTGCTTCCACACTCTTCCCGAGGCCTCGCAAACTCTGAAATGGTCATTTTCCCCCCAATCTTGTCATATTTAATTATATTTTTATTTTCACTATCTAAAAAATTTGAACCCAGTGCTTATAATTTATTTCCATGCAAGAAATAAGCTATCAAAGCATCCAGTCTATCTGCGTGATAATTTTGTGATTTTATTACAACAAAAGAATATATGTTAAAAAGAATTCAACGCAATGAGCCTTTTTTTTTTTTTTCATGAGGTAGTGTATCATGGGCACACTTAGGAATGGGGTATTTTCGTCACATTCTCTTGAAATTTGTGTTAGAGGTTGACAGAAACTATTTTCTATTAACGTTGTCTTTGAATATGTACGTGTGCATGCGTGTGAGTGCGTGTGTATGAGGAAGGCAGGGTTGACCTTGGCTGTTCTCCTTATTTGCCCTCTACCTTTTGCATGGAGGTAGGTCTCTCATTTGAACATTATAGGCATGCCACCTTTTATTTGTTATTTATTTATGTGTGTGTGTGTGTGTGTGCGCGCGTGCGAGCGCGCGTGTGTGTGCATGTGAGGTATAGCTTGCAGACAGACTTCAAAAGATAACCTGCCAGAATCAGTTCTCTGCTTCTACTGTGTGGGGGTCAGGGATGGAACTCAGGGTGTTAAGATCAGTGGTAAATTTCTTTCCTCTGAATGGTATATATTTACACATAAACATATATTTATATGTACACACATATAAACATATATATGTATAGTAAGGTACAGTTATATAGATACTGTATGTAGGATCCATGCACATGGAGAGCCTCTTGCCGCAGCCACATGTGTGTTGTTATATATTGATATAGATAATGGCATTGGTAAACTTGATTGTGAACCTGACACACCTGGGAAGAGGAACCTCAGCTGAGGGACTGCCTCCATCAGACGGCCCTGTGAGTGTGTCAGGGGGACCACTTCTTGATGGTTAATTGGCCGAGAAGGGCATGGGCCAGTGGGTGGTGCTGGTCCTGGGAATGGAGTCCTGGTTTCTATGGGAAAGTTGACTGAGTGGAAGCAGGGATCAAGTGAGGAGGCAGCATCCCTCCCCACAGGCTCCTGCTTCCAGCTCCTGCCCTGAGTTCCCTCAATGATAGCCTACAACCTGCAAGGTGAAGTAAACTCTTTTCTCCCCAGCTTACTTTTGGTAATCATGTATTTCACAGCAATAGACAACTAGAGCAATAATGGATTACCTCATAACTTGTGGGGTTTCCTCAATATTTAAAATTGACCATACTATTTTTTTTACTTTTGTCAATAATGTCATGTAGTAATATACATGTTCACACCTTCTCTCTCTCTCTCTCTGATTAGAAGAGTTTAAATAAATTTAGGTATATGGAAGACCTGTAGGACAGAAGAAATTGTTTGAACCTAGTATTTAATTGGCTGATCTATTGTTGGCAGCCTTCTAAACATGCTCTATAGTGATTCAGGCGCATTTTTTATTTATTTATAGTAAGCATTGGAAACGTCCGTTTTCAAGTAAACCATACATGATAATTCTATCATAATTTTGATTATAAATATCCAATTGGTAGAATTTTTCTTGCATTTTCAATTTAATGTTTTATTTCTGAACATCACAATCTGGTGAATAGTTTGTTTAGTGTTATCAATGTGGAGAATTTATGGTTGAGTTTATTTTCCCCATTAATAGTATTTTTGGAGTATTTTCAAGATAATTAAAATATGAAAGAAGTAGAGGGCTTGAGAGCTAGCCCAGTGGTTAAGAACACTGGCTTCTCTTCCAGAGGACCCAGGTTCAAATCCCAGCACCCACATGGAAGCTCACAACTGTCTATAACTCCAGGTCTAGGGAATCTGATGCCTTCCCACAGATATACAGTTGAGAACAAGGATATGTTCTATTACTTTGATTTTTTAAATATTATTTTGTGTGTGTATGCATGTGTGAGGAATGGGGGTATATATGGGTGTCTGCATGCCATAGCACACATGCAGCAACCAACAGAAAACTTAGAGCCAACTCTCTGCTTCCTCATGCAGGCCCTGGGGACTGAACTCAAGTCTTCTGGCATGATGCCTCTGTGAAGGATATTGAACTGTAATTTTCTTATCATGTCCTTACTTATATTCTTTAAACCGCAGTGGCTTCAGAGTGGCTGAGTGCTTATTGTTTCCTTTCTGATTTATGGGAGAATGTTTGTAGAAATGTTATTATTTATTCTTAAATGTGTTTACAATTACTAGCATTTCAAAATCCTATTTTAAACATAACTTTGTAAAAAGATTATTTATTTATTACTTTCTACGGTTATGTGTGTGACTGGGCTTATGTATGTGTACCACATGTGTGCAATGCCCAAGAAGGCCAGAAGAAGATGTGAATTCCTTGAAAATAGTGTAGGAATCCCAGCTCAAAGTATACATTGGAGAAAACAGGATTATCAATCACATTGGCCTATTTCCTTCAGTGGAAGGACATGAATAATGTCTGATCACGGGAATGCTGGAGCGGTGAGGTCAAACAACTTGGTGATTGTTTAATATTGTATTAGGATACAGCCTCCTCCTGGAACCCCATCATACCTCAATATCTGCCCCAATATCCTGAGAATTGTTTAAGCCCAAATTCTGGGTTCTGTCTATCTGTGAATTGAATTCATCCCTATAAAAGAGGCCTCTATGTGCTTTGCATCTTCTACCAGTAGATTCTATCCTTATACTTATCACAGATTCTTCTGCTAGGCCTAGCCCTGAGCACTGTCTATCAGCCAGCAGAGCTCATTCTTAGTGTAAAGGTCACAGGTGCTTTGCTCCCTTGCTGGGGGGTTTCTATGTAGCTATGCCTAAAACTTTGTTGCGATAACTGTAGCGTGGAAACCCCTTCCCAAAGTTTTACTATGCTCATTTGTGTAAGAAAATGAGCATAGTAAATGAGTAAATGGCCAAGTCAGTCTCTGGACATTTTTGACCCAGTGCCTGAAAAGATGGTTTCATTCTTCAGCTGAGGCAAGGCCACCTGTGTGAGTGCTGGGACCAAACCTGGGTCGTCTATAAGAACAGTTAGTTCTCTTAGCTGCTGAGCCAGCTCTCCAGCCCCAACAACTTTTTTATTCTCATTTCATATTAATTCTTTGCACATTTCTTACAATACATGCTGATCATATTCACCCTCTCTCCCAACTGCTCTCAGATCCACCCCCCTTTCCAAACTACCCAACTCTATCAACAAGTCCAGTTTGTTCTGGTTGGATGTATGCTCAAGCCAGACAAAATCCCAGCATGGAGCCAAGGGGTTAAGTGCCAATGAAGTCCCCCCATCTTAGCTAAAGTACCATTGGGAGTTGATAACTTCTGAAAGGGGGAGAGAGAGAGAGAGAGAGAGAGAGAGAGAGAGAGTTTTCTTTAAGGATGCAGTTCTTGTGGCTTGGCAACCTTCCACAGCTTAATTTTTAACAGCTACAGGACTACTCGCTTTCTTTCATCTTGAATAGGAACTCCTTGTAACTTATATTTTTCAAGGAATTGGCATGTATGATCTGAGTGTTCATAAGCACAGAGTGCTTCTCAGCTTTTCTTGGTACATCTCAAAGTGTCTTTGGAATCAGTAGCTATCTTTTTCCTTTTATCCTTTATGTTAGGAATTTATTTCCTACAAAGTTGCCCTTAGTCTGGCTAGAGATTTGTGAATTTTTTCAAAATTTTGATGAATATATTGATTGTACATAGTGACAGGTTTCATACAGATGTCTTCCTTGAAGCATATACTATATTATAGTCTAATCTGCTCCTCCTTTGCTAGTCCTCTTCCTTCCCCAGACATGTCATTTCTATGTTCGTGTGTATGTGTGTGTGTGTGTGTGTGTGTGTGTGTGTGTTATATAAAATGTAGGATCCACAAATGAGAAATGCCATGATATTAGTCTTTCTATAGCTGGTTACTTCCAGGGTAGTCAGCCAGTAAGCAGTTCATAAGGAGTCAACTCGTGATGGATAATTGGATGACACCATTTGTAGGCTGGTGGGCCTGTACTCTAACAGTGGCACAGCAAACCAGAAAGCTGGGTTCCCTGATTGACTTCTTCCTCAAATTTCTGCCTTGCCTTCCCCAATAACAGACCATAATCTGCAAGATACAATTAACCCTTCCTGCTCAAGATGGAGCTCAGTGTCTTATCACTGACACAGAAAAAATTAGAACCCCGAGTTTAAATGTCTTATGTTCTGAAAAGAATTCTACCAGCTGATCCATATCCTCAATTCCATTCTTTATGGATGAAAAAGAAATATATGTATGTATATATAGTGGATATATATATATATAATGGATATATAACCTATGGATAAATATATCTTATGGATATATATAATGAATATACATATATATTTATATATATAATGAAACCTCCCTACTCGCTACTTTCTATAAGCAATGAGCATCAAAATTAAGTTTATCTCATCATTTCATGTATTTAAGGATCATTTAAATTACTTTTCATATGTCTTGTCTACTTCTCTCCTAGTAGTTATTAACTGTAGTGTTTAATTGTTTAAATATTCTCTTTTATGTAGTTCTACAAAAAGTTTCTCAAATCTCTTCTATTTTATTTTTTGGCAATGTTTTCAGTCTATAAATGCTATGCAATGTGATTTGAAATCACAGCTGTTTTTTTTTTAATGCTTCTGAATGTTTGAGCCATATACAAAACTTCATTCTTGCTGTATAAGAGAAGCAACCATTGCTCTTCTATTACCTGACTATCTTCTTTTTAAACATGTGGATCCATTTGGAACATTTGGTGGATGGCAAAATGTGGATGGCAAAATATATATGTGTGTATATATATATTTACATATATGGGAATATATAATGGTATATATGTGTGTGTATATAGGTATATACAATATATTCTCATAGTGTATATTCCCATATATACATGAATGTATATGTATTTCATATATATCTCACATATATACATACATATACCATATATTCCATATATATATAACACATTTTGCCATCCACCAAATGTTCCAAATGGATGTATGTACATTCTCATATACATGTATTATCATGTGGACATTGATATATATTTCCACATATGGGACTATGTCCCCACATAGTTGTCTAGACCACCCATCAAGAAGCCAGGCTAGTCCATTCTAATTGCATCTCTGCTGTGTGCTGAGGGTCCAGGCTCCCGCTCCTCACTTTTCTGCAGGTGTGCTTTCCACCTGGTGGCCACCTCCTCTTGGTGAATGTCTGGTCCTGGACTTCCTGATGTCAGTGTTCAGGAGGATGTCGCTTAGAACCTGGCAGCAGGATCTGGTGGGCGTGGAGCGTGTGGGACTGCATTTGCAGTCTGGCGTGGGGGCGTCTGATGCCGTGAAGGGCGCTTTTAGTTTATTAGTGATATTCCCGTAAAAGCTGCTTGGTAATTCACTTCAGATAAAACAGTCATTCTGTGCAATTTGTGACACAGACTGATAGAACATGATGATCTTCGTGTTACAAACATCTGAACAAGCAAGCCAGGCTTAATCAGGAGGCCTTAAAAGAAATGTTAAGTGTTTGAACTGAAGAACTGGAAAGAATACTTCGGAAGATACAAAATTCTGAGATAATCTTCCATTCTTCTGCATCTATACTTCCTTCTTCTTATAGTAATGAGGCTCCACAAAGGTTAATCATCTGTCTTAATAAGCCATGTTCCTAATTGACACAGAGCCCTACAGTAATCATAAGGGAGGAAGAAAGAAGTGCCCCACCCCTAATTAACTGAAAATGCTCTTACATTTCTGCCTAAGTTTACAATCAAGGAATTTATAGGATTTTTGGGGGGAGCATTGTTTAATTTTTAATTTTTTTGTCAATAAGTATGCATGTATATGTGAGTGTGGTATACACGCACATGTGTGTGGTGTACATGAATACGTGTGTGTGTGTAGGCTAGGAGAGGAGATGGGATGACCTCCTCTATCATTCTCTGTGTCACTCCTCTGAGATACGGTCTCTCACTTACCCTGGAATTAGATGGTAGCCAGCAAGCCCCAATGATCTTCCTGTTTCATCCCTAATGCCTGGGGATACAGGCAAGCAGAGACATGCTAGATTTTTATGTGGGCCCTGGGGGTTTGAACTTGGATCTCTCTGCTTGCATGGCAAGCGTTCTTACCCACGAAGCTGTCTCTCCAGGCTTACATTATCTTAATATAGATCCTAACTGGGCTCTATTAATACGATATGGATTTGAAAGCCTGGTCTGGGTTTCAATTCCAGGCTTAATCTATTGTGAATGTGACCTAAACAAGTTGTTTAATCCTTTCTGGAAAGTAGGGAGGAGAATGCCATGGTGAAGATGGAATCAGGTGATCTGTGTTGCCAAGTTCACTATGAACAACATGAGGCTTTTTTTGAAAATGGGTGAAATGATGTCACTTTCCTGCTTGCTTTCCCTTTTTTATTTTTTTTTGGGGGGGTCTCACTGTAAATCTCTTGGAGCAAAGAACTCCAAGGGGCTGTGTCTTCAAATCAAGAATGATGCTTTATTTTCTCTTAAGGATATGGCACCATATCCTTAATGGGGCCAGAAGGAAGTTATTAACCTCCCTGGAAGTGACCTTTTGTATTTCTGTAAATAAACTTCAAGGTAACTTGTTAGTTTCTGTCCTCTTCCTAAGACTTCCTGTGAGTGATAGCATTAGAAATCTAGTATTTTCAGTGTGGCTATGTTCTGAAATGCTGCGTTAGTTCCTTTCCTGTTGCTTTGATGAAAAACCATGACAAGGCAACCTGTGGAAGGCAAGGTTTGCCTGGGTCCTGGGTCCTCCTTTCATGGAGTCTGGAGGAAGAAGGGATAGTTACCAAGGTGGGTTGTTTTGGTGGCACTTTATTTTCATTGAAAGATTAGATCATATATTCATTTTTTTCCAATGTGCATGCCCTTTCCTTTGGTGCCTCTGATTTTTAAATCATATGCATAATAATTTCATGATTTGCATAGGCATTAGGTAGTAACTAGAATCTCTAACCCAGAGAATGATTTGGAGGACATAGTCTGCATTATCAGAGAGGATGGCAAACCAGTTCAGATTACAGTGATATGTAATCTTCATATCACAGTGATTAGGAACCCATTCAGGTGGAAACTTGATTTGCTGTCGTCTAAATTTGATTGTTACTAAAGATGGAGAAAAATGCACTAATAGCCTAGGGATTGGTGTATGTGTAACCAGATGCAGGTGGGAGATGAAGGTGGCGCTGAGCTCCTGAAGTGTGTTGTTTGGACAGGGGAGTGTGTGCGTAATATGTGCAGCTGAGGAAACTAGGTGGTCAAGCCCATCAGAATGGGGTTGTGCATAAAACCCAAACCAAACTGATTCTGAACAAAACTAGTCCTTATTTTCTCTGCCTCAAGCATAGCCCACTGCTCCCAGCCAAAAAAAAAAAAAAAAGAAAGATAAAGAAAAAAAGTTGTTTCCAGGTTTAACAAGAGACCTTAACTCAAAAATGAAGAAATAAAAACAAATGTGGAGCTCAATAAAGGAGGACATCCTGCTGAAACCACAAACACATACATACACACACACACACACACACACACACACACACACACACACAGAGAGAGAGAGAGGGGGGGGGAGAGGGAGAGAGGGAAAAGAAGCAAAGAAAAGGAAAGGAAGAGAGAGAGGGAAAGCCAGGTAGCTCAATCAACTTCTAGAACTTAGTTGGGTGGGCTGTGACCTGTTATTCTGTTTGCTTTCTTTGGATCCCATGGCTGCTGGGCATTCCCTTGCAAAGCTCCAATGCTTGAGGAGGACCTTCACCCTTCAGAAGTCCGACAAGCGTTTTCTGCAGGACAGAGATGAGAAGATTGCTGACTTTTGTTCTCTACCGTTACTTTCAACATAAAATAGATGTGGATGATACAGGACTTAAGACATGGAAGCTGGCTTCTGTTGGAATAGAGGGGAAAAAAAAGTTAGTCACCATTGGGTGATTTCTACACTAGCTTGTATGAATATCAGGTACAGAAAACATTTTAGAATAACCATGGATGCAAGCACATGGATAGGTGACCAATCTGCCGGCTCTGTGGTATTCACATTATAGACAGGAGAGGAGAATAGCTGAGGTATAGAGGGGAGTCGTTGTTCCGTTGTTCCTCTCTTCCCTTCTGGGTTTATTATTGTTTAATTACAGGTACTTGGGGCACAGAGTGATAATCTGTGCCCCAAAGAACAACAACCCAATCAAGAAGTTATCATATCCATCTCCTTGAATGTTTAAGGAGGGTTTTTAACTTGTAACAGTACTCACTGATGGTGGAGATGAGCCACTGTCCACGTGAAATGTGAATTTTAGCATGCCAGCTCTGATGATCCTGATGATCTTTGAAGATTCCTTTTATAATGACAGGCTTGTATTCTTTGCTCCTTCTCCTCCTCTGCTTCCTCCTTTCCACTAAAAGGATTCTGACTAATGCACCATCAGGATTTAGAAAATAGTTTTTAAAACTGTTGATTGTGAAAGCAGTGTGCAGTTACATAAAGACTGGTTCAGTCTTCATTCTTGCGACTTGTCACCTTTGCCCTTGTCAGGGCCCTAACTAGTTCTGCCCACTGCAGAGTTTTTGCCTTTATACAGAATGTGACCCTCAGTGCTGGGACCTCAGGTTTCTTTTTCAGTTATAGTTGCAGATGCTTGCTGGTGTGGTTAGCAAGATGGGGTTATATAACTCTCAGGGCCTTCTTTGGTCCTGATTCATGGCTGTCTTTCAAGTTTCAACACTGTATTATCAGGGAGCTTTAAGATAACTAGATCAGAGATGAAGGACACATGCACACAGAGAGAGAGAGAAAGAGAGAGAAGGAGGGAGGGAGGGAGAGAGAGGGATGGAGGGAGAGAGACGATGGCATAGCCTAAGCCCTGCGAACTCAATCATCTCCCGATTTCCACTTACATTTTGGTTAGAGACTTTATCCTGAAACTGACATCCTTGCATTCCAGAGACTGCAAGAAGATAGCCCAGGAAATGAGCATGTTGCTTTCCTCTCTTTTTCATCCTAGGCATACAATTAAGCATTCTAGAATATGTTGCTGCTTTTTATTTTATGATTTTATTTTATTTATGAAAGAATATCATGGAGCCTGTCTTAATTACTGCCCTATGGCTGTGAAGAGACACTATGGTCAAGGCAACTTTCTAAGAGAAAGCACTCATTCGGGGCTTGCTTACAATTTTAGAGAATTAGTCCACGACAGGAAGCAGACCGGCATGGTGTTGGAACAATAGCTGAGAGCTTACATCCTGATCTTCAAGTAGGAAGAGATATAAACAGGGCCTAGTTTGAGCTTTTGGAACCTCAAAGCCATCCCCCACTGACACACCTACTCCAATAAGGCCACGTTTCCTAATCCTTCCCAAACAGTTCCACTAACTGGGGAACAAGCATTGGAACATGAGACCCCATGGAGACCATTCTCATTCAAACCACCACAAAGCCCAGGCCAAGCTAAAACAATATATAGCAGATAATAACCTTAAATGTCTAATTCCCCTGCCTCCACCTCCTGAGTTCAGGGCATCTACTATTATTATGCCAAGTTTCAGTGGGTACTGGGAAAGAAACCCAGTACTACAAACGTACCTACTGGTTAAGCACTTTACCAACTGAGCTGCATTCCCTGTCCTGTCAATGTTTTAAAATATCCATCAGAGATTATGGCCAGTCCTCATCAGCCTGAATAACTAGTTGATTGCTTCAAGTAGCAAACTTATTAAAAGTAATAATGAAGTTAAATGTCCCTATAGCTAAGTATTATTACTATTTAAAAAAAATTACACCAGAAAAATGAATTTACTGAAAATCTGCTTGTTACACTTAACTGAGCTGATAGGAAAATAACAAGAACCTTCCTAAAGACTCACCAAATGCTGAAGTGAGTGATAGCATTGCATGTAGGGTCAAGCATGAGGACCAGAATTCAGATCCCAGAACCCATGTAAGGAAATCCAGAAGCAGGTGTGACAAGTAGGCTTCTCTTCTAGCCCCAGAACAGAGACAGGAGGATTGCTGAAGCCTATTGGCTACCATCCAGCTCTATGTTCAGTGAGAGACCCTGTGTGTGCACACACACCCCTCCACACACACACATAAACACATAGATACATACATAACAACAAATGTTAAAAACTGAGGTTCTGGAGAGATGCTTCAGCATTAAAAACACATGCAGCTCTTGCCTGGGACCCAAGTTCAGTTCCCAGCACCCACATCAGGCAGCTCACAGGCCCCTGTAACCCACGTTCCAGGGAATCCAATGTCCTCCTCTGCCTTCCATGAGCACCCACATGTATGTATAACATACAAACACGTAGACGTGCACTGTAAATAAAAAAGAAAAAGAACAACAAAGAAATGTTGGACAGCCAGCTCACAATTTTCAGCAAAGGGTGCTTTTTTACTCATTCATCCAGTGTGTGAGTTATTTGAAAAGGCCAAGAAGCCAGCATATGGACCTCATCTGTGGGAAGGACTTATCTGTGAGGCTGTATAGTTTTTCTCCACCCCAAGTGACCATTAGTAAAGGCTGTAAGCACATCCCCTTCTTCCCCTTCAGTGGAGAAGGCAAATGTTGCTCTTCCACAGGTAGCAGAGCCAGGAAGTGCTGACTTGTGCCCTCCCCGTGACCCCAGATCTGCCATTGTTCTGCCTGGGAAGTGCTCACCTTGTCATTGTAAAGAAATAAAATCTGCCTGATGGAAGCGACGTCAATGAATCACACCATCCCCACAAAGCTCGCTGTGTGAAACAGGTCTCGGTCTTGGTTTTAGTATCTCTACTGAAAGGACCGTTGTTTCACTACCCATGATTCATCCTGTTTTAGACAGTCATTCATATACATCTCTGAGAAGGAAACTGACAGGTAGAGTGCCAGCTCATTCCTGGGGAGAATGAAAAGGTTTCATGATTCAGCCTCTCTGGGTGTTGATCTCTCTGCTCCTATTCACTCTGCTCGTTCTAGAATCTGAAGCTACATGGTCCCTTTAAATCTGTTGAACTCTCAAACTGTGGGGGGATGTTCTAAAACGTGAAACTCTGCCATTGCCTTTGAACACGGGTGGCACTTAACTGAACATCATTGCTAGTTCACTGTGATTTCATAGAAATCAGCTCTTCATGGGAAAATTACATTTCTAAATGCGAAGAGCCATTTATACGAATTGTTAATAAAGAGAAGAGTTTGCTTGCTTGTGAAGATGTATTTTATTTTTAATCACGTGTATGGGCGGGAGGGATGTGCACATGAGTGGAGTACCTGTGGAGGCCAGGAGGGGGTGGATCTTTAGGAACTCTACTTACAGGTGGCTGTGGGCTGCAAGGCACAGGGGCCGGGACCTAAACTTATGTCTTCTGGAACACCCATGCCTGCTACTAACTGCTGAGCCATCTCTCCACCCTGTGTTCATTTAAGATGGGTCTCATTATGTTGCTCAGGCTGGCTTACACTCCTGGTCAGAGGCAGTTCTCCTGTCCAGACTCTCAAGTAGCTTCATCTACAGATAAATGACACCATGACTTGAATAACCTCCTATTGTGATGGTCTGTGAGGCACTGTGATGAAGACCAGATGAACTCTCAGCTCTTAACTGAGATTATTATGCAACTGTGGTCTTCAATGCTTGCGGAGATTTTTTTTCACTGAAAATAACTTTGAAAAACTACGTGTTTCCCATTCCTGTGTGGCTATTTATTGTTGATATTTAATAAAATGTTTTATTAAGACTTACTAAGTAGCTAAAAGAGGTACAATTTGTAGTATTCAGTAATAGTGATACTAATTTTTAACTGTGTGTGTATGTGTGCATGCATGCATGCATGCATGCATGAATGTGTGTGTATGTGTGTGTGTGCAGGTGCCTGTGTGCCACAGTGCATGTATAATGTATACGGTTAGAGAATAACTTTTAGAAGTCAATTCTTGCCTTACACCTTATTTTGAGGCAGGGTCTCTCTTGTTCCTGTTGTTCTGCAGACATCCTTCAGATTAGGTGTCCCTGGAAGTTTCCAGCCAACTCTTCTGTCTCCGCCTTCCATCTCCCAGTAGGACTGCTAAGATCGCAGAAGCCAGATTTGGACCACCACATCTAGCTTTTTATGTAGATTCCTGGCATTGGGTTCAGGCTGTCACTTTTAGTCACTGAGCCTTCTCCCTGACCCCAACACTGACATTTAAAAATAAAATGAATTTAGGTCTTTAAAATATGTTCAATCCTTTCTAAATGCACAATTTGTTGAGAATCAGATTAATTTTAGAAGATACCAGTACTTTTAATGGCCAAATACTTTACATCATTCTTTTATCTCTATAAGCTCACGTCCCTACTTCATGTCACCCCAGAAAGGTGAGGCATAGGTAGGGTGAGTAACTTACCTAAGGTTACACAGCTTGTGGGCATCAGTCCCTGTTCTGAATTCGCACTGCCTACCTCACTGTCCCTTGTTTATCACACTTATTATTTACATTCCGAGTTCAGATAAAATATGCATGTGCTGCACATTGCTGCCCTGTGGCCTCTGCTGCACTGCTTCCTTTAGCAGATAACATGGGTTACACGTTGTCCTATGAAGAGCATGATCCAGGAGGGCAGGGTGGGGCCGATGCCCAGGAGACACATGTATCTCCAGAAAGAAAAGAATCATGTCCTCCAATCTTCATGTCCAACAAAATACGGTGTGAAGCTGTGATTATTGCTTTGCAGTTTCTGCTGACAAAGACGTTTTCCAGTGAACCAAATAAAAAAGAAAGTATTTTAGATGCAATCTCTGCTCATCCCTTTTATGTCTAAATAAGATTTGCTGACTACTGCAAAAATGACTACATGAAGGTCATGCTGCTAGAGCTTGAACTTGAATGGACCCTTTGTCCCCAGGTCCTTTCCACCTCAGGTACTATAGAAGCTCAAACGTTGCTTATATCTTCTACAGTCTGTAAAGATGGTTTACTTTACTGAGAAACAGCTAAAAAACCTATTATTTTTCCTTATTTAAAAAAAAAGAAAGCACTCTAGAAAATTATTTAATATTAGTCTGAGTATACAAGGCTAAGGAGGTGGTTGGGAATACTTTTCTGGACTCATTGAATTGCAGAGCTTGTTATACTTTGCTTTAGAAAACCAACTTCTTCTGTGGGCCCTGGAGAGAAGAAAATTAAATCTCCCTGGAACTCTAACTTCAGATGCTGTGGTTGGGATTCCCACGTCCCCTGAAGACTCCTGTGTTAGAGCTCTGTTCCCCATGCAGCAGTGATTGGAGGTGGGCTTGAGAAGTTGCTGCCACGAAGCTGTAACTAGCTTCATCAAGGAGTTGATCCACTGGTACCTTCATATAGCTGAGTGGCCTGTTCATTTGTGGGGTTTAGTTGAAGGAAGGAGGCCACTGGAGCATGCCTTTAAGTACAGATCATTTAAAAACTTTTATCTTTGAGATTCTAATAGAATTATAACATTCTCCCTTCCCTACCCTCCTTCCAAGCCTCCCATACACCCTTCCTTTCTATCCTACAAGTTCATGGGCTCTTTTTTTTTTCCACTAACTGTTATTTCATGAAGCATATGTTTATACATATATTCCTAAATATAAACTGTTCCATTCATAGAATGCTAATTGTGTGTATTTTTTCAGGGATGATCCTTTAGACATCCAACAGGTTTCTTCTTCCCTGAGGAAGAAGCTTGCCCCCAAGCTCTCCTCTGCTGCTTGTTGTCCCTTGTGCTGGGTTGAGGTCTCAAGGGCATTTCTCCACCCACATTGGCATGTCCGTTGGTGCTGTCCTTGATCAGCTCACATTTGAGCAGTCACGTTAGTGAGACTTTATGGATATAGCTTCTGATAATACTAGGAAACACATTTCTTTAAACAATACTTTCATTAATTCTTTGAAAGTTTCATGCAATGTATTTTGAACATGTTTATCTTCCTTTCTCATCTCCTTCCATAACCATTCTCTCTACCACTCTACCCCTCCCCATCTCACTTAGAGACTTGTTCTTCTTTTGTTTCTTTTCTTTTCTACCTAAAGTCTCATTAGGAGGCTGCCCTGATGTGGAATCAACCTATCATGGGACACATTATTGAAGAAAACTGACTCTTCTTCTCCTAGAAACTATTAAATGCTAATAGCTAAATAGCTCCTGGTGGGGACTTGTGCCTGTATTTTCTTCTCTGTGCTAGGATTTTATCTGACTAGAGCTTGCACAGACCTGTGCATGTTGTACAATTGCTGTGAGTTCATGTGTGCACCTGCTTGTTGTATCTGGAAATGTTGTTTCCCTGTTGCTGTCTACCATCTCTGGATCTTACAGTCTGAGATCCCTGAGCTTTATGGGGAAAAATGAGATATGTACATCTTACTCAGGAATGAGTACTCCACAGTCTTTCACTTCTTGCACATTGACGAATTGGGGGTCTCTGTGTTAATCTTCATCTACTGCAAGGAGAAGCTTCTATGAAAAAAGGTATAACAATAAGTCATTAGGAGTCATTTTGATTCTATCTCCATTCAGCAGAATAATAGTATTAGATTCTCGCCTAGGGCCAATGACCTACCTAGCCAGAGATTCTTGGCTCTTTCAAAACAATGAGGTAAATATATGTATCTCACTCCCAGTCTTTCTCTGCTCCCCTCGTTGGCTGTCCTTAGATAAATACTTCCTCTCTATTGCAATGACCTTCTGCTGTAATATTTCTGTCTTGCCATAGACCTAAAAGCAATGGCACCATCCAACCTTTGACCGAAAGTTTTTATACCACGAGCCCTCCTGGGGTGGTTTTTCTTGGTGGTTTGTCACTTCAGTGGAAACGTCTTTAATCAATGTCCACTACTCTAGCTCAGGTTGGAAGACAGATGCAGCTGAAGAGGCCATGGATCTCTGTCTGCATTCTGCTCTGTCACAGAAATTGTGTCTCTGTTTCTGGTGAAACTTTCCCCTTTTCTTGTAGTTTTAGCTCATTCTCCTTTGGTTCTGTGCATCTTGTTTCATCCCTGTCTTCTCTCTATCTTTTACCTCTTCTTTTAATGTCCCTTTTTAGCATTTCCTGCACCATCACTCATACTTTTCTCTTGCTTGTAAGCTTGCTAAGACTACTCTTGCCCCTCCACCTTAGTCTTCCGAAAGGTTGAGTAAGTCTGGAAATGTCTTGAGAGTGATCAGAGTTAATCAGATCGGAAGGAGTGCTGACAGAGCTGTCATATTTCCAGCTACCCACACAATTCACCATCCCATGGCTAGAGCTAAGGGGTGTCCAGGCATAGGTATTGCAATTCAGAATTTACTGTGCACCTAACACCATATCACTCATTTCAGACACATGTTAGATTTGTGTTACATAATCCTCACATGAGGCTGAAGAGAAACAAGAGGTTTCAAATGCCAACTGAGGCTAGAGCTGAGATGGCCAAAGCCTTTCTGGCCCCAACACTCTGCAGCAATATTTTCCACACCCCTTTCTCATTTCTGGGTGCATGGCCATTCCTAACAATAGCTGGTTGCATTGGATGGCATATCTCAAGTTGAGTTTTCATGGAGAAAATATGTGTAGAAAGCTGCCTAAGCTGTGTCTTGGCAGGTCTGAGTGATGGCAGACCCCAGCTGTGAGACAGGTAGCCAGAAGAAACCATGGAATACCAGAGACCACTTGGTTCATGCCGGGGGATCTGAGACCATTCAGACATGCCAAGGCATGACTTGGGAAGCTTTCTACACATATTTTCTTCTGTATGTATTTAACTGATGAGTTATTTTTCCATTGACCGAGCTACCATGAGACATCAAAACAGGTTATAAATTCTGAGCCCTGTAGTAATGACATCATCAGAGCTAAACATTGTATCTTAGCTGTTCTGGAAGAGTATAACTCTTTTTACCTTCCCCATGTACTAATGTGTCTTTCAGTGTGATGTCTGAGAACCATTACAGTCAGATTATATTTTCATTTATTTATTCTGTCCTGGCAGTAAGCATCTAGAAGCAAAAGAAAAGTGTTGAAGTGATTGAGAAGGCACTTCCTATCTGAAACACAAATCATATTATCTTCAAAGGTATTCAAATATCTTATACCTCAAACACAGACAATAAATTAAATGTCAGAGTCTTCAGTTTAAACATTTGTTTTGAAGATTAAAGACATGACCTGGCTTAACTCTTAGTGAGGCATACGGATATAGTTAGTTTATGATTTACAACAGGACAGGCAGGCCTACATAAAGCAGCTTGTGTGTGTGTACATGTCCCTGTGTGTGGGAACATGTGTGTCGGAGTTCATGTGCATACATGCGTGCAGGTCAGAGATCAACCCTGAGAGGCATCTTCTTTTTTGTTTTCTGCTTGAGAGAGGGCTGACCTGAAACTTTATCAACTTGGGTCACACCCACAAGCCTCCCTAAACAGCACCACCAGCTGGCAACCAAGCATGCAAATACCCAACACTATGGAGGAATCTTATTCAAACCGCCGCCGCCGACAGCGATATCATCACGTCACACTGGAAGCAGTGCCTATACAGAAGCATAGGTTCTGCCTCTGAGGTCTGTCTTTGCTTCTTGGTTTGGAAGTTTGGGGAAGATTCATAGTATCAGTTTCCTTCCCTGTATAATGGGATGCTAATGGCACCTAGCTGGCAGAATTATTATTAAATATTGTGATGCCTCTCACAAAAATCATTAGCATCTTCACTGGTGTAGAATCTAATACAAACTCCACAGGTAGTTACTCTCACTTGTATTACAATTATCACAATCCAGAGGGTTTTCTCAGGTGAGAAGATCCTCGAGGTCTTTTCCAGAATGGCCACAGTCATACAGGTTTGCACAATACGGAACTCTCTGTGTGGTAGCTAATCTTCATGTGGAATTCACTGTATTTGAATCACCAAGGGCAGATCTAACTGAGGAGAGGAGACTCACGCTGAGTGAAGGTAGCACAGCCCCTGGGCGGAGAAAGCCACCAGAACAGCAGCAGCATTCCTTTCTCTGCCTCCTTCCTGTGAATGTGTGACCAGCACTCACAGTGCTGCTGACACAGCTCTTCTGCCTCTTCCCAGCAGAATGAGCCAAGCAATCCTTTCCTCTCCTAAGGCTTCTTGTCAGAGAAAAGTAACAAGTTAGTATGAAATTGTCTTAACATTAAATTACTCCCCAGAGCTTTACTTAGCTAAGCGTTTTACAGGGCTGTGGCCAACCACTCCTCCAACACGGCACCCCAAAAACTTGGACGTGAAGATACCACCTAAGCTGAAACAAATAAAAATGCCCTCTTTTACTGAAGCGCTTTATAGTTGAGAATTTTTTTGACTTTGTTAATGACATTGGGCTTGTGAAGAAGTTATTTAAAAAAAAATCATGTTTATTATTGAAAGTGTAGAAAACTGAAAGCTAATGTAACAATAAATTACAGTTAGGTTCATTTCCCCCAAGACAACTATTGTAAACATAAATAGGTCACTTTTTCTACTTTATAGCTAATAACTTCTGATATTCTTTTACTTAACTAATTCTACAATACAATTTATCTAATTCTACATATAGAATCTATGCTTTTTAAAGGATTTATTTATTTATCTTATGTATATGAGTGCTCTATCTGTATGTACACCTGCATGCCAGAAGAGGGCATCAGATCCTGTATAGATGGTTGTGAGCCACCATATGGTTGTGGTTGCTGGGAATTGAACTCAGGACCTCTAGAAGAGCAGACCGTGCTCTTAACCTCTGAGCAATTCCTCCAGACACAAACAATCTATCTAATTCTACACATACAATCTTTTCTTCCCCCTGAGACAGGGTTACTCTGTGTAGCCTTGACTATCCTTGACTTGTTTTGTAGACCAGGCTGGCCTCATACTCACAGAGATCCGTGTGCCCCTGCCTCCCTGAGTGCTGGGATTAAAGGTATGCACCATTGTGCCTGGCTTTACACATACAATCTTGTATAGAGTTTATTTTTTCTATCAATGTTTTAACACATGCTGTTACAAAATCTTTGTAGATACCATTTATTAATGACTGTGATGCTGCCAGTTACCCTGGGATGCTGTGATTTTCCTAGCCATTGCTCTGTGACACTGTTTTTATGGTTGTTTTGAAGTTATGATTTTAAAATTAGTATTAACGTTTTTTAATTTTTTTTTAAATTATGAAGATGTCCATTTGGGAAGATGGCTCAGCAGTTAAGATCACTTACTGCTCTTGCTAAGGACCTGAGCTCTGCAGCCAACGCCCATGTCAGGAGGCTCACGGCCACCTGCAGTCCAGGTTCAGGTTATCCATTGCCCTCTTCTGGCCTCTGAGTACACCTGTACTCTTAGGCACATACCCCACATAGATTCACATATATACACACACAATTGAAAAACAACTTAAATTCTTTAAAATTATAAAGATATCTACCTTATTATTTGAAACATTTTTAAAAGATTTAAGATCAGAAGGAAGGAGAGGAGGACCGTCCTTATCAGTGGACTTGGGGAGGGGCATGCGTGAAGAGGGGGGAGGGAGGGTGGGACTGGCAGGGGAGGAAGGAGAGGTTTATGGGGGGATGCAAAGTGAACAAAGTGTAATTAATAAAATAAAATTAAATTAAAAAAAGATTCTTAGGATTTGCAATAGATGATCAAATTTTTACTTACAGATCTATTCATTTTTCATTCAACTGTTATTCAAAGATATCTGTGCTGGACGTGCTGCTATGGTAGAATCTGAGTATGTGTCTACCATAGCCTCGCTCTTCGGAATATAGTGGATAATTTTTAGTAATCTGATGCAGAGAGATTTTATAAGAGCTTTTAGGAAGCACTCTACTGATTTTTGTTACAAGTTATGATAACTGAGCTCCAAAAATGTCTGCCGTAAGATTTGTCTCCTACTAAAGTGACTCCTGATGGCATTCTGCTACACTCCTAGATCTGTGCCTTGTTTTGCCATCATTAGAGAAGCTTCCTCCTGCAGCAGATGGGGACAAATGCAGAGACTCACAGTCAGACAATATGAAGAGATCTTGAAATATTCAATGCTAAGTGAAATGTCACCATCAAATTCCTCCCCTCATTACTCAGAGAACTCTGTGGAAAAGGAAACAGAAAGAGAAGAAGAGCCAGAGTGGATGGAGGACAGCAAGGAAACAAGGCCTTCTAAACACAGCAGGGCTGATGCTCATATGAACTTGAAGAGACTGAAGCAGCAAGCACAGGTCTGTACAGAAAGGGGTCCTAGAGCTGAGAGGAGGCCTAGACAGACACACACCCCATCCCTAACTCAGAAGCTATCTCCAATTGATAATCACTTGCAAACGAAAATGTACTTTCCTTCAAAGTTGTCTCAGTTGGGAAACAAACTTCTTTTAAGGGTAGACCACCTGCCTAGCTGTAGTTGGCCAACACAGAATGAACTCAGCAGCATCTGTGAAGGTTCCTTGTCTCATGATATCATGTCAGGGATGTTTCTCTCTCGTTAACCCTAGCTCTCTCTCTCTCTCTCTTTCTCTCTCTCTCTCTCTCTCTCTCTCTGTTAATTCTTTAAATTTTTTATTCAATTTTATTTTATTTTGGTACTTTTCATATGTATTATGGCTTCCGGTTTTGTTTTTTATGGATTCTTGACTGTGTGGATGAGTGAGTATCTGTATCCATATCTGTTTCTTGTGCCTTTTCTGGGCTCTCTTCCTTCTGTTTGTTTTGTTCTTTCCCGATTTGTTTGGTTTTGTTTTAACATATTTTATTTTACTATTATCCTTTTGTCTTAATTAAGATTTCTATTGCTGCGATGAAACACCATGACCAAAAGCATGTTAGAGAGGAAAGGGTTTATTTGGCTTCCACTTCCATATCACTGTTCACCATGGAAGGAAGTCAGGACAGGAATTCAGGGAGGTACCCCGAGGCAGGAGCTGATATTGCAGGTCATGGAAGAGTGCTGCTCACTGGCTTACTCATGGCTTACTCAACCTGCTTTGTTATAGAACCCAGGACCATCAGCCAAAAGATGCCACCACCCAATAGGCTGAACCCTTCCTCATCAATCACTAATGCCCTGCAGGCTTGCCTGTAGCCTGATCTTATGGAGGCATTTCCTCAATTGAGGGTCCCTCCTCTCAGATGATTTTAACTTGTGTCAAGCTTACATAAGACTATCTAACACACCTTATATGCCTGTTTGTTTTCTAACAAGAAGTTGTATCTTAATGAGAGGGGAAGTGGAGATGGACTAAGAAGAGTAGGCGGAGGGAAAACCATAATCAGAATATATTGTATAAAAGAAAAAAATAAACCTCTGTTGTATATCAGAGAACAAAAAATGTGTTAGCACATGTCCACAGTGATGGAGGCATGTAGCCTCCAAAGCTGACAGCTGAAATGGAACTTTTATCTTTATAAGTTTGTTATATTATGCGTTTGTTGCCAGCAGAGAGCTAGCACAGACAGCATGGTACCTATTCTATTTACTGGCAATATATGCAAATATCTGAGTATCTCTGCAGTGGCCAATATTCATAGCGTTTTTACATCTTTCATGAGATAAAGCCACCACACTCCGTTCTTAAGTTGTTAGTATATTCTTTTGGGGTTTGTCAAATCAATCCAGAGACAAGCAGGGTTGCCTTCCAGACCTCAAATATTCAGGAACATTTCAATTTAAAAGACTCATGCTTTAAATTGAATTTCACCGGTGTCCCCACCCATGAGGTGCTATTTGTCCTCCAAACTCTCACAGATTGGTATCAGTGGTGGACAGTGTCCCTTGGTATTGCCATAGCAACTCATAGTAGGCTTCCTTCTCTGACCCTTTCCCACTGGGCTGTCAAAGCCATACCTCCGACACTTGGCTCTGATCATCTCCTCTCTCACTTGTCTTTTATGAGAACCTCAATAACACCAAGGAAAAGAGAAAAAGTTGATAGAAATTTATCAAGGCATGCTCTCTCCTCTTCCCTGAGGGAAAACTCTGATTGCAGCCAACTTGGGGCTCCGCATCTGTCCCTTTCTTTCTTCACACACTCCTTGATTCAGTCTGTCAGATGATATCCCTATCATACCTACCCGATGACCACAGTTATCTAACATATACTATGTATGGACTACCTGTTTCACTTTTCCATTGTTCTGGTGTGAACTGAAATGTTGCCAAATGGCTAAGTCCATGAAACCTTTCCACTGTTCAATTAGAAGAAAGTTTTTTTTTTAACTCTTCTGAATCCTTCCAAAATTCTGCTAACTTAGCCACACTGTTGTTGATGTTACTTCTCAACGTAAGTACGTGATGTATCTGTTTTCACTTATCTCTCATTCAATATTTTAGTAAGTTTACACATACTAGATTATAAGAACTTTTGAAAGTATTATTAAACATTTTGGTAATTACATAAATGAAACTGTATTTAAGTCATTTCATTCCTTCCTCTCCCCTGTCCCAACTACTCCTATGCTCTCTCTACTTCTCAGATTCATGACTCTTTCCTTAGTATTGAACATACTTCCTTATCATCTGAACTTATGCCTTACTTGTCCATGTAGTGTTGCTTACATGTGTATGTGCTTAGGAGCTTAGGCCTGCTCACCTGGGACTGAGTAACCTAGGAGTTCTCATGCCTAAAGGAAGCTGATTTGGGTACTCTCAGCAACCTATAGCTCTTTCTCTGGGGATGGGGCCTTGTTAAGTTTCCCCATGTGTGTTGGCATGTGTTGCCACTTGGCCTTGTTTAGGAGACCATATTATGGAGAAGAACCTGGTCTAGAAACTGAAACAAACACATTTCTTGCTTTCAAAATAAAAGTGTAATACCATTTGTAGAAATTCGAAACAAATTTACGATTAAGCATTTTAACTTGTGCTCTGAAGCAAAAGGACAGACTACAAACAAACAAACAAAAGAAACAAACAAAGATACAAACAAAGATCATAGTTGGGTGAAAGAGTTGGCTTGCTGGGAGCTGGGCAGCCTTAGAAGGATTACTAACACCCAAAATACCAGAATGAAAAACAAAACAGTCAGGAGAAGCAGGGAAGTAAAAAGGAAGAACTTCCAGAATCTCTTATTCTGGAAGAGATAAAGTGACAGATTTGAGGCAAAGACTGTGTTCTTCAAAATCAAAGCAAGGTTACTCAAGGGTACACTTGGAACTGTGTGGCTGTGTGGACGGAGCATACAGGTTCAAATACAGCCATGTGGTGCTACATTTAGGGAGCCACTGAAGTGGGAAATAGCACCACAGTCAATTATATTTTTCAGCCCTGAGGAGTGTTAATGGGATCCTACCCCCTTTCATACCTGGTAATCTCTCACAGGAAGGGGGTAGCATGGGGTAGGATATCTCCCTTCTTTGGCCAGGGTGACCGTTGATGAACCTGCCTCAGCCCCCTAAGTGCTGGATGGGCTAAGAGGCAAGAGCCATGGTGCTGAACTATCTATCAAGATTTCTACTAGTAACTGCTCATTGCAGTTTTGAAAAGATAAAAGATGAAAACTGCATCAGTATGGGTTAACACATCTATGATTACCTGTAACATCTTTAATATATTTTCACATCATGGTGCCCAATATAATTGTTTGAATATATCAGCTATTTAATGCTTATATTTTGGGCTCAGAGTGACTTAATATCCCTGAATCATAATTCTAGTGTAATTAGCAGTGACTCTCACTACAGTGCATACTTGGAGTTCTTTCCTTTTTCTCCATCTTTAGGTAATAGTTTTTAGACTGCCTTCGATCGATTCTCGACCTTCAAAAATGGCTGAGGTGAACTCTTGCTATTGCTGACAACTGAAAAAGACTATTTTATCCATGAACTGCAGATACCTGGGTGATGACTGCTTTGACAGTTGAAGTATGAAAAAAAAAAATGTCAAACTGATTGCTCCAAGGCTACAGGTTACAAGGTATTCCAGGAGTGAAGCTGGGTGTTCCCTTTGGATCAATTTGTCACAGCCTCTACTAATCCTGTGTCCAAAAGGGCTTGCCTTCCAGTAGACTGCACTAAACAGCCTTTGACTTTTCTGAGAATACTCTACAAATTTGAGTCTGCAGCAAGTAAGAGGTATTCTACGATGCTGGACATGCCCTGGAAAATCCACTGCATAGACTGATGTGGCATTTCTAGACTGAGGAGGAAAATCCATTTGTATTTCAAAAGCCAGTGTCATTCAGCTAACAACAGTTCTATTGAGGAAAATTTAGAAGGAAGTGAGAGTTGGGCACACAGTCATTATTTCTGACAATATTATAATTTACAGGTCCTTGAGAAGTTATTTTATAAGTATGGTAAGATTTAATGATATATGATAGCCAAAGGGAAGGTTGTCCTAATTTGCTTTCTGTGTTACAATATATTGCTATAATCACTTAAAAAAAAACTTAAATAGTGTGGCTAAAAAACCTTCCCAAGAGATGTAAAAAACATCTATCACCCTCCTAAGGTCCCAAAAACAAACGAAAGGTACAATTACAACAAAGTTTATTTGGGAAACCAATGATTTTATTGGATTCCTAACATAGGTGCTTCCTCCAAGCAAAAGAACCCATTGGGAAGTCAGTACCCAGCAGAGAGAATGGTTCTACCATAGCCACCTAGGTGGAATGGCCTTCGTAGTCCTTCCCTACCTGTATCCTTCCTTGAATCCACCCGGCTCTGTCACTTAGGACAGATTACATACCGCTAGTTGGTAGATGTCTGAATACTCGGTGGAGGGTCCTATGACCCACTCCTATTAGCCAACAGACCCAGCTGTAACTATCTTTGCAAGCAGAGCTCCTGAAGATGGTGGCAGTTTGGCTCAAAGGCTAGTCCTCTACAATCGGGAAGAAATGGTTTGTTTGGCTTACCCTTTCCAACCTCAGTCTGTCCTCAACAGAAGGCAAGGGCAAAACTCAAGGCAGGAACTGAAGCAGAGGCCATGTGGGAATGCTACTTACTGGCTTGTTCCTACGACTGATTCAGCTGCCTTTCTTTCTTATACACCTCAGGACTCTCTGCCCAAGAGTGGTACTTGCAAGAGTGGGCTGGGCCCACAAACGTCAATTGTCAATTAACAAAACATCTCACAAACACGTCCTCAGGCCAATCCAAGGGAGTCAGTTCTTCAGCTGAGATTCCTTCTTCCTAGGTGACTCTAGTTTGTGACAAGTCAATAAAAACTAGCCAGCATGAATATTATACACACACACACACACACACACATACACACATTTCTTAAGGAATGGCCAAGAAAATTTTTACTATCAAATGGAAAGTCTGTAAAACCAAAAATAATATTCAGACATTTTATTAAACTGACTATTAAAACATTTCAATCAAAATTCGGCAATAGTCTCCAGCAGATATAGTTTTTTGGATGGTCTTTCTATACATCTCACTTGTTGAATTTCTTTTTAAATTTTCAGACTTTGGTGCCTTAATTCCCTTTGATTTTCATGAGTAATATCCAAATAATTATGACAAATTATGCCACCACTTCAAATAGCTAAATAACATTTTTTTAAACTCTATTGCATTCACTAAACCACTTTAAAAAGTACTGAACTTGCCCGTTAACTGACTATTTCTCTATAAGTATTTTAAATGATGTGTTCTGCATGTAGGTGCGCGTAAGTGTGTGCAGATGTGTGCAGGTATCCTTGGAGGCCAGAGGCGTCAGCTTCCCTGGAGCTGGAGTCACAGGACCCACCCATACAGACACTGAAAGCTGAGCTCAGGTCCTCTGCAAGAGCAGTATGTGTTCTGCTCAGTGGCTCAGCCATCTTTACAGCCCCTCTTCCAACATTTTAACGTGAGAATTAAAAATTTCAGTAAGGACTATTTCAAAATTTGGTATAGACATGACTTTTTAATTTCCTTTTTAAAAATTATTCTAGAATGTCATAACAGCATACAATGAAATGTGTTCAGATCTCTCACATCTTCCACATCTACAATTTGTAACTTCCTGTCTTCCTCCTCCTCCCCCCTTCTCCTGCTCTTCTTCTTTTTCTTCTTTTCTTTCTTTTTCCTCCTCCTCCCCCTCTGCTGCCCACAAATGCATGGAGTGGGCCCACCCTCTAAGGCCCCTGCACATAATAATACCAACTTACCTGGCAAAAAGTACCCACTGGCACATTAGTGGCACCACTGTTGTGGTGCGTCTAACCACTTCTGATAAGGTTTGTGGCCTTTTCCACATGGAGAATTTCACCTTAATACTTGTCAAAAGCATGTGGCCGGAAAGGCCATGGGTCCTAGAGTAGAAACTGTTCTTACTATTTCACTAAATGACTGTGCTGTTAAATTGACTTCTAAATACTTGTATTTATGCCCACTGACCTGGACTGCTCCACGGCTTTGTTAGGGAAGCATATTTTTGCAATTGGCTTCAGTGGTTGCAAAGACTCATAACTAGTCAAAGTGCTGAGAAAAGGAGGGTGAGTGCTAACCCCTCAGTGAAACATCCAGAAGTGAAATTTTATAAATAAACTATCTGATTGTTATGACATGATGCAATATGTCTCCCAAAGGTTCACAGGTTTGAACCTTGGTCCCCAGCTGGTAGTGCTGATTAGAAAGTTTGTGAAACACTTAGGAAACAGAGCTGTGTGAAGGAAGTAAGGTGGGCCTTCAGGTTTGAAAGTCTGACCCTCTTCGTGTGTTCTCTCTGCAGCTTGACTTTGGATGGTTCCTTATGCTTCTGTAGCCTCGCTTTTTCTACCATGATGGGCTACATGATGGTTGTGGTGTTCTATTATATTGCTGTAACTGATCTATCAATGTTTTATTTAAGAGTTTTGTTTCAATGTTGGATAATGGGAATGGTCCAAATAGTTTTTCTGCAGACATAATTATTGAGAAGATTATCTTATTATAATAAATTGCTTTATAAAACCCAGTTCTATAATTTGTCTTCTGGAAGCAACATAAGGTATTGATCAAGAATCTATACTCTTAAATCTGTCAGATGGAAGTTAGAAATCTAATTACACTAATTACTGTGTCATCTTGGTCATAAACCTTACCTCATTCCCCGTTTGTAAGAGATAAGACTATTACCTCCCTTATCAGGATGCATTATCTATGATAGTCCCAAGCCACTGAGATTGATCACACAATAACAAGCTTGCTGCCAAGACTGAGGGTTTGAGTTCAGTCCCGGAAGCCCTCCTGGTAAAAGGAGAGCACCCATTTCCACAAGCAATCCTCTGACCACCAAGTATCATGTAATGTGCTAGTCCTGAGTAAATATGAAGGTTTGTGTTGATTAATAAGCCTTCAGTAGCCATGTGAACACACACACACACACAGGCACATACATATGCACACACTCAAAATAAGACAAAAAAAATTAAGAATTTTTTGTCCCTTAAACGCTTAGTAAAATATGGGACATTGGTGCATCTTCAAATGCATGTTGACCTCTCAGCTTTGGCTTCCTTCTTCCATGTATGTCCATCCTCTAAGCCTTCCCACATCTCTTGATCCTTTAAATGTATTCAGTGTGATCAGTGCAGGTACTATTGAAGTGAAATGTTTTAAAACATACTAGTGAACTGTGCATAGCTTCAAAAATAATTATTAGCTGCATAACCGTTTCAGAATTGCTGGCTATATCTCCATTCTGTCTCCTACTATAGGTTTTCTATATTGTCAAGACTTTGTTTAGCAGTATTTTTCAAAACATAATTTCTAAAACTTAAGAAGCTGAAACATTTCTCACTTTTCCCCTTTCGGTTTCTTAGTTTATTGATTCCATCTTGATTGGTTTACTTCCCTCTACCTGATGTTTCTTTCTGGAATACATGCCTGCCGGTTGGGAGGGCCTGGTGGCTGTGAGGAGGGTGCAGAAGAGCCTAAGAAATACCCTGTCCTGTCTGCTGACCTGGGTCCTGAAACCCTGACTGGAGGCGGCAAGGGAATAGAGAAGGGAGAGCACACGGACACTTGTACAGGAAAATTGAGTGGGGTGTGCACACGGGTGGAACGGCACCGACTCCGGCCACACTCTGCAACTTCAGCGTGTTTATGTACAGCCGGGGCCAGGGGCTGGTCTGGATAGAAGGTCTCTGTAGGCGAGCAGCCTCAGGCTGTAAACAGTTGAGGAAGGAGGAAGCCCGGTTGCTACGTTTTGTGCACACTGATCAATTATCAAGGAAGACGTCTTGACAATTTGGAGCCTGGCGCATTTGGGGTCAGCTTTGCCAGTGCCCCATGGCTCTCAAACCTTGGTGTTCGCCACGGCTGTGCCCACGTCAACAATACATCTTCACTTGGGACTTCACTCTCTTGGGCATTCCCATGTGCCCTACAGAGAATCCTCATCCTTAGCTGCTGTTTGCAGGCTCTGGATAGCTGGCCTGCTATTTCTTCTACAGAAGACAGAGGTTTCTGCTGGTGGGTGTGGCCTGAGCGGCAGTCTGGATGGGACTCTAGCCTTAGCCACAACATCTTCCTCAGAGGACTCTTGTGTGGATTAAATGAGGCAACACCGTGCCCACTGGCTTCTCCTGCTGATCTACCCCGGCGTGTGTGCAGGTCTGCATAAACTATTCCATGAATTAATAATTCATAAGTATTTCCTGGATGGGCCTTGGGATTTTCCTCCAGCTCTAAAACTATGAGTAACTGGGACCCAATCTTGCAAAGAGACTGAGAAGCTCACTCAACCTCTGCAGCTATTACGTGATAAAAATGATTGAAGCCAGTTGCCAACATAAAAGTGCCTGTGTGCGGTTATTAATAATACTGAGCAGGGCCCATTATAGAGAACCTGCAGCTTTTATGCTTCCATAATTTCAGCCATGCTATCATCCTCTCAAGAAAGAAGAATCGTCCCCAACACAAATTCTCCCAGCTGTCTATTTTCCAATAAAGAGAATCCTGCCAATGATGAAAACAGCGACGGGGCCTTTTCAAAGGCCCCACTCAAGAGGCTGGCTAGAACGGAATGAGGACATTTACCTTGTCTGCTACAAATCATCACAAACTTGGCTGTTTCCAAGCTGAAGGCAAGAGGTTTCATTAACAGAACCAGGGAGGGAGGTGAGGCCGTGTCAATTAAGGGCAGTTTCTGAAAAGGCTTTCTTTGACTGTTATTCTTATTATTTTTTAATCTTAAAAGACAACATGAGGAAATACCCAAATGGGACATCTAAAAGGATGCCGCACACTCCTCTGGGCATGGCCTTTACTACTGTGTCTTTTTTAGAGAGACTCCTCAGAAAAGGTCTCCCGCCTGAGAAACTCTCCCTTTCCCCATCAGTTATGACCACACTTCCCATTTCTTCCAGGGGAAATGGTTGTTGGTTGCTCCGGACCTAGAATGTAATTTGTAGGGCTCATAACAATTATACCCCTTGTGGTGTCTGTTAATCAGAATACAGCCTCTAACACTGCCTGTAGTGGTAGAGAAAGATACAGAGATGAATACTAGCGTATTTAGCACAGTGAGGAAAAATAGTAGTGTTCCGTTCGGAAAAAAGAGATGGAGAAGGAAAAAAAACAACTTTCTTTTAAGATTTACTGATGTTTCTTTATTTTCCTTGGCCCACAAAGCCACTTTGGGGGATTCCTGTTTTTCAACAAGAAGTTTAGTTAAATTTTTAAAACAGGAGCACAGAAAATCAAGGTGTACCCGTTTTATGAAGCCAGGGTTGGAGTTTGTTGTTCTTTGAAGTGTTAGTGGGTCACGGGAGAGCATGAAAAGGGATGGATTGTGAGGCTTCATATGTGGTGTCTTTTCCCAAGAACATAGCCACTGAGCCATTAAATATAGAACTTTCTTCAACATGTGGCTCTTTCGACTTCCTCTGTGTTTCCTAAGAATGTTCAGAATTCAATACTCAGGGACCAGCTGAGAGGCTTCAAAATGACTGAGTGTAACCGTGTGCCACGTGCACTTGAATCCAGCGATCACAATCTTTTTTTGTTATCTGGAGCATTTGAGGCTTCAGACACTGATTGCATCCCCTGGAAAGTGAGCAGGAAAGCCCTGTGGACAAACAAAAAGGTGAGTTACACCAACTTCCAGGTAAATCTCTGTCCTTCCTATCACAATGCAAACTGTGCAATAAAGAGTTCATCTTCGGGGAGAGGTGGAAGCAAGAAAAGGGTCATGAAATATTTCAGAGCTCAGAGGCACTGAAACCTCGTGTTACAGCCTTGCCCACGGCTGCTATGAGAGGGCCGGATGCTATTGCTCTCAGGATATTGCGGGAGCAGTCATCTCCATGGAGTCTCTTGCCTCCTCATCAGCCAGACTTGTCTCTGTTTAACTCGCTGAAGCGCTATGCAAGATGCAGGTAACAGCGCCCACATCCATACTTTACTGGGGAACTGCCTTGGGGGAGCCAGAAAATGGTGAAAGTTTTAGCAAGCATCATGAAGACTACAGGCAACATGGGCGCCTGTCGCCCCCTATTGGTAAAGGCCTGTAAATCTGGGACAGGCATCCTCCTTAGAGTCAGCAACAGGTCCCTGCTTCTCTTTTGACTTCTGCTTGGTGTCATAACCTACTCAGAACCGCCCTTGTTATTTTTACCTATGTGCCTGGTGTTGTGGTCTGCTGGAATCCTCTTGTTATTGTAGCCAAATGCATCTTGTTGCATGAGGTATGAAGAAAGCACTGAACAGATCGCATAGCAAGCTGCCGTGGAGGGCCCTGCTGTCACTGCGGTCCAGCCTGAGCATCTTGTGTTTCCCTGACAACAGCCTATATGGTCCAGCCTCCATTCCAGGCACACCAGCCCAGCAGTGAGGGCACTGCCACCTGCTCGAGGTGGAGACGCAAGCCTATTCGTATTGACTCACAAACACGATGCTCATTAAAATAAAGACAGGGCCCCATGGGACCCCGTAGCATGTCCTAGAAACAGAACAGCAAGCCCTGTCCATCTATCTGCTCTTCTGTCCTCTGCTGGGGTTATCAACAAGAACTTAGCTAAAGCCTTTAAACTCAATTTGCTCTCTAGTTGCGTTGAGGAAAGCTGTACTGTTTATCATTTTCATCTCATATTAGCAGTTTACAAGACTGCCCCCTGCTCCTCATGTGCAGAATTTATGGAGGCTGGCTGGGTAAGGTCCTGGATGGTAGAGATTGTCTCCTTAGATGAAATGACATCCTAGTGCTTCAGTTAAGGGTACTAGGTGGGCGCCAAGTACTCTTCTGCCTCAGATATAGATGAAGCTTTTTTTTTTTTTTATGATGCTGGTAAACGCTTGAGATCTGTATAGAATACATCCTTTCTGTGCCCATAGATTCAATGGAAAACATACTTGCTTCATCCTGGGAAACTCTCATGAACCTGCCACTGGAGAAACTTCTGTTCCTGTCTAGGGGAGTTGATGGCTTTGCTCGGCATACTGCCTGTGTGCTCACCCGTGCTCACCCGTGCTCACCTGTGCACACAGTGATCCCTCCATGTCCTGCCACTCTGCAGGACTCTAATGTTAGAGTGTTTTCCTGTCTGATCCCCATGGTGCTCACTAACACTCATTTGTGAAAGAAAAACACAGGAAGAAGTGGAGAGTCATCCAGGGAAGAAGAGCTCCCACAGCTACCTGGATGGTTGTGGTCAGCTGAGAATTTCTAGTCAGACTGGCTATAAAGCTCTGACAAGCGACCTATATGGAGAACAGCCGAGTACTGGAAACAAAATGTCCCATTCTAGGAGACACCCTCTTGAAGACTTCCTCTTCAAACTCAATTTCATTTAACAGAGCTAGAGGTGAGGTGATTCAATGGCTAAAAGCAAGTGATGCTCTTGCAGGGGACTCAGATTTAAACCCTCACCCTGGGTGATGTCAGCTCCAGCAGAGCCAATAATGCCCTCTTCTGACCTTCACAGGCACCTGCACACACACACACACACACACACACACACACACACACACAGACGAGAGAGAGAGAGACAGAGACAGAAACAGAAAATTCCTTCTTTATCCAGGGTACAGTCCTGCCACTGTGGCTAACTGCTTGTTGAGGCTTTTCTCCTCCTAGAATCATATCTTTATGCCTTCAGCATTGAAGGGGGATGAGCAAGACTAGGTGGACAGACACTCTATAATGATGCAGGTGGCTGTGCCGAGTCAGGCCAGAAGCTGAGAATGTAAGGGAGACAGACACATAATGAAGGCAGAGACGCCAGGCTTGGACCTGTTTGTTACTCTGCTGGATAATTTTATGTCAACTTGACCCAAGCTAATGCCATCAGAGAGGAGGGAACCTCGATTAAGGGAAGGCCTTCATATGATCAGGTTGTAGGCCAGCTTGTAAGGCATTTCTTAATTAATGATTGTTGGGAGCAAGCATAGCCCATTGTTTGTGGTGCCATCCCTGGGCTGGTGGTCCTGCCTGGGTTCTATCAGAAAGCAGGCTGAGGGAGCCATGAGGAGCAAGCCAGTAAGCAGTATTCCTCTATGACCTCTGCGTCAGCTCCCGCCTCCAGGTTCCTGCCATGTTTGAGTTCTTGCCCTGACTTCCTTCATTGATGAACACTGTGATAAGGAAGTGTGAGCCAAATAAAACCTTTCTTCCACAACTCGCTCTTGGTCATGGTATCTTATCACAGCAATAGAATCTAACTAAGACAGTTACTTTGTGGTCCCAAGTAAGGAGCTGTTACCCATTCACATACAACTTGGGAGAATATGATGCATATTTTCTTAACTTTTACTTATTCTGACTTCAGCCAAGCATCAGAGGCCATCTCACTATCCACTTACCTGTCTCCACAAAAGATGGACATGGCAAGGGACCCTTTCGATAAGGACAGAGTTTAATGAAGGAAAGGTTGGCCAAGCTCTTGGTTTCACTCTCTTAATATTGGCTGTAGACCATTTCTCTGAATTAACTGAACACGTCTTACTTTAACAAGCATTACTGTAATTCTTCTTAATGTCATGCAGTATAATCGGACATTAACATGATTTCAACTTTTGTTTTCTTAATAATCATAGCTAATATTCTTTTCAAAGGCAGTTATTTCATTCTTGAGCCTGTCACCATTATAAAAGTTCTACATGCTGGCTAAGAAAAACTATTGGGAATTATACCAACAGCAAGAATCCCAATAGATGCTTTCTGAGCATTGTTTTACTGGTCTAGCAACTGGACCTAGGGTTCCAGGCATGCTAGGCAAGTACTCTGTCACTGAATTATATCTCTAGATCTATTGTGGCAGCCTTTTTGGAGTTATTGGCAAATTGGCATGCATATCTCAACAAGGGAATTCGGCCTCTTGGTCCTGGTTCCTATCTAAAGCTTGGTGGCTAAGAGATTGACCTTGGCAGAAGAGGGCTCTGGCCCTGAGAACTAGACCATAAATTCCATGAAACCATAGTAACCAGACAGCAGGTTCTGTGTAACCTTGAGTAAGCCCTCTTATGTTTTGGCTATGTAAAATTGCCTGTATGAGAAACTGCTTGTGCTTTTCTGCCTACTTAAGTGTTAACCTAATGTCCATTAAACTGACACCTGGATCAGAGCCTAGATTTGGTGTCCTTCTCTGTGTCTCTTTCTCCTAGCCCTCTCTCAGGTAGTGTTCAGGTATTGCTGCAGGGTTCTTTCTGAACATTGTTTTACTGGTCTAGGGATTGAGCCTAGGTTTCCAGGCATGCTAGGCAAGTACTCTGTCACAAACTATATTTCTAGATCTATTTTCACTTTTTATTTTGGACAAGTTCTCACCAAGTTGCCCAGTCTGGCCTTGAATTTGCAATCCCTTTGCTTCAACCTCCTAAGTAGTTAGAGGATGCTCTATGGGGTCCCTACAGATTCTTTCTGGTTGCAAATTCACCTTTCCAAGAAAGTTAGGGATAAACTGATGGACTCTCCCAGGATCAAGAAGTATTCAGAGAGAGAATCACAACCTATCAAGCTTTTTTTTTTTCAAATCCATTAGAATTATATGACCTGAAATTCTGTTAAAGGGAGCTTATACTTAAATTCAGTCAGTTTAGTTTTCAGCTTATAACAATAATTCACTATTCCTTTGCTTTGTGCATAAGGTTGTTACCTTAAAAGCTCTGGGAAATAAAAGCGGCTTTGATCTTGCTCTTAAGGAAAAAGAGGGAGAAGGCAGTCTGTAGATGTCTAGGCTCAAACTCTTCAGGCACCAGGTGTTCTCAGAAGCAGCAAGGCTGGTCTTAACATCCTCACTGTATACTGAACATTCAACTGGTTCTTAGAAGAAGGACAATTCCCATGAGGCTAGAGTAGAAAGTGTCCTATAAAATAGAATTTCTTTGTATATTTTTTAAAACCAGGAATCATACTCAAAATTCTACCAACATTCTGAAGCCAACAAGAAAAAAAGCCATGTGATCCATTGCGTGTGAAAAAGTAAGCAATGCCACAGAATATAAGTTAACATAATTTTTGAAGGCAAATAGCAATAAGCACTAATAGCCATAAAACCATTGGCATTTCTTTCTCCTCTTATAGGAACATAAATTACAGAAACAATATTACCTCTGAAAGTGTATAAACTGTTGCATCACAGGTCGATGAAATGGTTAATGATGGCTTAGACTCAGATCATGTGTTGTAGCTTTCCGCTACTATGACGAATACCTGAGAAAACCATGTAAGGAAAGAACACTTATTTTAGCTCACTGTTTCAGAGATTTGCGTGCATTTGGCTGGCTGTGTTGCTGTAGATGTGTGATGATGCAGAACACCATGGCGTGAGCGGTGAAGGAACCAAGCTTCTCACCTCATGATGGAAGCAGAGATAGCAACAGGAGGTAACCAAGATTCCCATCCAAGACATGTCCACAGTGACACACTTCCTCTGAGCAGACCTCACCTCTTAACAACCTATTCAGCATGAGTGCATCAGTGCACTAAACTATCGATGAATTTAGTACTGCGTGGTCCAATCACCTCCCAACTGTTCCAGGAGCTGATAACCAACCCATTCACACAGGCTTGGAGAGTGCCTCATGTGTAAACCACAAAAAGATCTTATGTTATTTTTTAAAGATGTATTTATTTTTGTTTTATGTGTGTGCGCATGCCTGTACAGCATATGTGCGTGGTACCTGCAGAGGCAGAACACAGGACTGGGGTTAATGGTGGTTGTGAGTTGCCTTGTGGGTGCTGAGAACAGAACCCAGGTCCTCTGCAAGAGCAGCAGTTTTTCTTAACTGCTGAACCATCTCTCCAACCCTAAGAAGCTCATCTTCTTAAAAAAAAAAAAAAGTTGCTTAAGTAGATTATTTTTCACATTAACACTAGGTAGAATAGAATAATAAATTTATGGACAATGCATAGAAATAAATATTGAAAATAAAGATGGAAAATAAGTTTAGGTGAGAACTAACAAACAATGGGTTATCTACTTAAGTATTCCATATTATCTGATCTGCATAATAATTAAAATGCAAACAGTAAAATACCAACTACATCAGGAAACAGACACCAAGAATATCTTTGTCAAGAAAAAGCCTAACAGTGAGGAAAAGATTTTATCCCCATTTTTATATCTACATTGCACTCACAAGAACTTGGGCTAGGATAGAGAAAAAATGGAAACAGTTGTGCCCACCTCACCACAAAAAAAGAAGGCTTAGACTTGGCATCAGGGCATGCATCCTCAGGAGGCTGAACCAACCCCTAAGCTTCGGTTTCTTTGTTCAGACTGTAGAGATGACCTAGCCAATAAAATCCCTGCTTCATAAGCATGAGGACCTGAGTTCTATTCCCAGAACTCATACGTAAATCCAAGTGTTGTACCATGTGCTTGATTCTCAGCCTTGGGGAGGCCGAGGTGGGAAATGTCTGAGGCTCACTGGCAAGCCTGAAGAGCTTATTTGGGGAATTCCAGGTCCTAGTGAGAGACCATGTCTCAAAATCAAAATAAATAGCACCTGATGGTTGGTACTACGGGCTTACCTCAAGCCTTTATGCATCTGAACATGTACAAGAACATGTGTGTGCATGCATGTGCACAGAGAGAGAGTGGGGAGAGAGAGACATGTTGTTCCTATGAGCTCCTTATGGATAGAAAAGGCTACCACCAGCTGTGAAGAATCAGCTGAGAAGGTGGTCTCTGGCCCTCCTAAGCACTGGGTACTTTTCTCTGCAAATTCTTTTCAACCATTTGCAGGACTTTTTCCCAGCTGAATGCAAGCACACCTGGAAGTGGCATCGGCTGACCGCCTTTTCGTCTCTGTGTTTCCCTGTCTTTCCCTTTCATCTCCATGGGCTCATTACTGAATGGCTCACCCTGGTGCACACTGTCTGTGTCTATGCTAAGCACAGAAGTTTAAATGGTCTGCGATGGCTGTCTGGGCACCTGTTGAGATCTGGGGATTGCATTTCATAACCCATTATGACCCAGTGTCTGGTTTTTGGAGACAGGTCCCTATCTCTCCACTGTCAGCACTTTTTCCTTCTGTGACTGTGTGGGGCCAGAGCACACGGAGGGACCTCCTGACTGAATCTCCCTTTCATCTTTTAAAATGCGTGTCTACCTTCAAAGTTTTCCTGCTCTATTTTCTGCTCCTATTCACTGGCAGAAAAAAAAATGTATCTTTTTAATTACTTACTAAAGAGACGGAAATGTTGATAAACAGTGTCAATTATGCATGCAAGAATCATAATTTTTATCTTATTATATTGCCTTCTCGACCTGGGGATGTTTTTCTTCCTGATGGCAAGTCAAGTCACTGACTCTTCTGGCTTCTTTATGTAGCTCAACTCTCTCTTGCCAGAGATGGGAATCCACACTACATGGTCTTAGGGAATCTTCATATATCAATGCATAGTAGACAACAATGCTGGAAGCAGTCTAAAATGGCGATCATGTTGCCTGTCATTTCAATAAAGGATTGTGTTGCTGTTGTTTTTATTTCAAACCATACCTCTCCATAAGTGAAACATAAGACTTTGGTTATTCCATGTCTAAGGATTTTTTTTTTTATTTCCTCACTGCTGCTGTGGAATATTGGGCAGAATCTTTAGACAAATGTTTGTGAAAATAGGATGCTCCTCTGGAATAGGGTACCCAAAAGACCCTCCAAAGGACAGGTATCCTAGAAAAAGAGAACCAGGAGGAATAGGGACAGGCCCAGCTCATGGACAAGATTTTCTCTGGCCACCCCTGACTATGTTCACCACATGCCTCCTCCTGTTTCTTCCTTGTCCCACAAGTAAACCCATATTGTAACCCAGAGAAGCTGAGGATTAGATAATATAGCTATTTTGTTGGTATAACATTCTTATGGATGTATACAATTTTTCCTTGTTCATTCAAATACTGATTTCTCCACCCCACTATCTGGTTTCAATCTGGACATTTCATTGTGACGTTTATTCTAAGCATCACCTGTCTCAAGTTTGTGTAAACATGCCACCATTTGTTCTCTGTATTGTCAATAAAACAGCCAGCCAATGCTGAGCAATGGAGAGACTAGGATGGGACATCCTGGTCTGAAGGGGAGGAGAAAGAAGCAAGTGGGAGGAGTCAGAGAGGAGAGATTGACAGGAGAGGACTTGAAACTATGAGGAGAGATGAACCAGACCTAAGATATGATTAAAAGCAAGGATAATGTGGGAAATCTGAATGGGAGGAAGCTATGATGGCTTGGAGGTTTGGGATGGAGTAACTATTGCCCAACATTGTGCTCTAGGTTAATTAAATAAATCCTAGTCTCTGTGTGGTGATTTGAGTATACAGTTGGTTTAGGAATAACCACTGAGTAACTAAAAGATAAATCTATAATGAATATTAATAATCAACAACACTTTCTCAAAGGACAAAAGATAAGACACGGTATTTTTTCAGTTATATGCAACCTTGTGTTTCTTGCCATGTTCCCAGTTGAGTGACCCATGTCTGGGCCTGAGTATTCATTATTATCTACTCCTAAGTTCTGTCTCTCTCTGGTGTTCAATTACCCAGAAGAGCCCTAGAGCATGGGCTGTGGAATGAGCATGGCACAGGCATGGGACCAGAAGGATTCTTGTCATGAGTTGTCAGGAGTCCTAGAGAAGCTTAAGAAGAAAAGAATTGAGTGGTATACGTGGCAAATGCTGTGAATGAGTCAAACCACAAGTGTCACCACTAACGGTGTATACAGAATGCCATCAAATGACCATGTTTTAAAAACACAGCAGGAGTTCAAGGACATGTTCTGTTCTTGAGTCAGGCCACATCCTGGATGCATTCTGTAATCACATACCCTCTGCTGATGGTGGAGTTGTGAAGCCTGGAAACCTGACAGCTTACAAAGCCTCCCTTCTTGTTATGCAATGGATTTGAGTTCCTTCTGCCTAAAATGCTATGTCTAAAGAAACAGAGCCTATGGGAGAAGGAAGGAATTGGTCACTGTCTTGTGGATGGACTTGTCCAACAAAAGATGGTTATGTAGGTTTCTAGCACCATTCTCTTCCTGAGAGCCACTGTGCTTTAATTAAATATTGGCATTGTTGTCTGTGTAAATAGGCAGTCTCAGTGGAGGAACAAGGACTAGTTATCCTGCAGATGAGAGAATACATGAGGGATATGTCAGGGAGACGGACCTTTTGGGAGGGAAAACGTAGAGATTGCTCTTTATGTTTAAAACTTAGATGAATAAGGAGGGGAACAGTTCCTGTTCCATCTCTGAATTTAGCATGCCTCCCTGAGAAGACTGCACTATATTTAGGAGAGACACAGGTTTGGAATGTCCCATGATAATGGTGACACTTTGGTGATAAGAACCACTTCCTCCTTCTGGCCCTGGTTTTCTCATTGGTACACTCGCAGCATCATCTCTTACCACTGACATTACAAGTAGCATGTCAGAATATTGACAGGCACGTACTGTCCTGCTGGTATCATGGCTCCTGTAGGAATTATCAGCTCATTTAAGCTCACCAGAAATACAGTTATCCATCCTCTAACTAGGGTCATTGTCTGTGGTTTAAATAATAAATGGCAGCTTTAGTACATTGGCTATAAAAGCTCAGAGATTTCTGGCAAAATCACAGTTGCAAAACTGAAACTCATCACTCAAGTTGCTGTGACTGGAAAAAGATGGTCTAGCCTCCCCAAAACACAAGAAGGGATGTTGTATTTTTTGGATTTAATATTTTTATTAACCATTTGAAAACTTGATACAGATACACCATCTATTTTGATCACATTCAGCCCCCACTCTTCCTAATTTCTCCCAGATCCATCCCCCACCTTCCCACCTCCCCCAAACTTCATATCCCTCTTGAGGACATTGCTTTATAACCCACTTACTCCAAATAGTGCTGCCAACATATACCTTGGCATGGAGCCATCCAATGGCACATGGTCTGCCTACCTGTTGCCACACCCTTAAAGAAAACTGTCAGCCATCACTCCAGCTACGGGTGAGGCCTCTTCGCTCTTCATCTAGAACATTGATTGACTGTCTTGTTCTTGGGCAGGCAACCAGAGTGAAATACGATTACATTCCCACCAGTGAAATAAGATTATATTTTACATATTAGAAAAAAATTTCTCTTACCATAATTTTATTACACATTATTTCAGAATGTTTCCACCCTTCCCTTATCTAAGCATGTCAGATACAGTTATTACTGTTTTATTTCCTAGAGAATTTTCCACGGACTCTCACAGGGCTTCCTCTCGGACCCACGCTGGTCCTTTTGTAGGCAGCAGAAGCACATGCTCTCTCACATTGTTCTACATGATTTGGTATTGACTGCCTGCTTCCTGAACCCTGTTTTCTTGTTTAGTTTATTGCTACATCTTAGCAGAACATATTCCCTGAGAAGGAAAACACATGGTAAATTTCACCTTGCTGTCGGACATTGTGTTTGCTTGAGTCTGAAATTTGACAGTGGTTTAACTGGGTGTAAAATTCTAGGGTGGAAATTAGTTTCCTTCAGAAATGTGGATATATTTTCTCTTTTGCTTTCCCACATTACTGCCACGAGGCACAAAATTCTCATTTCTGATCTCTTGTAATCTGTCAAAGATTTTTTTTTTTTTTTGTCTGTGAAATCTTTAAAGCTTTCACCTAATTCCTGATGTTCTGAAACTTTGCACCAGTAGGCCTCGGGAGGGTTCTTTTGTTGGTCTTTGTGCTTAAACAAGCACTTTCAAGTGTGGAGGAGGTTCTTCTTTATTCCTCATTTCCCCATCCTTGCCCTGTTATGAGTTCCTGGTGTTTTCTCTTGTGATCTGCAGCATTACTCATGATTGTGCATTATGTACTTGAGGAGGTCAGGCAAGATGGGATGTGATCGGGGTGGCTAACTATTGAGTTTATTTCCTATTTTGCATCTTTGCTTCCATCATTCATAACGCCTCAATTTAGGGTTGGTGACATGCATCAGTTTTGATGTCCGAAATCCAGTACTCCAGCAGCTCATCAGTCTCCCTACACTCTCTTGAGAAGCACACTGTGTGGCCAGTGAGAGGCTCAGCAAGCGAAAGCACCTGCTGTCAAGCCCAGAAACTCAAGGCCAATGCCTGGGACCCACCCAGTGGAAGGAGAGATCTAACTTCAACAAGTTGTCCTCTGCCCTCTAAGATCACAGGAATACCCACAAACATATGTGTGCACCATTTACATACACACATGTATACACACAGAGAGAATAAATTAAATTGTATTAGCTTTTTAAAAATCTTATCAAATTGCAGTTTGAGAGTCACTCTTCTCTCATATCCTGAGGATAGTGGGAAGGTTTTGTCTATGTAGCCAAAAACTGTTCTATATCCTCTGCTTTTTTTTTTTCATGGACTCTACTTCCTCTGAATTATTTAAATTTTGTTTGGGGGGATGTTTATTTGCTGAGGTTCTGCAAACCTCGTTAAAATCTATGCTTACCTACCATGCAATCGCAGTTGCCCTTGATTGTTCTTTTTCTTTTCTTTTTTTTTTTAAGCACAAAATATTTGTTAGCTAGTTTTGAAACTTAAATGCTTCAAACCAAACTGGGCACAGTGTAACACTCATAATCCCAGTGTTCAGGAGGCCAAGACAAAGATCATAGTGAGTCTCAAGCCAATGTGGATATGAAAAAAAAAAAAAAAAAGATCCTGTCTCAGAAAAACCGATGATGATGATGATAATGATGGAGATGATGATGATGTGATGATAACGATATTGAGATGATGATGATGATAGTGATGATAATGATGGTGATGAGACTCTGATACCAGGAAAGGGTGTGTTTACTGATAGAACTGATGTAGAACAGGTCAGTTTTGAAGGATAAACTCAGATCCAGCTCATCTGTTGGTCTTACACCTAGTACAGGTCACCCTAAACAAGACAATCCTATAACACACTCCCTGGAGCTTATGTCCAGCTGCCAACAACCTGGAAAGAGGGTGGGTGGGGTCATAATTTCACCAGTTACTAGTCCAGTCTTTCTCCAGTCACTGCTGTCTCGATTGCTCCCCACTCAGTGGCTTCTCTCCAGTAACCTGCTTAGTCTCTAGCTTTCAGTAGAGATGGGGAAGGTAGAAATCCATGAACTATGTTCTTCCAGAGATAATTCTTGAAGGTATAAGCATTCCATACACAAAAATACGCACTCATGCTTCTGTTCTCAGCCCAAGAATCAGGTCTAACTTTAGTGATACTGGTTGTCTTTACTCCTGAGACTCGGAGGGGCTTCTACAGTGGAATTCCTAGATTTTCTGTTCTGACTGAATAGATACTCCCCATGAACTGTTGCAACCTCCATTCTACAGCCATCATCTAGTCTTTGATGCTTACCCATTTTTTACTCTATTCAAAATGTTTGTATAAGGTTTTGAAAAGCTGTAATATATATTGAGTATTTTTGCATCAAGGTTCATAAGGGAAATTAGTCTAAAATTCTCTTTCTTTGTTGTTTCTTTGCAAACTGAATCCAAGAACACAAGTAACTGTTGTTACTTGCAAACTGAATCCAAGAACACATCAAAGATATCATTCACCATGACCAAGTAGGCTTTATCCCAGGCACACAGGGATAGTTCAATTTACAGAAACCCATCAATGTAATCCACCATATAAACAAACTGAAAAAAAAAACACATGATCATCTCCTTGGATGCTTAAAAAGTATTTGACAAAATCCAACATCCTTTCATGTTTAATGTCTTGGAGAGATCAGGGATACAAGGCACATACCTAAACAGAGTAAAGGCAGTATACAGCAAGCTATAGCCAACATCAAACTAAATGGAGAGAAACTTAAATCAATTCCACTGAAATCAGGGACAAGACAAGGCTGTCCACTCACTCTGTATCTCTTCAACATAATACTTGAAGTCATAGCTAGTAGAATAAGACAAGTAAGGAAGATCAAGGGGATACAAATTGGAAAGGAAGAAGTCAAAGTATCACTATTCACAGATGACATGATAGTATACAAGAGTGACCCCAAAAATTCTATCAGCAAACTCCTACAGCAAATAAACATCTTTAGCAAAGTGGCTGGATATAAAATTAACTAAAAAATCAATAGCCCTCCTGTATAAAAAAGACAAACATGCTGAGAAAGAAATTAGGAAAGCAACACCTTTCACAGTAGCTACAAAAACGTAAAGTGTTTCAGTATAACTCTAACCAAGCAAGTGAAAGACTTGTATGAAAAAAATCAAGTCTCTGAAGAAAGAAATTGAAGAAGATATCAGAAGATAAAAAGACCTCCCATGCTCATGTATCGTTAGGATTAACATAGTAAAAATGACCATTCTACCAAAAGCAATCTACAGATTCATTGCAAGTCCATCAAATTACCAACACAATTCTTTACAGACCTTGAAAGAACAATTCTCAACTTCATATGGAAAAACAAAAACCCCAGAATAGCTAAAACAATCCTGTGCAATAAAAGATCTGGAGGTATCTACATCCCTGGTCTCAAGCTGTACTATAGAGCAACAGTAATAAACACTGCATGGTACTGGCATAGAAACAGACTGGTGGATCAATAGAATTGAATTGAAGACCCAGAAATAAATCCACACTCCTGTGGACACTGATTTTTGACAAAGAAGGCAAAACCATACAATGGATAAAAGATAGCATCTTCAACAAATGGTGCTGGTCTAACTGGATGTCTACATGTAGAAAAAATACAAATAGATCCATATTTATCACCCTGCACAAAACTAAAGTTCCAGTGGATCAAGGACTTCAACATAAAACCATACACACTCAATTCATTAGAAGAAAAAGTGGGGAAGAGCCCACTTATGTCTCATTGGCATAGGAGACAACTTCCTAAACAGAATACCAACAGCTCAGGCTCTAAGATCAACAATTAATAAATGGGACCTCATGAAACTGAAAAGCTTCTGTAAAGCAAGGACACTGTCAACAGAACAAAACAAAAGCCTACAGACTGGGAAAAGATCTTTAACAATCCTGTACCCAACAGAGGGCTAAGATCTAGAATATATAAAAGAACTCAAGAAGTTAAACACCAACAAACCAAATAATCCAATATTAAAAATTGGGGTACAGAGCTAAAAAGAGAATTCTCAAGAATATCAAATGGCAGATAAACAAAGAAATGCTCAGTGTCCTTAGTCATTAGGGAAATACAAATCAAAACAACTCTTGAGATTCTACACCCATCAGAATAGCTAAGACCAAAACTCTCACGCTGAGAGGATGTGGAGAAAGGGGAATGCTTCTCCATTGTTGGTAGAAATGAAACTTGTACAACTACTTTGGAAATCAATCTTGTGCTTTCTCAAAAATTGGGAATAGCACTATCTCAAGACCTAGCTATACCACTTCTGGGCATACACCCGAAACATGCTCTACCATACAAGGACATTTGCTCAACTATATTCATAGTAGCTTTATTTGTAATAGCTAGAATCTAGAAACAACCTAGATGTCCCTCAACCGAAGAATGGATACAGAAATTGCAGTACATTTACACATTTGAATACTATTCAGCTATTAAGAACAAGAAAATCATGAAATTTTCAGGCAAATGGATGAAACTATGAAAGATCATCCTGAGTGAGGAAACCCAGAACCAGAAAGACATTCATGGTATATACTCACTTATAAGCGGATATTAGCCATATAATATGGAAAAACTTACTAAAGAAGCTAAACAACAAGAAGGACCCTAGAGAGGATGCTAAATTCTCAAGGCAAACTGGATAGACACAGGAAGCTGTAGAAGAGAGGAAACAGGATGGGAACTACTGTAGAAGTTCTCTGAAAGACTCCACCCAGCAGGATATTGAAGCAGATGCAGAGACTCACAGACAAACTTTGGGCAGAGCACAGGGAGTCTTACAGGGGGCAAGATAGCAGGACCCAGAGGGGTCAGGAGCTCCACAAAGAGACCAACAAAGCCAACATATCAGGGCCCAGGGGAAGCCTGTAGAGACTGATGAATCAACCACGGACCATGTACACAGAGGACCTAGACCCCCTGCTTAGATGTAGCCCATAGGCAGTTCAGTCTCCAAGTGGGTCTCCTAGAAAAAGGAGCAGGGGCTGTCTCTGATCACTTCTCCCTGGTGGGCAACCTTGCCAGCCTACAGAGGAAGAGGATCCAGGCAGTCCTTATAAGACTTGATAGGCTAGGGTCAGATAATAGGGGAGGAGATCTCCCCCTTTCAGAGGCTAGGGGTGGGGGATGGAAGGAAATGGGAGAAAAGGTGGGACAGGGAGGAGATGAAGGAGCTACAATTGGGATATAAAGTAAATAAATTGTGAAGCCTTTAAAAAAATAAAATAAAAATATGTATATTTTTTACATATTTATATATGTATATATATAAGAATATCTGTAATATAAATACACAAATATAATTTATAAAAGTCTATGGAGATTAAAACAAGAACTAAGATAGAATCAAGAACCTTATATTCTAGTAATTAATGGGAAATAAGATAGAAATATATGCCTATATCCTTAGTTTTTTAAACAATGAGGCATAATTTCAACATAGCTAAACAACTATTTTTCCCCAAATTTTTACCATGAAATTCTTTGAAAAAAATAGAAACATTGATCAAAATGTTAAAGAAATAATTAACCTACCTCAACTCAACCTATAAACCCCGAATCATACCTTTAAAATGCCTATGATGCAGTCAGTGAAGCAAAGACCCAAACATATCAGGCCGCCTGACTTCCAACCTCACATTCATTGTGCTGGGCCTCACTAGTGAACTGGCCTAAGAACGGAGTCAGTATAATGTCACCTGCTTTGCAGCCGAGATGCTTAACTCCAACTGTCAACTCAACTGGATGGAGAGAAGCCCAGGGGATGATCAAGCACGTGTCTAGGTGTGTCTGTGGCTTGGTCTTCGGAGGTGAATGACACTTGAGTCGGGCAGCTGAGTGCAGTAGACTGGTCCTGCTTGTGGGCAGCACCTTGTAACAGACCAAAAGGAAGCTGGGAGCGAAGCCCACAGTACTGTGCTATCCTCCGACTCAAGCCTCTGGAGCTGGTGTGGGATTGGGGCTGTTGCTGCCTGTGGTCTTCAGACTTCAGAGCCTTCGGTCTTTGCATGCAGACTCAGTTGCAGGAGTTCTTTTCCTAGGGAGCCATCAACAAGCTTCCGCTGCCTCCTCACAGTCTCCGACAACGCCACTGCAGTCCAGCTTTGGCTGGCAGAACGCGGGTGATGGGTTCCTTCCACATGGGTGACACCAATACCGCTGCACCTCTGGAAGGTTTCACCTCAGGATGGATGAGAACTGCCCCTAGCTGCGTAGGTGGAGTCTGCCTCAGTATCTCCACAGTCTGTATACACTGGCACCTTCCAAGACCCTGAGGCCACAGGAGCTCAGGAAGAATTACGAACCGATAGCTGATAGCTGGGAGGTTCGTAAGGGAGCAACTGGAGTCCCTGGTGAGGGTTGAATGACCCTTCCCATCTCCTCCTTCTATAAGGGAACATCAATTGCCAGCATGTCCAATCCCTTACAGAGAGTCGCATCTGTTCTGACGTAGAGGGTAGCTGTTCTGACAGAAAAAAAAAAAAAAAAAAAACAAAACGGCTCTCTATAGCAGATTTCCAGGGGCTGCTGTTCAGAGAGCTTCCGGGACTTCTTCAGCTTGAGACCCAGGCTGTATCATGAGTCCCTCTTAGTCTCAGGTTTCCACTTTCTTGGGCTGAACAACCAGTCTAGAGGTAGCCACTGTGGGACTGCTCAGACCATGACCTAATAATCCCTCTTGTAATTAGAAATCTTCATTCCATTGGTTCTGTTCCTCTGGAGAACACTGGATGACATTAGCTTAGTTAGTGTGGAAGGTAGAAGAAACTGATATTAGAGCCGGGAAATGCAAGCTCATGTCTTAATGAAAAACTACTTCATAAATAATAACCCATGCTATTAATATACTGTTAGGCACACCACTCGGGCAACGATCTAAAAGCAATTAGGTGCATTTGGCAAGGAATTAAATGAAAAATGCAAGCTAGGATAATTTCAAAGTAGAAATGAAAGGAACTAAATAGAGTTCGGATATTTGGGGCAATGACAAGTTAGAAAGGCTGATCACTTTCACGTTTAAAACGTAAAAAGTAAAATTAAAGAAGCCTCAAAATCTATTAAAATTTAATCTATTGGAATAAAGCAAATTAGATATGTGGCTTTTACCTTCAGTATTAAAATCTCTAACTGAATTAGAATGCTTCAAAGCAAATATAAGAATAAGGACATAGCATTTTCATAAGGACATAGCTAGAGAAAAAAAATGAAGGTTTTATTTTTTTATTTTTTTGGTAATCAAAGAAGCAAAATTCAGGCGAAACTTTAGTTTCCAAAGAGACAGGCAAACCATGAAACTTCTAAGAAAGACATGGATAAGAGCTGTCTAGTTTTCAGACATTATAATTCTAAGAAATCACAGCACTGCATTTAAAAGTCTTGGACACCCATCTTTCATAAGCAGAATGCAGATGCAGACTAAGAAAAAGAAAATATGTGTCTCCAGAAAGGTGTGTCCTCACTGCCTTCCTCAGGGACAGCCGAGGAGGAAGAGCCAATACTGAGCAGAGTGGGGGCTATTTACACGAAGAAAGGCTTCCCAAGAGCAGATCCTGAGCCCAACAAATGACTGTCCAGACTAACTGAGCCATGGTGTCCTCCAGAGAAACAGAACCAATAGACAGAGGCTTCTAATTACAAGAGGAGACTATTAGAATGGTTTTTGAGGTCCCAAAAAGGCTTACTTCAGGCAGGTGAGCCAAGAAACCAGAAGTGGCTCATCCTAAGACAGTGGAAGACTCAGAACAAGAGGGGACAAGTGCTCAGTGGCAGGGTGTGTAAAGGCCCAAGGGTCAGCTCCAGTCTCTCTCTCCCTCCCTCGCTCTCTCTCTCTCTCACACACACAAAGAGATTCAATTTTATATTAAAATGGTATGCTTTGGGGAATTTTTTTATTTTTAAAATTTATTACAATTTATTCACTTGGTATCCCTGCTGTAACCCCAATCCCGCCCGCGCTCCTTCTCCTCCATGCTCCTTCTCTAGTCCACTGTTAGGGGAGGTCCTCCTCCCCTTCCATCTGACCCTAGTCTATCAGGTCTCATCAGGACTGGCTGCATTGTCTTCCTCTGTGGCCTGGTAAGGCTGCTCCCCACTCAGGGGGAGGTGATCAAAGAGCCAGCCACTGAGTTCATGTCAGAGACAGTTCCTGTTCCCCTTACTAGGGAACCCACTTGGACACTGCCAGGAACTACATCTGTGCAGTGTTTCTAGGTTCTCTCCATCATGGCCCTTGGTTGGAATATCAGTCTCAGAAAAGACCCCAGGGCCCAGATATTTTCGGTTCTGCTGTTCTCCTTGTGGACTTCCAGTCCTCTCCAGATCTTTCTATTGCCCCCTTCTTTCATAAGATTCCCTGCACTCTGCCCAAAGTTTGGCTATGAGTCTCAGCATCTGCTTTGATACCCTGCTGGGTAGAGTCTTTCAGAGGCCCTCTGTGGTAGACTCCTGACCTAGTCTCTGTTTTTTCCCACTTCTGATGTCCATCCCATTTGCCTTTCTGAGTGAGGATTGATCATCTTATCCAGAGTCCTCCTTCTTGCTTAGCTTCTTTAGATGTACATATTTTAGTATGTTTATCCTATCATTATATGTCTAATATCCACTTATAAGTGAGTATATACTATGTGTGTCTTTCTGCTTCTAGAATACCTCACTCAGGATGATCTTTTCTAGTTCCCATGATTTGCCTGCAAATTTCATGATTTCCTTGTTTTTAACTGCTGAGTAGTATTCCATTGTGTAAATGTACCACAATTTCTGTGTCCACTCCTCAAATGAGGGGCATCTGGGTTGTTTCCAGATTCTGGCTATTACAAATAAAGCTGCTACAAACATAGTTGAGCAAATGTCCTTATTGTATACTTGAGCATCTTTTGGATATATGCCTAGGTGTGCTATAGCTGGATTTTGAGGTAGCACTATTCCTAATTGAGAAAGTGCCAGATTGATTTACAAAGTGGTTGTACAATTTTACATTCCCACAAGCAAGCAATGAAGGAGGGTTCCCCTTTCTCCACATCCTCTCTAACATGTGTTGTCACTTGAGTTTTTTATCTTAGCCATCCTGGTGGGTGTAAGGTGAAATCTCTGGGTCATTCTGATTTTCATTTCCCTGATGAGCATTTCTTTAAGTGTTTCTCTGCTATTCAATATTCCTTTATCAAGAATTCTCTGTTTAGCTCTGTACCCCATTTTTATTTGAATTACTTGATTTGTTGCTGTTTAACTTCTTGAGTTCTTTATATATACTGGATATTAGTCCTCTGTCAGTCTGTAGCCTGTCATTATGTTCTGATGACAATGTCCTTTGCTTTACAGAAGCTTTTCAGTTTCATGAAGTCCCATTTATTGATTGTTGCTCTTAGAGCCTGTGCTGTTGGTGTTCTGTTCAGGAAGTTGTCTCCTGTGCCAATGAGTTCAAGGCTCTTCCTCACTTTTTCTTCTAACAGATTTAGTGTGTCTGGTTTTATGTTGAGATCTTTAATCTGCTTGGACTTTAGTTGTGTGCAGGGTGATAAATATGGATCTATTTGCATTTTTCTACATGTAGACATCCAGTTAGACCAGCACTATTTGTTGAAGATGCTATCTTTTTTTTTCCACTGTATGGTTTTTGGCATCTTTGTCAAAAATCAGGTGTCCATAAGTGTGTGGGTTTATTTCTGGGTATTCTATTCGATTCCATTGATCCACCATTCTGTTTCTATGCCAGTACCATCCAGTTTTTACTACTGTTGCTCTATAATACAGCTTGAGGTCAGGGATGGAGATACCTCCAGATCTTTTATTATAGAGAATTGTTTCAGCAATTCTGGGTTTCTTGTTATTCCATATGAAGTTGAGAATTTTTTCTTTCAGGGTCTGTAAAGAATTTTGATGGAATTGCATTGAATCTGTAGATTGCGTTTGGTAAGATGACCATTTTTACTATGTTAATCCTGGCTTTGGGAAGATTTTATCTAAGCAAATAACATTGCACATGTTGAAGATAAAATGGAAACTCACACATGCTTTTATTCATCTACTTTCATGTCATTTTTCATTCACTTTCTGGATGGCGTTATTCATTTACACTCAGTTAAAATACTATTAACTTATTTGAATATTATTATAAAACTGTGTTCCAACTGTTTTCTGGTTTTCACACTGGAAATAGCCCCTCCCTCCTTCCTACCATACATCCCCCTTTCCCTTTCTTCCATTCTTCCTCCTTCCTTTCCTCCCTCCTTCCTTCCACACAACTCCTTTTTCCTTTCCTTCCCCCTGCCCTCCTTCCTTTCCTTGATCCCTTCTATCCCCTCTCCTCTTATTTTTTTTAATGACCTTTTCAGGGCAAGCATAATTTTGGGGAATTGAACATAAACATAAATTTTTGTACCATATGTTTTTTTAACTTAAAACTTTAAACACAATATATTTTGACCACATTCTTTCACCTCCCCCAGCCCTCCCAGATTCTACACATTTCCCTGCTCACACATCATGTTCTCCTCCTCTCTCAAAACACCAAACTATCTAAACAATAATATTAAAACAAAAACAAATAACACACACAGAAAAAAATCATGGAGTCTGTGTTGGCCAACTAACTACTCCTAGGTATTTCTTTTCTAAGGTTCTCTGTCTCTGTTTCTCTCTATCTCTCTCTCCATATATTGATAAAGTGTGTGTGTGTGTGTGTGTGTGTGTGTGTGTGTGTGTAACTGAGGCTAACATGAGAGGGTTAACATTGCAGTTGAAGTTACAGGCAGCTTCCAGCTGTCTGGAGTAGGTATTGGGAACCAAACTCAGGTCCTGGACAAAACCAGCAAGCACTCTTAATTGCTCAGCCATTTCTCTAGCTCCAAATGTAAAATCCTAAAATGTTCTTTTGATGTAAGTTGCTTCTGCCCAGCAAGCATCACTGCAGACTGAAGGGAGAGATAGGTAATTTGAAACATTTGTCAACAGTGAACTCTGAACTAAAGAGATGGTGAAGGGGCTAGGGGCAGATGGCTTCTTACTGGCATGAACCCCCAGGAACTGGTTCTTACTAATTTAGATTCTTTCTTTCTTTCTTTCTTTCTTTCTTTCTTTCTTTCTTTCTTTCTTTCTTTCTTTCTTCCTGCCTTCCTTCCTTCCTTCCTTCCTTCCTTTCTTTCTTCTTTCCTTCCTTCCTTTCTTCCTTCCTTCTTTCCTTTTTTTTCTTTACATTTAACTCACACTGTAGGATTCTGTTTCCTTTAACAGGGCTAAAGCCACTGACAGGAACTCCATAAAAAGCCACCTTCCACTCTGGTGCCTACTTCTCCACCACTTTCTTTGCCTATGGGGCAGCTCCCTGGACAGGGCTCCCCAGTTTTGCCCTTCCACCAGTTCTTGGCCCCATGATCTCACTAGGCAAAGGCTTGCTTTGGTTTTCTCAGATGGAGATGATGGTGACAATGGCTGAGGAGGAAGCCATGTGGCTCATACTTTTGGCACCACACCTTTAAGCAAATTTTCTTATAGAGCCCAGGGCCTCTTGCCTGTGGAAAGGTGCTGCTAACAGTGGACTGGCTCCTCCTACATCAATAAACAGTCAAGACAACCTCTCACAGACGTGTCCACAGACCAATGTGATCTTAGCAGTCACTTAAGTGTCATGCCCTTCTCAGATGACTCTAGGCTATGTCAAGTTGACAGTTAAAGTCTGTAGGACAGTTTGCATGTAAGCAAAGCACCTTTGCAAATGGGTGTCAGTTTATTGTTAAAAACAACAAGAATTATTTTTGGTAGTTGATCCTCTATCCAAAAATGGGACTATGTTAGAAAAAGTATCAGATACCAATTGAAAAGTCAGTTTCTTCTTAAGGGGGCCAGGAAGCATCTTGAACTAATAAACATCCTAACCTCAAACTTAGGGCTCAATGGAAGGCACAAAACATCTGAGATGGCTCAGCCTTTAAGAGCACTGGCTACTTTCCCAGAGAATCCCAATTTTTCTAAAACCCACACAGTGACTATCTGTAACCCCAGTTTCAAGAGATACAATCCCTCTTGACCTACATCAGGCAACAGGAATGTATACAGTACACATACATACATGCAGGCAAAACACTCTTACATATAAAATAAAATGAATCTTAAAAAAAAAATCTCCAAGCAGAAAAGAGGGGCAAATAAGGAAGTAAAACTCAGGAATACATATCAGGCCATTGGTGAATATTTTATATACTTTGTTTTACTTTGATTTTTTTGCCTGGGGTTTAAGTTATGTGATTCCCTAAAGAAACTCAAGAAAACATAGAAAAAGAATGAAAAGTAGCTTTCGTCTTACTATTTTTCCCCAAGAGAATATTCTGGAAGTTATACTAAAAAACAAAATTGCTCCTTACTCTGTACTTAGATGGTATACACATTTCTAAATATTTTTTTTTTTCTTTTCAGATAGTTAGTACAACAATTGGCAAGTTATCAGACCATTTTAAAAACTGACCTTTCCGAAGAAAAGATGTTCTAACTGGTCTGGGAAATAGAAAATGGATTTTGTTTTTCTTTAAAATGTCAGACTTCAAACTTGCCTTCAGCTTCACATAGTGGACCAAAGTCTCTTGATAGTTGGTAAGTTAATAAGAAAAAGTTAGACTTAACTGATAGTCTCATTTATTTTTAGAAACTAAAGCAAACACAGTAACCTTTATAAGGCATAGCCAATTAAACCAGAATTCAAGGTGGTACAGGACACTGGGGAGATTATTTGTGAGATGTTACAGCTGTCACGACCTCAGTAGATAGACAAGCATGCTATTTCTAGTGAATGAGCTGTGCAAAGCAAATAGGCTTGATGTGGGGATTTGGACAAATGAGGAAAGAAAAAGTAAAAGTGAAATCTTCTATCCAAAACATTCTATGATGGCTTTGTACTGGATGTGCTGATAGCCACTTCGAGGAGAAAGATTGTCAAGAAGCAGAAGGATACATTGAAATGAGCTGAGGAAGAATAAGCACATCGTTTTGTTGGGTTTGAGGTTTTTGAGCAAAGGCAAGGCACAGCAGAAGGCGAGGAAGCACAGCACAAGTAAGACAATAAGTAGCGAATGCAAATGAGGCTCTAACTTTTTTCCCTTCCTGCATACATTGCCTAATGCTCAGAAGCAGAAAAGGGCACATCTTCAAGCGTTAGACCCTCCTAACCTCAAGCTCATGATTCAGTGGTGGACATGAAATGGCCCCGAAATAGTCCACGAGTACATCCTGGTGTATTGGTAAGCATTTCAGATGCCTTTTTGATATCATTTCAATATCATGTTCCCTCAAATTTAGGTGATTTGATCTTCCAAAGAAAGTTAAAAAATAGAGAAAAGAAGGTAGTTACAGTTGCCCTGACTTAAGTTACTGTGAACCATGCTGCTTTTATCAAAATTGTTGCCTCACAACTCAATGCCTTACATACTGGTTGGGTTTGGGAATTTTGTCTTTGTTTCTGTTTTTGTGGGGTTTTTTGTTGTTATTGTTGTTGTTATTAATTATACTTTATTCACTTTGTATCCCTTTGCCTCCTCCCTCCTCCCCTCCCAATCCCACTCTCCCTTTCCTTTCTCCCACATATCCCTCCCCAAGTCCACTGATAGGAGAGGTCCTCCTCTCCTTCCTTCTGATCCTAGTCTATCAGGTCTCATCAGGAGTAGCTGCACTGTCTTCCTCTGTGGCCTGGTAAGGCTGTTCTCCCGTCAAGGGGAGGTGATCAAAGAGCAGGCCAATCAGTTCATGTCAGAGATAGTCCCTGTTCCCATTACTATGTAACCCACTTGGACACTACGCTGTCATGGACTACATCTGTGCAGGGGTTCTAGGTTATCTTCATCAATGGTCCTTTTTCGGAGTATCAGTCTCAGAAAAGACCCCTGTGTCCAGATTTTTTGGTTCTCTTGCTCTCCTTGTGGATCACCTGTCCTCTCCAGGTCTTATTATTTCCTACTTCTTTCATGAAATTCCCTGCACTCTGCCCAAAGGATGGCCATAAGCCTCAGCATCTGCTTTGATACCCTGCAGGGTAGAGCCTTTCAGGGGCCCTCTGTGGCAGGTCCCTATACTGTTCCCTGTTTTCTCCTTCTTCTGATGTCCATCTTTTTTGCCTTTCTGTGTGGGGTTTGAGCATTTAGCCAGAGTCCTTCTGTTTCTGTCTTTTAACTCAAGATGATCACTGTTGTTACATCATTAGCTGTTCTTGAAAAAGTTAATGTTTAGTTAGTTCTCTTTGGGAAATTTCCTTGTAAATCATTTGGAAAATAATTCCAAAATTGCTCCCAACCTTAAAGACATAGTTATATTTATTTAAAAAATAAAAACCATTATCTGTGGGGATAATGAGGTGGCTCAGTAGTAAAGGGTGGTGAACCTGAGGACCTGACATCAATGACCAGGACCCACATAGTGGCAGGGAGACCCAACAGGATTCTCTGCAGCCATTTCAAACAGTGATGTTAACACAGGAGTTTTTCGGGCGCTTCAGTCATCTGGCAACTATGAAACCTAAATCACACTTATAAATTATTAGTTTCTGAGGCCAGTCTTATGCCATCTACTTTCTATGAGCCCAACAAGTTAAGCTGGATTTTTTAACAGACCAATAAAAAAAATGGGGATCTGCAGACTTTCGCTGTAATTTTTTTTCTATGAGGCCAGCAACATGGCTCAGTAGGTAAAGGCGCTTGTCACCAAGCCTAATGACCTGAGTCCAAACTCCAGGATGCACACTGATGGTGAGGTTTGCAAGTTATCTTCTGGCCTTCACACAGACACACACACACACACACACATCCACATAGACAAAATAAACAAACATGACTGTATAATTTTATAGAAACATTTTCTAGGTAGAAACATTTTAATCAGACCAGTCTATCCTGTGGCCTCGTTCTTACAATCACATTACACTGCCTGCATGCCTCTGAGACTGAGTGTGTTTTTGCCCGGTAAGGAACACACTTTTCTTACCGGGAGACTGACTGGAGTCCGAGGCCACTGCTGCAGTTACTTTAAGGCCCTGAAAGTAAACCAGTTCGTCAGGCTTACAGTGCACCGCATTTTGACATATATTACACGGCACCTTGTAACAATCATGGCTGCAAATGTGGTGTGTGAGCGAAGGTTGTCGAGGAAGCCAGGGATCACACGCAAGTAAAACACCCTCCTCTCGACTGCTGCCAAGGAAGCCGCTCCCGCAAACACATTAAGGAGATGCCTGCGGCACGGGGCGCCCCACTTCCACTTTTAATGAGTCTTCTAAACCGCTTCTCCTTCATTCCCCCTCCTTCAGCCTGCCTTTGCAAACAGAGGTGGAGTGGGGTGTAGAGGTGGGGGCAATGGGGCGCAAACCAACGCAGGAGGATTTTAGAGTCGATGGGTTCCCTGTGTGAGGCAGGGAAGAAGCTGTTTGCTAATTTGGAGTGTTGACTATCAGGGCTCTTCCAGCTCGTTTATCTTAAAAAGCCGGGAGAATGGCTTCTAGATGCTTTTCCTGGGGTGCAGAACTGCATTCTGTAACTGAACGTGTAAATTTTCTTTGAAGCAACAGTAACAATGCTGGACAGTTCTTCTTTTCCTAGTCTTTACCGTGGGTTGAACGTGCAAGAACTTTATTCCATTTGAGGTTTTCCCCTCAGTCATCGGCACCCTCCACAATGCAAATGCATTCATATTTGGGCGCGCGGGCCCAGCAGAACCAAGAGGACCTTGGGAAGAGTTGCTTCTGGTGGCCGGAGGCTGAGGCTCTGAACACACACGGCGCACAGCACCACACGCGACAGCAGGTGGCGCTCTCCACCAGCTCGAGCTCCTGCTGTAGCAGTTGCTTATGGTAACAAGTCCCAACCAGGGAGAGGAGGGTCCAGACAGACCTGCATCCCGAGTTTGAAACGATAAAAACAAAACAAACAAGTTGAAACGGAAGCTCTGAGTCCTTTAACTGAAGAAGCGACTGCAGAGCAGGCTGCCCGGCCTGCTGGTGCGGCTGGGCGCACGCATGCGCGTGGAGAGGGGCGCCTATGGAAAGGAGGCCTGCTGGCTCTCCCTGCTGACCGCAGTTAACAGCCTCGCGTGGAACCTCGGCCTGTGCAACTTCCGTCCGAGCCCTTCTTCCTGTCTGCGGGCCTGCTCCACCCCGCTTTCCCGTCCCCTTGCTGTCCTGGGTAGGCAGCACCGCCATTTTGGGCCTCCATCTTGTTCCAGGTGGGTGCTGGAACAAGCTTTAGGCATTATTCTTTGTGTCAAAACATTAAGAAATATATCACATGGACTTGCTGGATTTTTTTCTGTTTTTTTTTTTTTTTTTTTTTTTTGGGGGGGGGACGGGATTCTCATAGTAGGACAATATAGCCTTGAACTTGTTGTGTGGGCAAGACTGGCTTTGAACTCCTCAATCATTCCCATTCTGCCTCCCAAGTTGTGGGACCGAAGGCCAAAACCACCAGACTCTGCTCCCTGGCTTTTCTGAATTTTGCTCGTTGGGTTTGTCGTTTGCTTGTTGATTCGGTTTGGTTTTTACATTTGCACACACATAGGATTACTCTCTCCAGCAGACTTCTTACTTCAAGCCTATATGCACACCCCTAGTATACAGCAGGAGCCTCAGTAATGAGCCCCCTTAACTCATCTCAAAATCATGTCTCGGCTTCTCCTAGATTCTAAAAAGGAAAGGAAAAGAAATCCCATGTGGACAGATGACGTCCATGCCTGACCGTGTACTCGGGAGCTCTCAGCTGCCCTCTGCTTTGGAGTTTCTTAAACAAGAAGTTGCCATCTACTTAGCTTTAGAGAGCAAACATGAAACCCTCTGTGAGGCTGTAGAGGGCAGTGCTCTCCTTTTATTTACTCCGGGTTAGGGCCACCTGAAGCAGTTGCTAAGGGTCCCTTTAAACAGCAGCCAGGGGAATGGCCAATGGTGCATCTACTGACAGTGGCCAAAAGATACGAATCCGTTAATACGGTGTCATAGTTTCCCTCGATTCACTTGATTGTCCTGAGAATTCTGCAATGCCAAACATTGAGTCAAAGTTTCCTAGGAACAGGGAAGCCTGGTCCAGATCTGAAATGTGTGCGCATGCACGCGTGTGAAGTGAGGGGTGGTGGGGAGGGGGATTCCACTGTCCTGGCTCAGCACTGGCCAGGGATTTTGTGTGACAAAAAGAACTGTAGCCTGGATTCTGAAGGATACATAGGAGAGCGTTGGGCAGCCTTGAGCCTGCCTGTCAGTGAGTGGGAAGCCTGGAGACAGAGGTGTGGAAGATCCACTGTCGGGGTCTTCAGGGTCATGTTGGGGACACTGTGGAGGGTGTGTCCCGGACAACTGATACCCTCGTCAAAGCAACAGCATGCTGCCTGCTTTACTTTCTCCCTGATTTCTATGTAGAGAGGAAACTGTATGTACACTCCTGCTCCCCAGGAACTGTCCCAGAGCGCTGAGGGTGGGATTTTGATGGCAGTGTGAAAGGGGAAGTTGAGGTAACAAGCTAAAAAAAAAAAAAAAAGTGTTTCATGCTTATAATTATGATCCTACCACAGTGAGAAGCCCCACTGTGAAGCAGTCTCTGCAGTGACTGGCAAGGCAGTTCCCACTGATGGCAGCCTGATTACAGAGGAACCAGCATTATCTCTGGTCAGGATTAACTTACTCGTAAAACACCAATTTAAAAAAAAAAATGTGAGTTTTGGAAGGCCCCCGTGGAAAGCATGTTAGCATTGTACTTTGGATCCTATGAAAATATGAGTTAGTTTCTGGTCATTCTCTGAGAATAATGCTTACATGTGTGGTTCATTTCCAACTTAATAGAAAAATTAAGGGTTTTTGTTTCAGAAATACAAAAAGTTCCTTTCTAAGTAACAAGGTGATTTATAATTATTTACTTTTTTCCTGTGGTTACATAAAAGCAATTATACAGGTCACAGTGTCTGTATTATCTTTATTTCTATTATTGTTTCCTCCATATTCATTTAAATTCTAGCAGCAAAGGAGCTTCTGTCAAAACTCAGTCTAAAATATCATTCCTCCGGCTTCTCTCTCTTAAAGGGGTGGCAGTGCTGGGTGCTCCCATTGAAAGACAGAGAATCTTAAAATTAAGGTGAAATGTGTTATTCACACGGCGGTGAAGAGTCACACCGGTAGCTGATCCTACTTAGCTAGTAAATGTAGTGCTACTATCGTGTGTATGTGTGTGTGTGCGTGTGTTTGTGTGTGTGTATGTGTTACAGGTTTAATGAATCTTCACATCCTCTCCTTTGTTTGAGACAGTCTCTTATTCTTCATCACCATGTACCTGGGAGCTTCCAGGAAGTCGCCTGTTTCTCTTCCCATTTCCTCAGGAAACACGCACATCTGACAAGCATGCTACATTCCCTGGTCTTTCTCTGGGTTCTGTAGATTCCAAGTCAGATATTCATGCTTTCACAGGAAATGTTTTACCCACTAAGTCATTTTGCCAGCCCTTGAGAAGAGTGGTAAGATGTTAAAACAAAAAATACAGCTGAGCACAGTGGCACACACATGTAATCCCAGCACCCTGGGAGGCAGAGGCGGGGGGAATCTCTGTGTTCCAGGCCAGCCTGGTCTACAAATAGAGTCCAGGACAGCCAAGGCTACCCATAAAAAAAACCTCTCAAAAAAAAAGTCACCCAAACAAAACACAAAGCCAAACAAAACAACCTGTTTCTTTCTGTCATGACTGCCCTTGTGGAAAAATCTATTCACCTGTGAAAAGCAGGAAGTGTCCTGAAGTCTTCCTGTATGAGAAACAGCATGAGCACAAACAGCTTATCATGGATGTGCAATAAGAATAGTGACTTAAAAATATCTGAAGGGAAAACTTACCAAGTTCAATTTGCATTCTGTGTTTGTTTTTAATTCGTGGGAGAAATTGGATTTTTTATTACTGCCTGCCAACTCATTTTCTGCTGTCACCTTGGCTTCTGACACTATATTCTGTGTACCATGCTCCCTTCCAGAATTCAGGCACAAGCTTAGCTGTACTTTAGTCAGAGACCTAAGGTATCTGAATGTTCATTTTAGAAACATTCAATATGGCTGCAGGAAACCATTGTCCTCAACAAAATAGCAAAACTGAAGTGAATAGGAATGAAGAAATGGCTCAGCAGGTAAAAGTGACTGACTCTCAGTGCCAGGTTTGACCACTTGAGCTCACTCTTTTTCCAGACACTACTTAGAAGGCAAAGTAGAGCAACCCAGTATACCAGCCTTTTTCTCTGACGATGGGACTAACTCAATCAATCTTGATCAGGACCTGTAATCATTCGTGGTAATGCATGAATCACTGATTGTGAGATTTCCATAACACCAAATGAATGCATTTCTGAGATGAGGGTTTCAGAAATCAGCAAGAAAGTTAATTCATGGATGTATGGATGAGTTCTGGGCGCAGAACAGTGGTTCCTTCACAAAGGAGTAATTGTGAATCTGGTATAAAGTAAGGCAGGTGCGCAATTGAGACACGCTGAGCCAGAACCCAGGCAGCCTCGCTGTTGCAGGCAGACCTCCTCTTCATCCAGACTCCTGATGAATGAACTTTCCTTAGAGGAGCAGGTTACCTTGCAATGATATAGACTACACCAGGTGTGTCCAACTCACAGCCCACAGCTGATAATCCACAAGTGCTCTGGGATAACTAAGACTATGACCCAATAAAAACCCCAAACTTACTTTAAACTGCAAGAGATGTTTCATAAGTTTTGGAACTTGGCTGTGGAGTTCTATAGCATAGACCTTACAGATGACAGCATGATGGCTCAGTGTCAAAACATGGCACGTGACTACACGTGACTGTGTTTGAATGGTCCTGCTTTGTTCCTCTCTTCTCTACAGTTTTGGGAATGAGTCCTGTTCCTTTGGCTTTAATGCCATCAGCTGTGGCCTTTGACCTAGTTCCGCATAACTTGGAAACCCAGGAATTCAAGAAAAAGTCTTGGGCCACTAATTATTATTGAAAGCAAAATCTAGATGTGTTATAATGGAAACTAATGTTAGCCATTATAATAATTTTCTATTTCATTATGGGAATTCTGTTTTATTTAAAGGTTACCAAATGGGAGGCCATCAGCTAACACAAAATACAGCCACTGAGGTGCACCCTAAGGTACTGAAAGTACCTGGGAGCTTTCAGTAGCTGGCAACCCTGTTTAAGCCAGTGAGTGCTCAGTTCATTTGATCTTCAGCTCTCTGTCTTAAATTATAAGTATACCCAACCTAGGAGCAGTAATTACCACTTACTAGTTTTCATTTTAACCCTAGGAAGTAGTAGATCGGGGACAACTTGATTACCTAGGCAGCGAGTTCAAAGACAGCCTAGACTATAAGAAACCCTGTTTCAAAACCCCTCTCTCTAGCCAAAGCAGATTTTAAAATACGTAGAATAAAATACTTATTTGTCCTTTGTAATATTTTGTTTAAGTTTACTTTGTTTTAATAAGAAGTGTTCTTGACTATTTTCCCATCAAAATATGTTCACAAACCTTACTTTATATTAGTATTCTTGAGCAAGATACATTTCAAGAAATGATTGATATCTTACTTATTTTGGTTAGTTTTCCCAGCATTGCCAGCAAGGCCAATGACCTTGACTTACAATAGCTTTTTTTTTAAAAAAAAAAAGTGTCTTGAGCTCCCATGGACGTTTTATATGGGGGCTGAGGGGGGGGGGCTGGACCCTGACATTATGAATTAGGAGGAGGGAGTTCAAGTAAGACAGCATGCCTGGGCTCTAGTTTTGTCATCTATATGAGGATTAGTTAAGAAATTACCTCATTTAAATTAAGCTGTGGGAGCCCTTCTGGTTCTAGTGATGCGTGATCTCTAACTGAAATACAGTAGACTAGCCTACAACAGGCTAGGAGGATCCAGTGCTTTCCAAGCCCTTAAATGTTTCCAGGAAACATTTGAGATGGATGTGTTTCTTGGTGTATTTCAGGCTATAATCTTTCACAATAAAAATGACTGTTTCATTATACATTATTGTACCAAAAAAAAAAAATCAAGTGAATTAAGCTTCTAAATTTATCTTAGCCACACATGAATATAACTAAGTTATTCACTGAATGATGAAACCTCCTCTCCAGTTACTAAAATATTTAATCATTTTCTTCCATTTTTGTCTCTCAAAATAAATTATCATCCTAAACATATTAATCAGTTTTTTGCTACTATAAGACAATACAGGAAATCAGTAACTTACAAAGAGAATGCTTACTTGGGCTCATTGGTCTAATCTAAGGTCAATAGACCGATCGTTCTAGGCATCTAGAGGAGCACAGGGTGGTAGTGGCAAAGACACACAGCAGGAAAAGGCTTCACGTTGTGGAGAAGAAGAAAACCAGAAGACTTGGACAACATGGGTGTAAAGATCTCCTTCCCAGTTTTCTACAGACTGCCTTCAAATCTCTGCCTTCTGAAGGTTCTACCAGCTCGCCTCCACAAGGCATGTACATGCTGGGGTACACGTATGCAGGTCACAGTCTAGAGACACAGACACAATAAACATATGAGACGTAATCCAAAAATCATAGAATGATTCCCTGTATTCCCAGAGGCTGAGTCTGATGCCAGTGAAAAGGTAAAGAAGAATGCAGGATGACTCCAAGGAGCCATTAGGAGAGAAACAAAAAGACAACATGGGAACCAAAAGGCAGGACCATACAGAAGACCACAGTATCTTCTAGCAACAGCTGTAGCAAACCTTCAACCTGCAGCCAACCATCTGCCTGACAAATACACCATCATTCAGGGCATCTGGAGCTTTCAGGGAGTCTCCCAGTCCTAAGTGTTCAGCCATAAACATGTACATACAGGCAACATGAACTGCCTGTGGATTATAGGTAGGCATATAAGTAGATTCAGATATAATAATTATTATTACAGAAGAGATCATAAATTTGAGAGGGAATGGGCTCACATGGGAACAGTTGGAAGGGGAAAGGGAGAGACAAAATGATGTAAATATAATCTACGCATGTATGGAATTCTCAGAAGATTAAATTTTACTTAAAAATATTTTAAAATTAAAAAGAGTGAAATTTTAAAAGAAAAACAATGATTATTACCAGATTTAGATCATACACAGAATTTAAAATTACTTGTATAGGAATTACAGACTCTAATACAAGAATTACATAGCATAAAAGAACACATGGGAATGTCACAGAGATATGGAAACTCATAACCTGATAAGGGGGAAATGTAAGAATTCATGGTCACAATTAAAGAGCTGGGCATGGCGGTGCACTCCTGTGATCCCAGCACCTGAAAAGCTAAGGCAAGAGGATCACAGTTTTGAGATCAACTTGACCTACATAGTAAGACCCTGTACCCAAACAATACGAGCAAAACCAACTATGAGAACAAAATTTAGGACGTCTTTAATGTGCTCATCACCAGACAAGATGCAATGAAAGCAAGATTTAGGGAGTTTAATGACATGCCAATAGAAAAACTTCCATGAAGAGACATAAAGAGGACCAGTGAGATGGCTCAGAGGGCAATGGCATTTGCTGCCATGCCTGACAACCAGACTTCCATTCCTGAAACTCACCTGACGGAAGTGAGAACAGACTCCCACATGTCCTCTGACCTCCACATGCCTGCCATAGCGCTTTGTGTTCAGCCATGGTTCTGAATTCCTGTAGTTGTGGTTGCTCACACTAGCAGGACAGCACCAGATAACTTGGGTTGAGTCCACCAGAAGAATTCTGGACTCCATTCCTAGTCTCCTTCCCAAAGTGTCCTCTTCCTTTGCTGTTGATGCTGGTGTTCTTCACCTCGTTGAAGAGCTTTTCCACAGCCATCCCCTCCATATTCCTGTAATTCTGGTAGTTTCTTTGTAGGTGCACCGATAATCTTCTCTTGCAAAAATAACATGTTTTGATTTGTATATAATTAATGAAGTTGTTGGGCGCACACCTGTAATCCCAGGACTCAGGGAGGCAGAGGCAGACGGATCTCTGTGAGTTCGTGGCCAGCCTGGTCTACAATTCAAGTCCAGGACAGCCATGGCTACACAGAGAAACCCTGTCTTGAAACAACAATAGCAACGAATATAATTAATGAAGTACATGAGGAAAATGTGAATGGAATGCACAGGGAAACTTAGAAGCTGTCAGTGATATCAACATCATCCTCTGGTAATTGATAAACAAAGCAGGTAGAAAATAAATTAACATAAACAGCACCTCTGAGATAATTGACATGAAAGAAATACTTTGCTTATTAACAGCAGAATGCATGTCCCCTTCAAATTCATGAAGATTCACCAAGTGAAATTTAAAGTATGCCATATACATAATACTAACAGAAAAGATATGTAATAAATTTAGAAAATATACATATGATCTTGGGAAAACTGTAAAACTTTGATAAATCAAAGAAAAATCTATATAAACATGTTCCAGGATTGGGGATCAGAAGTCTTAGCAAAGTTAAGAGGTCAGATCCTGCCAACTAAATGTGTAGATTTGAAGCAATTCCAATAAAGTTCCTTTTCACTATGTCATAAAGATAAACCAGTCAATTGAATAGTGTATACACACGGGTCATGCATGGATCTAAGGCCACTAAACACAATGCCAACAATTTGCTTTAATTCCCAACTCTTAATTTTTGACATTTTTTTTTTCTAACCTGCCTCAGCAAGGGATATAGAAAATGAGACCTGGTAGCAAACCAACCACTTGCTCTCCCATCCTGACTTCTGATCTGCTTCTCCAGCCTTGGGAGGGCCAGCACTGTAAAAACACAGCTGATCTTACTGCTGGAGCTGGCAATCCGTAATCAGAGCTCAGAGTAACTTAGAGTAGACCGGCATTTGCTCTTGTTTCCCCCACCCAACGTGTACACCTGGGTTTGAAGTCTGATAACACCACCCAAATTCTGTGAACAAGGACAGATGACCATTTGTCAGACCCTCGTGTTTCTCGTTCATAAAAATGAATTGACAGCAGCAGCAAGGAGTGGCTGTGACTCTGGTGTGGGAGCCTGGAGGCAAAAGGCAAGATTCAGAAAGTTCTGACAAACTGTTTACTTTTTCTGTTTAATTTCCAGTATTTGGTGACTCAAGCTGGACAGATCCTGATTTTTGTCTCCTCTCAGCCCTAAACTAAAGACTGACCTTGAGGATACAAGGTTTTGGTGTGGGCTTGCTCAGCTCTCCGGCACCTGCACCCTTATTTTCCTCAATTAGGATTTGAGAGCAAGGGCTTCAGCTTAATCATCTGTTTCCAGGAGATGTCTGTGTGCAGACAGTGAAATTTAAGAGAAATAAATACCACCCAGACGAATGCCCAACTGGCTCCTAAAAGTGCCCTTGTAAGCGGAAGCTTCAGGAAGGTCTGAAGGTTTCCCTCTCCACATGGCTGAAATTCAATTTTGAAGGGTCATACTTTCTGACGAAAACGCTCCTCAGTTCTTTCACAGCCGGATAGAAAACGTCAAGGTGTTTTCTAAGAAGAAACATACTTTGCATAAACAAGTCGCTTGATTTCTGCTCTCAAAGGCACATGAGTTAGTCACGGTGCAGGTGAACGCTCCGTGCTCTCTGCTCCATGACTTCATAGGGGTCCTTCCGTTTAGATTTGTTCTGTGCCAGGGCTTGAGACTATGTCAGGCCGGTGCTTCTCAGGCTTGACATCACTGCTGCCTGGATCCAGATGCGTGCTTGCTGTGGGGTGTGGTCCTGTGTGGAGTGGGAGTTGGGCAGTATCCCAGCATTCCACCCACCATGTCAGCATCCCACTCCCACTCACCCTCCTGAAGTAGACAAATAAAATCAGCAGACATGGGACAGACCGTTGGAGGACAAACAAGTCCCCGGGCAGATACACTCCTTCAGGATGACTCTGCCTGCCCTGAGGTGGTCATCAATCTCTTGCAGAGGCAAAAAGTGCAGAATGTTTCATACTGGTCCTGCAGAGGGTCAAGTTAGAGTCTGGATCCTGTTAGAAGAAAAACCTAGCCAAAGCTGACTTACAGGTCTCTCTTAGCTCTTAATACCAATAGATGAAAAAGAAAAAGAAAAAAAAAAAAAAACCAAACAAACAAAAAAATGAACAACAAAATTTCAGGCATTAGTGAAGCTCTCTCCGTAAAAACCTTTAATGTGCATGACCACAGCTCATCAGTAAAGAGATGTGGAGTAACAGGACCCAACTCTGAAAACAGCTCCAACTAGAAAAGACATTTAAATGGTACACCCAAAAGGATGAAGTCAGTGTATCAACGAAAAGCTGAAATCAAGTTGGTATAGCTATGCAGTATCTGCTAGCCCAGGTGTTAAACCCTGCATGCTCAGAAGAGAGAAAGAAAGCTGCTATGTGCTAATAAAGAAAACAAATGATTCATCAAGAAGGCATAGAGATTTTTGTGTGTATAACCACATATTTATTTTCTTTATTATATATTATCTCTACTAAATGCTTGATTCTATAGCTTATATTATTTAGTGTTTCTTTTCCGTTTTTATAGCATGACCTTTTCATGTTAATACTTTTTAAAGATTTGAAAGAAACTGTTCCTATCCATAATGTTAAGCATGATTAAATTTTGTAAAAGTTATTTATTATCCTGATAGTCTCTTAATTAGAAGTCACACATAAAAATTTTCATCTTCATACACAGATAAAGTCCCTTTTCTGGACTCTATGGACATCTGCATGTACATGGCATACATGCTTATATGCATGCACACACACACACACACACACACACACACAACTAAAATGATTACATCATCACCAGTTATCTGAAGCTGTATCTTTTTAAAGAAATAAGAATTATCCCTGTTTTATGTTTACTTCTGTTTGAGTGTATGTGCATTTAAAAGGTACATTCAATGCCAGAGAGGTCAGAAGAAAACTTTGGATCCCCTGTAAGTGGGGTTATAGGTGGCTGTGGGTGCTGGGAATTGAAGCTGGCTCCTCCACAAGAGCAACAAGCACTGTTAACTGCTGAGCCATCTCTCTAGCCCCATGGAGCTGAATCTTTTAAAACTGATTTTGATATTTACTAAAGATTTTGTTGTTGTTGTTGTTATGGATTTCTTAATCTTGTTTTTTTAAATTTCTCTTATGTTGGAAGATAGAATATTTCAGTCAATCTTAGTGACTGTCAACATTTCCTGTTGCCTTAACACCTGAAAGATCATTTGATTGAATTTAAGATCACCAAACCCCAACATTCTTAAGAACTCTATTGTTTGCACACATCTTCAAAATTAGCATTGCCTAACAGAAATCTTAATGCCTTTTTAATGCTTTTTGGATGCCTGAATGAATGTGGTATAATTTCATTTTAATTATAATCTGAGCATTTAAAACAACTAATTCTAGATGTGAACATTCTTGTCAGTAGCTTTCAGAGTACTTGGTACACCCCTCCAGGCTCAGCACATCTTTCTTCTATTGAGAAACCTTTTTAATTCTACTTTTGGATTCTTCCATTCAAGTGTCTTGTGTAACAGTTTCACCTATCTATAGATTAGATTTGATTTTCCATCTGCAGCTTTTATCTCCTATCATTGAGTCACTTAGATCTTTTGTTTCTATATTTTCCAACAATCTCACAAGTTTTAACCTGAATACATTTTATTTGTTTTTTTAGTCAATGCTAATTTGATTTTCCATCACACTGAAATAAAGTTTAGAAATGAACAGTTTCATCTGGAATTTTAAATATTTTCCTTTGCATCACTTAGATCCCTTTATATCTTAAATTGTTCTTCCCTTGTGGAAAATTCCATCTTTGCTGCCTATTGAGAATAATGATAACTTATCATTAGAATTTATTGACATAGAAAATTGACAGCACAATGTAAAAATCACAGATATGTGATCATCCACAGGTTTCTATAAGTGATCTGAGAAACACTGTAAGGGGACTTGTTCAAGGTGACCCAATTTGTAGAAGGGAAATAAAGTAAGTTGATTGAATATCTGGTCTAAAGGTAGAGGCTGATTTCATCCTAATAATACTGGCTTTTCCAAATGTAAGCTTCATCCAGGGTCTAAGACTAATTCCTGAGGAAAGATGTCACTATGTAACCTAGGTTATTTCCAATCTCTTAATTCTCCTGCCTCAGCTCCAGAGTGCTGGGTTCTACCACACTCACCTATATAAAGTTAATCATTTTGACTAGCATAAGTTGTATCTGTCTTGAGGAGCATAAGTTGTATCACGGTTTCATAGTATTAATTAGAGACACGTGGAATGTCTTAAGTCAGTACTTAAATGTAGGCAGACTTTGTCAAAAGTATGACTTTTACAGTACAGAAATTCCACAGTAGGGCTGGAGAGATGTTTTTAAGGTTAAGGGCACTTGCTGCTGCTTGCAGAAGACCCAGGTTTGGTTTTTAAGCAGCTCAAAACTATCTAAAACTCCAGTTTTGGGGAATCCAACACCTTTTTCTAGCCTACAAGGAACACAATATACATAAACTCAGGCACATACACAAAAGTGATAAATAAATAATACAGCTCTTAAAAGAAAAAAGTAATACTATAATTTTGGCTTAATTCACTCTGGGTTCAGACTGCATACATAATACATAATATTTCACCGACTACTGCTTTGCTTGAATTGAACATTCTCCTCTCTTGCTTATTTTTCTGACATCAAGAACCAATGAAAACTGAGAATCAGTAATCCTATGTGTGCGCTTCCAAATCTTCATTATCTATGTTTTCACCTGTAGCACTTCCTTTGAGGGAGTTCTGTTTCAAGATGAAGGTCTAAATTCATCCAGCCTTGTATCTTATATCTTTATTATTATTTCATAGTAAATAATCAACCAGTAGGAGAAAATGAGAAAAAGATGGAGGAACCTTGTTATAACTGAGGATCAATGAAGTGGTGAGGGAGCTTTCAAGTTTGGATTCATGGCAACCAACAAAGACTCTTTAACTAAATTCCAGGCAGCACCCCTCTTACCCTTTTTGCTTGGCCCTCAGCTTGTACTTCCTTCTCTCCTTATAAAATCTGAACAAGAGCCTTGCTAAGTCAGCTTGGTATAAACCCACACCCAAGGCATCTCACCATCTTCAGTGCCTCACCAATGTGGCATGCTGCTAGCAATAATCACATCACAGCTATCAAATCATGTTATATCCTTGATGCTGCATCGTTTTCATTTTCTAGCCACAGAGTCCCATGCTGCTCCTTGGTTATAAATTCCCTTTTCTGTCTTTGAGAATCAACAGCCTGTCCCCACTGTGAGACTCCATTGTAATGGTGTTGACTATACAACAAGCATCGTGCTTGGGGCCATACTGTTTGATCTTCTGGTGACTGCCTCCCCAGCTACTCTCCATTCTTCATATTCACTCCATTCTGTGTCTCAGGAGGCTCCTTTGTACTTGTACCTTATCCTGAGTTCTGCCAATGAGCAGCTCAGGTAGGACACTCAAGGGAGAAAGGGATGAGGCTAGGGTGTCTATTACCCTGCTCCTTTATGCAGGGCTTCTGCCTGGTCGCTGCCTCTAATATTCTGAAAATATAATCCCATTAGCTCCCCCTCCTTCATTCCAGTTCTAGGCACTTCCTCCTTAGAGCTCCCTGGCTTCCAGGATGCTGAAATCGACCACAAGATTTCCTCCCACCCTCTTTATACCTTTGAAAATTCTACCAATACTAGGGGATTACATTACCCAAATGTCTGTGAAGTGTCCTCTGGCATCCGGAACCATTTACATTATCTCATCTAACCCTTCCGACAACATAGGCCCCCGTTATATCACAGGTTCCTGTGGATATAAACAGTCCCTCCAGAAGTGCAGACATTCGCCAGACTTTGGAATTAAACAAACTTCACAGGTCCAGAAAGGCTGAGGCTGACCACCCAGTCCCCACAGGAGGCTCTCCAACCTGCCAAGCTGCCTGAACATCATGTGTGTGTGTCAGGGGAGGGGGTACTCCTGGGTTGCAGCCTTTGCGAGTAAGCACCTACATTGGGGTGCTCTTAGGTGATGCAGATGCTTTGTGGGTCTCCCAGCTTCTATAAGAACCCTCATCCATACTTCTGCTGGTAACCCCTATAAACTCTGCTTCCTGGTTATAGTCCACATTCTACTCCATCAAGGATTCCCTGTCTGGGATGAGTAGTTGTACATGTGTCCAGTCTCTGCTGGAAAAGTTTCACACAACAAGTTCAAGGTATTCTTCCTGACTAAAGTCATATTTGTGGGCGTCAGCCTATGACACACCACCAGCCAGAACTGGGAGCATTTATTATAGCTGCTATGTGTCAGGTGGCAAGCATGTTTAATCTTCTTTCTTGGGAACTTTGGTGATCCCCAAAATGTGTACCTTGGATAAATTATTTCATGCATATTTTAGAAAAGAGAACCTGGCAAAAAGGTTAAGTTGCTCATTTTCAGTCATGTATGAGGAAAGAGGAAGGGCAACAGAGCTCTGGGTTTCAGGCTCAGGGCTCCCATCCTTCCATGGTGCATTAAAAGTGTCACTACAGAAAACGCCTCATGTAAATGCAACTTACTTGGCTTGCATGCACCACTTATTTATGCGTCGAGAATAAAGCAAATTTCATGTAATTTTATCTGTTTTTCTCAGCACATATTTTACTGAGTGACAGCCCATACACCCCTTTTCTGGGTGCTTTAGTCAGCCTCTGCTCTCAGAATATGATTTATTTTACTGCATCTAATTTCAGACTGCTAAAATTTTGGTGTTATTTGTGGTACACACACACACACACACACACACACAAATGCATGCTTGCTGCGCAACCATGAGAAGCTGAATTCTATTCCAGGCACAGCAGCCTACTTGTAAACCTAGCACTCAGAAGGAGACAAGGGCTCCTGGGGCAAGCTGGCTAGCTAGACCAGCAGAATCAACGAGCCCTGAGTGAAGGAAGGGACTCTGTCTCAGCAAATAAAGTAGAGCTCGTTCAAGGAAGACACATGACACTCTGGCCTGTCAGCATGCTTGCATTCTTGCATAATATTTTTGGTATGTGTTTGACTTGACAAATGTAATATGCATTCGAGACATTGCATAAGACGTCATTTGTTTGTTGTACTGAATTTTACTTCACAAATTTGCTGACTCCTTTCTCTGTTGGTGGGCTTAGGAGTTGTTTTCACTTTGGGTGATTATTTTAATTAATTTTTTATTTTTTATATTAATTACAGTTTATTCACTTTGTATCCCAGCTCCCTTGTTCCCTCTCAATCCCACTGTCCCTCATAGCCTCCCATGCTTCTCTCCAAGTCCACTGATAGAGGCCGTCCTCCTCCCCTTCCATCTGACCCTAGCTTGTCAGGTCTCATCAGAACGGGCTGCATTGTCCTCCTCCGTCTGCTCCCCCCTTGGGGGGCCATCAAAGAGCCAACCCCTGAGTTCATGTCAGAGACAGTTCCTGTTCCCCTTACTAAGAAACCCTCTTGGAGACTGAGCTGCCATGGGCTACATCTGAGCAGGAGTTCTAGGTTATAGCTGTGAATGGTCCTTGGTTGGAGTATCAGTCTCAGAAAAGACCCCTGTGTTCAGATATTTTGGTTCTGTTGCTCTCCTTATGGAGCTCCTGTCCCCTCCAGGTCTTACTATCTTCCCCTTCTTTCATAAGGTTCCCTGCACCCTGCCCAAGGTTTGGTTATGAGTCTCAGCATCTGCTTTTATACACTGCTGGGTAGAGTCTTTCAGAGGCCCTCTGTGGTAGGCTTCTGTCCTGTTTCCAGTTTTCCCATTCTTCCAATGTCCATCCCATTTGTCTTTCTGAGTGAGGACTGATCATCTTACCCAGGGTCCTCCTTCTTGTTTGGCTTCTTTAGGTGTACAGATTTTAGTATGTTTATCCTATATTATATGTCTAGTATCCACTTATAAGTGAGTACATACCATGTGTGTCTTTCTGCTTCTGGGATATCTCACTTAGGATAACACTTTTTAGATCCCACTATTTTGCCTGCACATTTCATGATTTCCTTGTTTTTAATTGCTGAGTACCCTATATCTGACAGAGGGCTAATATCCAGAATATATAAAAAACTCAAGAAGTTAAACAGCAACAAATCAAGTAATCCAATTAAAAAATGGGGTACAGAGCTAAATAGAGAATTCTCAATAAAGGAATATCAAATGGCAGAAAGAAATGATCAAAGTCCTTAGTCATCAGTGAAATGCAAACCAAAATGACCCTGAGATTTCACCTTACACCCATCAAAATGGCAAAGATCAAAAACTCAAGTGGCAGTGCATGCTGGAGAGGATGTGGAGAAAGGAGAACCCTCCTCCATTGCTGATGGAAATCTAAACTTGTACAGGCACTTTGGAAATCAAGTTGGCGCTTTCTCAGATGATTAGGAATAGCGCTTCCTCAAGATCCAGCTGTACCACTCCTAGGCATATATCCAAAACATGCGCAAGTACAAAACAAGGACATTTGTTCAACCATGTTTGTAGCAGCTTTATTCGTAATAGCCAGATCCTGGAAACAACCCAGATGTCCCTCAGAAATTGATACAGAAATTGTGGTACATTTACCCAATGGAATACTAACTACTCAGTTTGGGTGATTTTTAACTAAAACTCCTGTGAGCATTTCCCTGCATGTGTCTTGGTGACTATAGGTGTGAGTAGTAACTGCTCTTCTTATTACTATGACCATAGTGCCCAAGGAAAAGCCACTGTGTAAGGAAGGGTTCATTTGGCTTACCTCCTAGGAGATACAGTTCATCACAGTGGGAAAGCACAGCTGTAGAAGCAGGAGACATCTGGTCCCAGTGAGCCCACAGCCAGGAAGCTGAGCATGCGCAAGAAGTGAGACAGCACCATCCAGCCTCAAGATCCATACATAACCCAGTGACACATTTCTTCAAGCTAGGCCCCACCTCCTAAAAGGATCACAGTCTCCCCCAAATAACACTACCACTTGGGAACCAAGTATTGAAACATATGAGCCTCTGGGGGACATGTCACATTCAAAGCACATCATGTATGAAGCAGATATGTTTCTGTGGTACCTATCTGTCAGTGGGATTGGTAAATGACCAAATACATTCATGTTAACTTTGCCAAGTTAATTTGCCTAGAAAAAAAAATAAGTTTATGATTTAAACAAATGTTCACCATCCCAGAGCTTCACCAGTACTTGGAAGGTTTAGTTAGTGTTAGTTTCCGATCTTATGTGTATCAGTGGCATTCAATGGTGGCTGCAATTCTCATTTCCTAACTACAAACAAGGCTGAGCACTCTTCTCACTCACCTGTAACTACTATGGATGTGTTAAAATAAACGGAGCCAATGCCTGCTCCTAAGCTCGTATCATCTTAAAAACTATCTCTGAAATGCTATGAAGTTGAATTTATCAATTTCTATATGCTGCTGGTGCCTTTAGCATCCTGCCTTAACATTTCTTGATATTCCCTCATGAAGCATGCACGGTCTTTCTTTGGCACTATTTTGTAGGATCTTTTCACGGTGTGTCTTCTACAGATCAATGCAGGGAATCTAGTATCTAAAGTAAATACCAGCTCTTTGTGCTAGAATAGTAAAAGGATGTTTAAAATGTCAACATTTAATTCATCTCCCAATCCATGTCCAGTCCTGAATCTTGGGAGAGTCCATGTACTATGTTTAGTGTATATGCTTTTCTGTGGGTCCACTTCTTTCCTTGGGTTTAGCATAAGATAGAGAATTTTCCCTGGTCTTGGAGTCTTGCTGCCTGATGGCTTCCATGTCAAGGCTCTTTTCTTGCTAATCAGTGTTTTGTTGTGGGATTGCCAGTCACGAGCCTTGCATTGATGAACAGTCCTTAGGTTGTCCAGCCTTCTGAGTACCTTCGTTGCAAACTGGAGGTCCTCTCGACTGTGTTCTTAGGTTCAGTCTTTGAATAGCTCAAAGAAGTCCTGCACTTACATTTCTCTCTCTCTCTCTCTCTCTCTCTCTCTCTCTCTCTCTCTCTCTCTCTTTCTCTCTCTCTCTCTGTCATATAAAGACCAGTGTCAGTAACAGGCAGAAGAGGTGCGCAGGTTTGGCTCTATGCCCTCTGGGAAGGGCACTGTCTTCCATTCCACCCTTGTAGTCTGTTGCTCTAAATGTTCAGCAACATGGAAACTCCCCAAACTCTATCCCTGTGGGGACATGTGGATACTTTCTTACATAGAAGTGTTGATGAGCGCACCATCCGCCAGTGACTACATCAACCCACAGCCTGGTACGAAGGGCCTGAAAGGTTTAATCACAGTGTTCCTATGGCAACCAGCCTTCAAGAGACTTCTAAGGTCACACAAGGGACTCCAGGCACCAGCCATTTTCTTAGCTCTTCTGGGTGCAGACATTTCAGAGGCTCCTAAGCCTCCTTGTTTTCAAATTTAAACCAGTTTTGAGGTACGCAGATAGGGGAATGTATTGCAAGAAATGGAGCTTGAAGGTAAGCAATGTAATTAGGATTAGATAAGACCTGAAAGTGGAATCTCCTGTGGGTGAATTCTGTGGACACTGTAAGGAAGGGGGGGGGGGGGAGAGAGGCCGTGTGCTGCCCTGCATTGCCTTGGAACTCTGTCACCATGAAGTGCATAACCAGACACACCCTCAAGAGTCCACAGTCGTGATCTCAAATAGCTGTCCTTCCTTTATAAAGTAGCCTGCTTTGGGTCCTTTATTATAATAAATAATAAATTTTAAATGAAAAAAAATTAGCACTTCTGAGAGCCTAAAGGTTTTATGTATATGTTCCAGGAAATGGGGAGACAGAAGATAATGCATGTATTTGTTTTCTCGTATTCATGGGGGTGTTGACTTAAGAACCTATTCAGACCCCCAAATCCAAGGTTACCTAAGTTTCTTTTATAGAAGGCACAAGTGTTTGCATAGTGTGCCTATACACTCCTCCCGTATGTTTTTTCAATAATTTTCAGATCACCTATGATACCTAACACAAGGCAAACTCTAGGCAAATAGTTATTACATTGTATTGTTTAGGAAATAATTACAAGAAAAGATCTGTCCATTTTAAGTAGAGACACAATACACTGCAAACAGAGTTCATGACATGCAGTTGGTTGAATCTGTGGCTACTGAGCCATTCTTGTTGATTGATATGTCAACTTTATTTCTTCCTACACTGTCCCAAACTTTCTATTTTCACATGGTTTTCTTTCTTGCTCATGTAGCTTACATGCTGTAGTTCACTATATCATGCTGTCTTTGACCAATTATTGCTAGGAGTATTTCCTCTCTACTGGCTATTTCCTATTAATCATTTCTAGAAGGTATGTCAGTCCAATAGATACTATAATGTAATTAATGGTGTTGTGTGGCTGTTAGCCTGCTGGTTCTTCTAAATGTACTCTAATTATGCAAGAAGCCAACACGAGGGTGTGCTGGGTGGGTGATCTATGGAATGCTTTACTGTACTAGAAGTCTAAAATTATCTCAGAATAACTTTTTAAAAAGTAATATATCAAACCTGATAGTAGTTTGTCATATGTGATTAATGTTTGTCCCACACTAATAAAAATGTACTGACCCAAATAAGACAGCAGGTGCCCATTAGAAGTGTGAATTATTATTAATAATTAAATTCCACACACAGAAACCAGGCCCACGTAGTCCAAATACGACTTTCTAGAGTTCCACAATAGGAAAGCAAATATCTGAGACCAGAAACAACTTTTTTTTTCATATTTTTCTTAGAAATGTGGAGCCCCCAAGGCTACAGCCTCTACATTTTCTTCTTTGTTTAATCAGTTCCTCTTCCCTTTATTAACAATATTAAGTAAAGTGAATGGAAATTATGAATAACAGGGTTTTTTCCTTCATTACACTTACATGCAAGGGCTTATAGCATAAGAATATCCTACCAGTGTGACAGGCAAAGCATCAAGTTACTAACTAGTAATTTCAAAGCAAGAAGGGAAAGCCTCAGGTTCTGTGGCAAACACAAGCCCAACCCACCTCTCTGGCTTTGTTTCCTGTGCTGTTGTTTCTTCAGACTGTTCTACCACTGTTCAGAACTAAGTAGATGATATAAGTACTTGTTTGCCTGGGTAAAACCTCTGTAACCATTTAGATTTTGGGTGATGTATCTAGGCTCCAAATGCCAGGCTTTCTCTCCCAGCCATCATCCTTTGTCTAATAGGAAGTTATTAACTATAGCTACACCCTTTCCACAACCTTACCGATGGCTACTCTGAGCTATACAATGTCAAGTACATCAGAAAGAATCCGAAAGGCTGAGTAGAAGCCTCATGATGAACACACAGAAATAATGTCAGAATAGGGTGCCTGCCTTTCTTTCCAAAGGTTTAAGGGTCTCCAGTGTACCTTGGGAACTTGGAGGTCTCTAAACCTCCTTAGAAGCAGTACCTTTCTGCTCCAGGGGTCACCTGGGGGTCTGGGTAGAGTTGGCCTCTTCCTGCTGAGAGCCCCGTTTCAGCCTGAAGGGGCTGGCTCATCCCTCTTAATCAGCAGCAGTGACTGTCAAGAGTCTGAGGGCACCAACTGATGAGGCAAGTCAAGAGGGAGAAACTAATCATGAAGGATGCACCCTGTGCCTGGCGGGTGCTATTTATAGACACCCCAGCAGACAGGAATACATTAACATCATTCATCCGAATCTACCCTGTGATTCTCAGCCTTGATAGTGGCAAGTTCTGCTGTCACTGCTTCCACAATGTTCTGGAATATTCCCCGCTTTGTTTATTTTAGTTAAAATACTGTCTCTTTAGGAAGGAGTGTTTTCTCACCTGCTTCCCTAAACTCTCAGTCTGGATTTCCACAGCAAGACAGGGGGAAGATAAAAACAGAAGCAACATACCAGCTGCTTCTCTGAAGTGGATAGGTTTTCTCACCTTTCTGTGCTACCGGACAAAGGGCTGTCATAATAATACAGTCCACTAAACAGACAAGAAATGAAGTCTTAAAGACATTCAGATGGGGGGGGAGTGGGAGAGAGAATGATCATGTCTAATGATGGAATATATAGTATACATATTCATATATATATATATATATATATATATATATATCCTCAGCCAAAAAAAAAAAAAACCCACAAAAGATGGATCATGGTCAAATATGTAAGCCTGGTATGGAATTTTGAGTTCATATGTGTGCCTCTCTCTTTCTCTTTCTCACTCTCTCTCTCTCCTTCCTCCCTCCATCCCTCTCTCCATCCCTCTCTCCCCCTCTGTGTAATATAAAATTTATAGTGATATTTTGGGTGTTTGCAAAGTGTATGCATGTTTATGCGCACACCTCTCCAGCACCTGTGTCCCGTGTACGTACACGGGGTCTTCTAAAGAAGAGAAGTCAGTCTCCCATTTTGTTCCTCAAGAGCTGTCCATCTTAATGGATTTTTTTGTTTTTTGTTTTTTAATTAAATTTTTATTTTTTAATATTAGTTACAGTTTATTAACTTTGTATCCCAGCTGTAGCCTGCTCCCTCATTCCCTCCCAATCCCACCCTCCCTTCCTCATCTCCTCCCTACCAATTGATTTTTTGAAGCAGGCTTTCTTACTGGGATTTGAGGCATGGTAATTAGGCTAGACAAGTTTGGCAGCCAACACCGGGGACTGTCCTGTCTCCACCCCCAGCCCTGGATATACCACCATGATTGACTTTGTTTGTTTGTTTTGTCCCATTTTGTTTTTTGGTTTTGAGACAGGGTCTCTCTGTGTAGCCTTGGTTGTCCTGGACTTGCTTTGTAAGCCAGGCTGGCCACCAACTCACAGAGATCCATCTGCCTCTGTCTTCCTGAGTGCTAGTGTTACAGGTGTGTGCTGTTGCGCCTGACTCCATATTTGGCTTTTTACTTAGGTTTTGGGGAGCAAACTCAGGTCCTCTTGCTTATGTGGTAAGTGCTTCACCAACTGAGCCATCTCCCCATCTCTTATATCTTTAATTATGAGTCAGAACGAAATAAAACTTCCTAAGCAAAAACCTGCCTCCTCTACTCACTTTTTCCTTTCTGGATATGAAACTGTCAAATGTGAGTATACATGTGTGTGCTTGCATTTTTTTCTATCTGTGTTCAACCGTCAACACTGCAATAATCCCAATTCAAGTTCAGAATGGAGAAATGACTTGGCAGAAAAGAAAAATTGAAGACTTTGAGTGCCTAGCACCCAAGTAGAGGGAGAGACAAGGGCTCTCCATCTCCTGGAATTCCAGCATTGGGGATGTGATGCCCTCTTCTGGCATTTCTGGGCATGTGCATGCACGAACACACAAACACATAAACAGTGTTATAAAAGAGAAAATTCCAGGTCTTACTATCCCCCCCTTCTTCCATAAGATTCTCTGTACTCCACCCAAAGTTTGGCTATAAGTCTCAGCATCTGCTCTGATACCTTGCAGGGTAGAGCCTTTCAGAGGCCCTCTGTGGTAGGCTCCTGTCCTGTTCCCTGTTTTCTCCCTCTTCTGATGTCTATCCTCATTGCCTTTCTGAATGGGGATTGAGCATCTTAGCCAGGGTCCTCCTTCTTGATTAGTTTCTTTAGGTGTACAGATTTTAGTATGTTTATCCTATATTATATATCTAATATCCACTTGTGAGTGAGTGTGTGTCTTTCTGCTTCTGGGATAGCACACTCAGGATGATCTTTTCCAGTTCCCACCATTTGCCTGCAAATTTCATGATTTCCTCGTTTTTTATTGCTGAGTAATATTGTGTAGATGTACCACAATTTCTGTATCCATTCCTCAACTGAGGGGCATCTGGGTTGTTTCCAGATTCTGGCTATTACAAATAAAGCTGCTACAAACATGGTTGAACAAATGTCCTTGTTGTGTACTTGAGCATATTTTGGATATATACCTAGGAGTGGTATAGCTCGATTTTGAGGAAGTGCTATTCCTAATTGTCCAAGAAAGCCCCAGATTGATTTCCAGAGTGGTTGTACAAGTTTACATTCCCACCACCAGTGGAGGAGGGTTCCCCTTTCTCCACATCCTCTCCAATATGCGTTGTCAATTGAATTTTTTATCTTAGCTGTTCTGATGGGTGTAAGATTAAATCTCAGGGTCATTTTGATTTGCATTTCCCTGATGAGTAAGGATGTTGAGCATTTCTTTAAGTGTTTCTCTGCCATTCGATATTCCTCTATTGAGAATTCTGTTTAGCTCTGTACCCCATTTTTAAATTGGATTAACTGATTTGTTGCTGTTTAACTTCTTGAGTTCTTTATATATTCTGGATCTTAGCCCTCTGTCAGATATAGGGTTGGTGAAGATCCTTTCCAAATCTGTAGGCAGTCTTTATGTTCTGATGACAGTGTCCTTTGCTTTACAGAAACTTTTCAGTTTCATGAGGTCCCATTTATTGATTGTTGCTCTTAGAGCCTGTGCTGTTGGTGGAGAACAACAGAACCAAAAAATCTGGGCACAGGGGTCCTTTCTGAGACTGATATTCCAACCAGGGATCATTCATGGAGATGACCTAGAACCCCTGCACAGATGTAGCCCATGGCAGTTCAGTGTCCAAGTGGGTTTCATAGTAATGGGCACAGGGACTGTCTCTGACATGAATTGATTGGCCTGCTCTTTGATCACCTCCCCCTGAGGAGGAAGCAGCCTTATCAGGCCACAGAGGAAGACAATGCTCCTGATGAGACCTGATAGACTAGGTTCAGAAGGAAGGAAAGGAGGACCTCCCTTATCAGTGGACTTGGGGAGGGACATGGGTGAAAAAGGAGGAGGAAGGGGAGGATTCAGAGGGGAGGAGGGAGAGAGCTACAGGGGAGATACAAAGTGAATAAACTGTAATTAATAAAACTTAAAAATAAAAGAATTTTTTTCATTTGCAGAAAATTATTACAATACCTTACATCACTTGCCAGGTGCTTAAAATAGTTGCTTTCTTTGCTCTGAGCATGCTTGCTAGGAGTTCTGCCTGAGTTTCCTTAGTCAGTGGGTTTTCTGTGTGTGTTGTTCAGCTGCTCTTCTATTAAAGGTCCTAAATCAGAGGAAAATCAAATGGTTATTCACCTTCATCTGAGAAGGCTCAGCTCTGCATCTGATCTGTTTCTCAAGAGGATTAGCAACTGCATTCCTATTTGCATAAATGTCCAATTCCATCAAAAATTGAGAAAATTCTTCTTGTACCCAAAGATACTGTTCACCTCAGGCAGATAAAAGGCTGTACCGGTACTTTTGCTGTGTTTTTGAACTAGCTACACAGCATTTCTAAAGTATTATTCTTCTTAAAGCATTCATCTTGGGCACGTCTCAGGAAAGGGAGAAACTTTCCCTCTCCCCTGACAGCACAGTGAGAAGTCACTGAAGATTTGAAAAGGCTTCATAGAGCAGCTTTCTAGAAACGGGCAGGTGTGGCACAGGGGCTTCCTGTTGCCCTTTCCCAAGCCTCTCTTATCACAGCACCTCCCCACTCTCCCTTGCAATTACCTCATCCACCCTTTGTTGTTGGTCTGATAATTTCTGCACATCCATCTTTTACAGCAAAGGAAGCCATAGGAAGCCACAGGAAATTTCACTTAGATAAACCTGAGATTTGAAATGCAGACAGTGTGTGGCTTTCCCTTACACTGAGGTTACTGTCTCTTTCTTGAGAGCATCAGGAAGATCAACCATAAAAAATGGATCAAGGTTCCAGTGTATAGGTCTATAATCCCAGCACCTGAAGGTAAAGGCAGAAGGATCAGGAGTTTAAGGCCAGCCTTGGCTATAGAAGACCTTATTTCCAAAAGTCAAAATATATTTCTTTAAAAAAATTAAAAAACAAGGAAGAAAAAAGAAAAGGCTGGTTCAAATGTTCAAAACCATAGATTTCTGTATACTTTCTTTACTATAGAAATTTAATGCCAAGCTTCCTCACATCTTAGTTTTCTACGTCTGTCTGGGGACAGGAGTCTGAATGTGGTGACTGGTAATGGCCAGAGGACAACTAGCTAAGCCTCCTGTCACTGTGGGTTCCCAGGCCATTTCTGCAAGCTTCCTGCCTTTTCTTTAGTATTTCTGTTACTCTTTGGCATGAGTCACATAACCAGAGCTGCCATGGTGTCTCAGAAATACTTTCCCTTGCAGCTATGCTCAGAATCTCTGCTGCTCCATTAACTCCATCTTTACTCCATTTATGAGCTCAGAATGGCTTAAGACAGGACCGGGTAGCAAGAGAAAACACATGATTGTCAATCTTTCAGATAAAGTGTCAGAGATGTAGACACTGTCTATCAAGGAGGCAAAGAGATGACTTCTTCCCCAATTCCCAGCCAGAAGGGAGAAGTATTACCTCTGCTCTTGTTTCTTCTCTCTCTGAATGTGTCTCTCTCTGTGTATATGTTTGTGTGTCTGTCTCTCTGTGTGTCTCTCCCTTCTTCTCCCTCCTTTTCTCCCTCTGTGTGTTGCCTGTTAACAAATCAACTCTGTATATCGCTATCATTCTACTACTTACTTCTTGAGACAGAGTTTCTCACTCAACATGAAGATTGTCATTTTGGCACAACTGTCTGTCTGCCTGTCTCTGCCCATATAGTGCTGGGGTTACAGGTTCCACTGAACTACACTGTTTTGTGAGTCTGGGGATTCCAACTAGGGTCTTCATACTTGCTCAGTGGGACACTTTCTCCATGAGCCTCTCCCCAGCCCTGCTTTGTTCTTCCGAGAATAAATCTTGCTGTATTGCCCAAGCTGACCTTTGAACTACTGAGTTGTATAGTAATTGGCATGCACCATGCCCATACTTAAAGAGTTGACCTTTGATAGGAATTTTAACATTTGTGGACATACAATCCTTTTTTGAACTAATATGTTGACAGACATATTAGGCACCCATACACACACAGGACAGATGGAGTGAGCTGGGTGTTAGGCTAAAAGCTCTAATTTCTATTAAAAGCTCACAGTGTTTAAGTCTGTAGTTCTCTTAAGGCCAAGCCAGCAACAAATCCAAGTAGATGAAAATATTGTAGTCCTGCCAGACAGTGGTGGCACTCTCTTTTAATCCTAGTGGAGGCAGGTGGATCTCTGCAAGTTGGAGCCTGGTCTACACAGTGAGTCCCAGAAGTGCCAAGGCTGAGCTGTAAAACTCTGTCTCAAAAAACAAGAGGGGGAGATTCCTACCAATGACTTATAAGGATGAGATAATTTGATATAATAAGAGTAAGCAAAAATTTGAACATGAAATAATTTGAACTTGAAATCTGAGTGTAGCTTGTGGAATAAATGAGTTAGGTACCTGTTATCACAAAGCTGTGTAATTTTTTTCTTGACTTATAAATCTTTGACTGGATTTTATCCTCTAACGCTAGGGACACATTAAGGAAAACCAAAGAAGCCTCCTGTTTAAAATTTAACACTTGCAAGAGGTGTCTTAACAAGAGGATTGCCATCTGCAATTAAACATTCCCACAGCCCAGAAGAAATGAAATGTCAAGTGTGACATTCTTTGGAGAGAAGCTACTGTTTATGAAACTGTAGCAGGTAGACATCCTCATGTTTTACTCACTTCAGTCATTTTCTTTTTAAAATTCGTGTGAGTAATATGTTCGTGGCATACTGATATTTAGGCAGCAAACTTCCCCCTTTCAGTATTTATTTTTGGATGAACCTGAATCTGCTTCCTTCTGTGCCAAGAGCACAGAGATGGGAAAGATGAAAAAGAAGAGATAAAAACAGTGGCTTTGTGCCAAATAAACAATTATTTAATTGATAGTTATTATTTGATTAACAATTTAAAATTTAATCCTCAATTATTGATAAGTAATCATTTCACATGATAAAATTTGAAATTACATCCTAGTTCATATTATACATAAAAATAAATATCTTAATGTTGATACTAAAGCCAAGATCATTTAAATGAAAATGTATTTAAGAAATCAGTTTAGGAGTCAATTCATTTAAAAAAAAAATTTTTTTTAACTGCAAATGTTAGCTCATTTTAGAGTCCTCCTTCTGGCTGCAAGAAGCCCTTTGTTTACTTCATAATAGACTTGCCATGCTAGTTCAAATAAGCAAAACTGAAACAAAACAAAAACCAAGTAGCAACCTCCTGTTCTGGTTGTGATCACAACTGTTCCCCACCCCACCCCCCCCACACACGTGACCAATTATATAATATACATGGGGTTTAATTTGAGGTGTTTATCTGAGGGCACAGGAGAGTGAAATTTCCAGGACCCTAGTCCAGGCCAGAATAAGAACATAGACCCCAAGCTCCACATTACCCTGAGTGGAGGAAACAAAGACCAAGACAGCATGTAGGTATGCAGAGAGATGGGGGGGAGCAGGTTGGGGAGAGAGATGGACAGATGGACAGACAGAGACAGAGACGACATGGGGTGATGGAGTCTTCTTGTAATATGTGTTTAACTATGTAAAATGTGGTGTTCTGTAGCAGAAAGCCACCTGTAGCGATCTTTTTAAAAACTCTACTTTATTTGGGGTGTTTAGGCCTCTATCTCCTTTCCACCAACCTCCCAACATTAAGTGGAAAAGGTTAGTGGAGAGAGGGGACCCAGACCTCTTTACTCCTCCCTGCTAGTTAGGGTCAAGCGGTTCTCTTTTAGGGACTATACCAATCTCTGTCAACCACAGAGGCAGCTAGCAGGCTCCTCCACACTGCTGCACCCTCAAGTGTTTCTCTCTGTCTGCTCCAAGCCGCCACTCTTTCTCTGGTCTCTGGTCTCTGCAAACTGCTCCACGCCACATGCCGACACTGATCGCCACACAAAATGCCCCATGGTCTCTTTCTCACTCTCATATTTATACTCTCATAGTCCTAGACCACAACCCTCTCTGTGCAGCACATGGAAGGCCATTACCAGCCAGCAAAAGCCAAACTCCGCACATGACAATTAACAGGTGTGGACACACTACAGCCCAACTAAAATCCTACACTTGGGATTAAAACAGAAGCATATTTATGTAACATACAAAACGTCAGTTACAGTATTCTCAGAGATCTAGCTAGGTTATCTGGAGAGTGGAGTGTGAGCTGAGAAAAGATTCAAATAAACAGGAGCATGGACTGAACAAACCCAAGCATTTTAATTAAAACCCTGCAAAGTGTGCGTCTTAAGAGGATAGCCAGCTCCCCTGTGGTCACAGAGGACTGAAATTCAAGCCTTTAGAAGATGGAGGAAGGAGGAGAAGGACTTTAAGGCCATTCTTAGGTACATAGCAATTTCTAAGCCAGCCTGAGCTTTATGAGACCCTGTTTCCAATAAAAACAACAATGCACAGAACAAGGATGAAGAACATTCTAGAATTTTAATGAAACAATACCAAGCATTGTCAAGGCCAAGCTAAGTCTTTGTGTTGCCTTAGATTGGCCTCTATTTCCTTTTATTTCTGTACCTTTTGGGTCATATTATCCATCTCTTCATATGTGCAATGGTTATTGAGGCTGTCAAGGGGCTGAGTTCATTATGTTCACTTCTTAAATATCAAGGTTTATTCTGGAAGATAAGGTACCAAGCAGGATGGACAGCACCTTCCAGTACTATGAAATATAGCTGCCAAGGAAAATTCCCTGGATAGTCCAAGACTGATTTCTCTTTTTCCTGACTGAATTGTGTGATTTTTTTTTAATTTATTTTTTTTAACAATAGGGTCTTACCCTATTGTTACAGTGGGCAATAGGGTCTTACCATCTAGTTACAGTGGGCAATCAAGATCAATGTCAGTCACCTCTCTTATTTTAGGTTCTTTTGGGGCATCTCTGACCAAAAACATATCCAGGAGTAATTTCTAATCAGTCTTGCTTTCTGTCGTTAGTCCACTGTGGTGTCATAAAATACGAGAAGTTGTTTCAAGTGTCCTGTATTGGTTGAGAATTGCTTTGTCTCCTAAATTTTCATTTGTTTTAGAGAAAGTTTTATGTGACCCTGAGTAGAATGTGTATTCTGCACTGTTTGGGTGGAATGCTTTACAGCCATCTGCAGGTCTGCTTGATTTATGATGTCATTTAATGCCACCGTTTCTTTTGTTTTTACTGGCTAGCATGCTCATTACTAGTGAGAATGTGACTTTGAAGTTTCCTATCATCACTTTGAAGGGGTTAATTTACAACTTTGTATCTAGTAGTATTTGTGTGCCTATTTTAGGTGTGGTTATGTTTAGAATTGTATTATCCTTTTGAGGGAATATTGCTGGAGTTATCACTATACCTGATTTCAAATCACACTACAAAGTCATAGTAATGGAACAACCTGGCACTGTCACAAAACCAGACATGTAGATCAGTGTGACAGAATAGAGAACTCAGATATAACTTCACCCAACCACCACTATTTGATCCTTGACAAAGATATCAGAAATACACACTGGAGAAAAGACAAAATCTTTAACAAATGTTGCTGGAAAACTTGGATTCCAACATGAAGAAAAATGAAAACAGATTCTTATCTCTAACCCTGCATAAAGCATGATTACAAATGGATCAAGGACCACAGCAAAAGACCTGAAACCCTAAAAATGAAAGAAGAAATATTAGGGAATACACTTTAGTTTAAAAAGTTTATAAACAGGTAAGAACTTTCTGAGTAGGTCATGGGCAGCTATTTATTTTTTGCATAATTGACTAGAGAGAGCAGTAGGAGGCAATGATGTATTTTAATCAACTAAGGGAAATGCAATATAGCAATGGCAGAACCATGGCGTTTGTACTGGCTAGTTTTGTGTCAACTTGACACAAACTAGAGTCATCAGAGAGTAGGGAGCCACAATTGAGAAAATATTTCCCTGTGATCAGGCTGCAGGTAGGCAAACCTGTAGACCATTTTCTTAGTAGTGATTAATGTGGGAAGGTGAAACCCATGTGAGTGTGGCCATCATAGGCTGGCAGTCCTGGGTTCTATAAGCAAGAAGGCTGAGCAAGCTCACAGGGAGCAAGCCAGTAAGCAGCACTCCTCCAGAATCTCTGCGTCAGTTCCTGCCTCCAGGGACCTGGCCTGCATGAGTCCCTGTCCTCACTGCTTTTGATTATGAGCTATTATATGGAATAAACGCTTTCCAAATGAACCCTTTCCTCCCCAACTTGCTTTTGATTATAGTGTTTCACCACAGCAGCAGTAACTCTAAATTAGACAGCACCACACTTGAATATATATACATGGGTTGCTATCTAAACTTAAATTCTATAAAAGCTCATGGAAAGAAAACCTTAACACTCTGCTGATGAATATAGCAAATGGCAGTCACATACAACTAAACAGTTTTACTTAAATCAATTAAAATTTAAATCTAAAACTCACTTCCTCATTCATGCCCACCACATTCGTATAACCAACACTGCATTTGGTTAATCATTATTTTAGTGAGCAACACAAGTGCAGAATATTTTTATTAGCACAGGAAGTTTTTTTCTGGATGCCATTGCTTTGGAATGTGTCATTCCCCAGAGCAAAACTGAGTTGCATAAACTGAAAAGAAAATAACAGAGATAAATTCTTCCTTGGGTTTTCCTGAGGTCTGCCAGTCTGCTTTGATATTTTTGTTATCTAGTCCTACTTCCTCTTATATGCTTTTATATAATTATAATAACATATAGTAATTCGTTCTGAGATAAAACATTTGGTTTTTTTTTTCCGTTCAAAGGCAAATGTCATGCTTATAACTGTCAATTGTCAAGCGAAAGCTAGCACCAACTTTGTCTTTCAGCAATCCTCCAGCTGATGAAACACTTCTGATAGACACCGATAGGAGGAACAGTTATTTTGGCTCCTCGAGGACTAGATGTTGACAGTGCCATCTTTAAACTCCATGTTTATAAAGTAAGGCTAAAGGCAAGAAGAAATTGATCCATTCCAAATTTGATGATGGTCCTTTTTGCCTCCTAAAAGAAGGACATGCTGCACATCCTCAGACCTCCAGTTCTGCAAGAAGAAAACCCATCAGCTCATCCAGGGGCTTTGTCACTGACAGCCCTTGGCTTACAAGCACACTTCAGCAGGCAGCAGCATCTTCATGGTGCTTATGAAACAATGAAAAAGTAAAACTTCCATGTAAAATGAAGTAGACACACTGTATGAGAAAGTAGAAAGTTTAAAACTAAAAGAAATAATGCATTTACCCATAATTTTGTCCATATCTCTACCCTTTGTTGTTTCTTTGCTGTACTGGCTTTGATCCCAGAAGAGAGGCTCAAGGTCACAGTTTTAGCTACAGCTGTAAAGATTCATTTCTTTTAATATCACAGAACAATGGGGGATGCAGAGATTTAATTAAACATTATTCTGAGTGTGTCTTTGAAGATGTTTCCAGATGAGATTAGCATTCTAATCATGGATTAGTGAGACAAATTGCTCTCCCTTTGTAGGTGGCCATCCTCTAGTCACCTCAGTCTAGGATGGAACCAATAAGATGGCTGCAAAGGGTGGAGCCAATGAGATGGGTAAGGACCTTGCAGCCAAGCCTGAAGCCTTGCACTCAATCCTCAGGCCCTAGGTGGTGGGAAAAGATAACAGTTTCCTGCAAGTTGTCCCCTGATCTCCAAAGGAGCACCCATACACATGTCCACATACACTAAGATAAAAACAAATAAATGAAGGAATGAGTGAATAAATGTCATAACAACTAGAAGCGAAGAATGCAGGAAGAGAGATAATTTACTCTCTCTACTGTTGTCAGATTAGGATCTTGGTCTTCTCCTTCATCTGGTATTAATGCCTTTGCCTCTTCTGGATCCAGGCTTTTGAGTGGGATGGAATTCACCAGCAGCTCTCCTGGGTCTACAGACGTCTTCCACTGTGACCAGAAGTGTTGTTCCACATAAGAGCTGTTCCTTCAGCTTGATGGCACAGTAAGAAGAAAGGTGCAGTCTAAAATTGGAGCCGAGCCTTGCCAGGCTGCTCAGAGCTCCATTTAGCCATTAACCCTCAGAGTGAGTGAGCAAGAAATGTATAGAAGTCACTAAGATGTGAAAGGTGTGTCCACCGGAAGGAATAGATAGAACTGTTGAAACAGAGGACTGGCCATAACTTTATTATTATTTTTAAATTGAAAAATAGATATTTTCTTCATACAATATATTCTGATTACAGTCTCCCCTCAACTACCCCTCCCAGATAACCTGGCACAGATGCTAGTGCAAAACGAATGAGGTGGGTGTTACCAAGTACTTCTGCTCTGTGAAGCATTAACAAAACAAAACAAAAAGTGAGCTGCTGTTGAGCTTTGTAAAGCGTATCAACAGAATGGTAAGAAAAATACCAAGGACTCAAATGAGACACAATGTCTGTTTAGAGGACCTGCTTTTCAAAAATCAATCATAATGTCCTTTAGAGGGTTATGGTTCTCTGAGCCCATAAAAGCTGGCCTTGGTCAGACCTCTTAGTAAACAGTCTCCAACGGTGATTGAGTTTAGTATCAGCCAAAAATATCCTGAAACAGCTTTTAACAGTATGCACTTGGTCATCTAGATTGTTTATTATAAATAAAGAGAGAATTTATGGCTACGTAGGCCGGGCTTGTTTGGAAAGTAGAAAGCAGCCATGTGGATTCATTCTCTCTTAGTGACTAAGGGAAAATAAATAGCTAAGAGCCCTAAACCCAGATAGCCTGCTTTGAGAGCAATCTCCCATACATAATCTTGGTGTTGTCTGCCACTGTGAGGCCGTTCTCAGCCAGAATGCAAGATGGGAGCATCTTATAGACACTGTTGGGCAACATGGAGAAGAATGCCAACCCCTCTTAGGTGGACATTCTTATTCTTCATTTTCTAGGTGGGTAAAATCTGCTTTAGGCTGGGATATTTGAGACCAATGCACTGCTTGGCAGTTTAACTATTGTGACGGAGTACAAATTGGAAAGAAGGATCTTTCATTGCACACACTATGGTAGGTCTTTGATAGGCTGTGGGTAAAAAAGATAGACCACAGGGAAGAATTGGATGGGTAATACTAAGGAAAAACTGAGTTCATCCAAATCTGTATTTTTTAATATTTTTTTTATTTTTAATTATGTGGGGTGAGGGTGAGGGGAGTCTGTAGATATCTGCAGTGGTTTGTGCAGGCCAGAAGAGGATGCCAGATTCTCTGAAACGGTGCTTGCAGATGGTTGTGAGCCATTCAGTGTTAGGTACTAGAAATTGAATTCAGGTCTTCTGGAAGAGAAGTATGCCTGCATTCTTAACCACTGGGCCATCCATCTCTACCCTCTCTGTTTCAAAACTAATAGATTTTCCTCCTTAGTCACTTCCATAGATTCATGTCAGCAAGTTGTATTATCATTATAGATTGATTTTATTATTAATTTTGATTGTTAAACTCTCAAAAACAAGATTTGGGGGCTAATTCTTTTTTGGGTACTGCTGAATTCCCCAATGTGTTGTGCTTTCTTTCTTCTGTGGCATAAACTGGCAAAGATGACCTCCTCAGAACCAGACAAAGCACAGGCAGGTGTCAGGGGTTGGAGGGTGATGCTGGATGGAAGAGAGGACACTGGCTCTAGAATAGCATACCTTGTAATCAGATAGAAGTATTTGAGTCACTGATGGTAGTTAGATTGTGTAATATAGATTGTGAAAACACTACAGAGTGTAGGCTCTAATGCAGATGTATAAGAATAAATTCAAAACCACCAATGGCCCCAAGAAGGAGTAATCTTTGGGATGAAAGTAAACTAAAGAGGAATAAATGTGGAAAGGGAGTGAGATTTAGAAGTATCAAATACTTTTTAGGAAGGACTTTCTGAATAGGACTCCAGTGACTCAGGGAAGACAGTCAGCAATAAGCAAATAGGGTCTACTGAAATCAGAAGCTTTGATGCAGCAAAAGGAACCTTCAATAAAGTAAAGAGGCAGCTTACAGAATGGGAGAAAGTCTTTACCAGCTAAATATCTGAAGGAGGCTACTATCAAGAATATACAAAGAATTTAACAAATTAAACATCAAGAAAACAAATGACCCAGTCAAACCAACAACAGCAAAATTGACTATTAGACCTGAACCCAGTGTTCTCAAAAGAAGACTCTATGAAAAAGGATAGTAAACAATTTTTTAAAGTGTTCAATATCATTACCCACGAGGGAAATGCAAATTAAATCTACTTTAAAATTTCACCTTTCCCCAATCATAATGGCTGTCATCAAGAAATCAAATGACAGCAATGTTGGATAGGATGTGAGGAAAGAGGAATGCTTACTCATTATAGGTGGGAGTATAAATTGATGCAGACACTTTGGAAACTAGTGAAAGTTTCTAAAAAGCTAAAAGTAGAGCTACCATGGACTCAGATATACCTCCCTGAGCATGTGCCCAAAGCACACCATACTGTCTAGAGAGGCACTTACATATCTGTGTTCACTATCTGGGCTACACTATTGGTGTTAGCTAGGAAATGGAATTAGCATAGATGTAAAAAGTCCATGACTGGGGAGGTCAGAGGGCCTAGGTGGGACACTATTGCTGTTTTGCTAAATGGTCATGTTGTCAGACTGCCTTCCAAATAATTTCGTGTATAGCATAGACAAGCTTCATTAGAGAAGCTTCTTGTGCAGTGTGCACAGATAACGCAGAGACTCCTAAGTCGTCAGGCTCTGACAATAAGTGACCCTTGAGTTCTTAGTTCTTAAGACACCTTTATCAGCCTCTGCCTCCAAGGCTCTATGTATTTGTAGAAAAGGGGGCAAGCAGAAAACAAGATTCATAGGATAGAGAGAAATGTAGGCAATACTGTCTTTTAGGCATGGCATGGCATTGCACTCATGAAATCACCAGAAGCTATGGTGACCTGCACAAGACCTGTACAAGATCAAGCCACAGTCAAAATTCTACCATGGATGAAGGAAGGGCTCCTAAGACTACGTTTGTAACTATAGAGCTATTATTGGCAATTGATTGCTAGCAGAAGGTGGATCAGTTTTCTTTGGAGGGTGTGGCAACTGATAGGTTTCCTGTGCTCCAGTGGATGCCCTCACAACCATGTACATATGGGCAGACTCAGTGTGTAATTGAAAAAACAAAGGACACAAAGTAGGTAGAAGAAATGGACATGCTTGAGGCAAGATCTGAAGAAAGCTAGAATGGAGGAGTGGAGAGAATTGATGATGAAAATACATTATGCACATGTGCAATTCTTTTTTTATCATTAAAATGTATTTATTGTCTATTAGTTTATTGCATATTAGTATTACAAACAGAACATATATGCTAAATAAATACACAGCATTTTTTTTAATTTTTCATCAATTACACTTTATTCATTCTGCATCCCCCCATAAGCCCCTCCCTCCTCCCCTCCCAATCCCACCCTCCCTCCTCCCTCTGCATGCATGCCACTCCCCAAGTCCACTGATAGGGGAGGTTCTCCTCTCCTTTCTGATCTTAGTCTATCAGTTCACATCAAAAGTGGCTGCATTGTCCTCTACTATGGCCTGGTAAGGCTGCTCCCCCCCAGGGGGAGGTGATCAAAGAGCAGGCCAATCAGATTATGTCAGAGGCAGTCCCTCTTCACATTACTATGTAACCCAATTGGACTCTGAACTGCCCTGGGCTACATCTGTGCAGGGGTTCTGGGTTATCTCTATGAATAGTCCTTGGTTGGAGTATGAGTCTCTGGGAAGTTCCCTGTGTTCAAATTTTCTGGTTCTGTTGCTCTCCTTGTGGAGACCCTGTCCTCTCCAGTTCTTACTATTTCCCAGTTCTTACATAAAATTCCCTTCACTCTGCCCAACAGTTGCCCATCAGGCTCAGCATCTGCATTGATAGTCTGTAGGGCAGAGGCTTTCAGAGGCCCTCTGTGGTAGGTTCCTAGGTTGTTTCCTGTTTTCTTCTTCTGATGTCCATCCTCTTTGCCTTTCCAGATGGGGATTGGACATTTTAGTTAGGGTCCTCTCTCTTGCTTAGTTTCTTTAGATGCACAGGTTTTAGTGGGTTTGTCCTATGTTGTATGTCTATATGAGTGAGTATATACCATGTGTGTCTTTTTGCTTCTTGGACAACTCACTCAGGATGATCCTTTCCAGATCCCACCATTTACCTGCAAATTTCATGTGCAATTCTTAAAGAAGAAATAAAATACACTTTTTTAAAAACCTGAAGTTTAAGAATTTCATAGATGCATAATATTGATATTATTGATCAAGTCTAACTTAATTCCCTCCTTTCCAGTTCTTCTCATATCCTCTACTGCTGTTTCCTTCCACTCACATATAGCCTCTTCTTTAAAAAAGAAATCTAGGGAGTTCATTTATTTTGCCAGTATGTGCAAAAGTATGTAGCCATCTCCTGGAGCATAAGTAGTTCAAGAAAACTGCATTCTCCCTCTCCCATTAGCTGTCAATTCCAATATCTCCTCTGCAAGGGTCAAGGCTTTGTGATCCCTTCCCTGGCCTTGTTGAGACTTTGCCTGGCTTGACCTTGTACAGGTCTTGTGCATGTAGTTGCAGCCACTGTGAGGTCATATTTGCAGTGGCTCTCTGGTTTCTGAAATACACAGTTTTGTTATTTTGTTCGTCCACTACCCCCTCTTACAATCTTTATGTCTCTGTAGGCTTAGATATTTCAATAAACGTACTTTATTTAGGATTCTTAAATACTTCTACCTCCCTTCCAACCCACTGACCAGAAGAAGCGGGGAAAGGGGGTGTGTGTGAATCTTTTTAGAAGTAGTTCCTTGGTGTGAGTCCACTCTTGTCTGGATACCAGCAGTCCAATTCAAATGCCAACTCCAAACAGCAACATGAATCAGCACAAGTCAGCAGATTGGGACAAGCCAGCAAAAGCTGCAAGACTCAGTTGGATTGCCCCTAAAAGTTCTCTGGAATGTTTCTCTCTGTGAAGTGAAGTATCAAAGCAGGAAGACTAGGGCAGTGATGTTGATCCAAGAAGCATTGTCCCCACTGTCCATGGGCTTCTATATATCTCCTCTCCTCAAAGTCCACTGATGGATGTTTTCAGCTGGCCAAAGTCATGACCCTAGCATAAGATAGCTTGCAGCAAAACATCACATGACCCAACTGAGTCTTCAAAGAAACCAGAAAATTCCTCTTCATGTCTCCCTTTCCACAGTACCCCCTGAGCCTTGAGAGGATAGAGTGTGACAAAAATGTAGCTTTGACAATTTTTTTTAGTCATAATTGTCAGTAACATCAAGAGCTTGCAAGACACCAAACAAGACGAGTGACTGCTTTTGGCCTTAAAAGGCTGATGAATGGACAGAGCTATGCATTGTATTGTAGATATGCATCAATTTAGAGTAAACGCTGGTGGTAGAACTTGGATATTATTGTATAGGTATTCTGTGAAATTATTTCAACTTGGTCATATCTTTGGAGGATTTTTTGAAATATCAAGATCTTTAGCTTAAGTAGAACAGACCCCACATTTTGAGGATAAAGAGCCGTATTATAATAAAGAATGAAATCTGAGAAATGAAACACATAGAACATGGCAGGTAGACAAACAAGATCTATGAGGTTAAATTTAAGGGAGCAATGTTATGAAGCAGTTTGTAAAAGAAAAAAACAAATTGTTCATGATGTGAGATGTAAGATGTGTTTTGGTAAACAAGAGCAAATTACTTGTGGGCGTAATAAAGATAATTTTCAAAAGAAAGACACATTAACTGATAGCACAACCTTTTCTCATTTTCATCTACATTTTATATTTGAATGTCTCCAACTTTAAAACATGTCATGAGCTTTTATTGTTATAAAGTTCACGTACCATAAAATGCACCGTTTTAAGTACTTTATTCAATTGGGTACTCTTCAGAACTCATAATCATCCAATCTGATTCCAGAACATTCTCATCTCTGTTGAAGGAATCCTTGTCCTCATTAGTAAGCTGTTCTTTGTCCATCCAGCCACTGGCAGGCATTAATCTATTTTCTGTCTCCACAGCTTCACCTTTTCTGGTCATTGTACACAATGTGCATGGTCTTTAACTGCCTGACTTAGTCTGTTTTGTTTTGTTTTGTTTTAGTGATAAATTTACAGGGAGAGCTCAATCTGTAGGGACTTCTGATGCCCACATACATATTGCGCAGACAATCCTGGTGGCAAAGCCGTCACTAACTGCGCCTGGCACAACTCTGGGAGGGTTTGTGACTACTTTACATCACTCATGCTGCATTCTCAGAGAAAACATCACCGACAATGTTAAATAGGAAGCAGAAAATGTGAAAATTACATAATTGTGAAAAAGTAGATATTAGCATGATCAGGGGTGTAGCTGGGTGAAAAAGCATTAACCTGGCATGGAGTAGGCCCTGTGTTTAATCCCCAGCTGTTCAGAAAAGATCAGGAGGCTAATTACTATTAATACATAGTCTCATATTTTGAGATAATCTGTTGTGGATATAAACAGGTTTTAGTTTTAATCACAGGTGTGGGATATGAGACTGATTCAGATGGTCCACAGCAGCAAACTATTTACCTCATGCAGGCTCTAGGAGGAACTCTTTGACAGCTGCAGATAGCTTAAATCTGAGGACTCTGGAGAGAGAATAAATGTAGAGCCTAGAGAGCTCAGAGCCCAGAGAGTGTGGGCTCTGCTGCTTCCACCCTACAGCTCCTGTTGCTGTTGATGCAGTGATACAAGAAGTTGGAGATCTCCTGAAACAAGAATTGGAGTGGCTGTAAGGAACCTGATGACCCTAACCAGCAGGAAGCAGCTAAGAGAACTGCGCCCCCTCTCCCACTAATCATTTCTCTCTCCTACCTGGTGTTGGAGTGTTGGAAGGGATTGGGATAGAGTAGGAAGAAAGAGATATAAATAAAAGAGTTTTTAAAAGTCCACCAACAATAATCCACAAAAAGGCTAGGCTTTTACTGACTCCAGATGTTTTTCAGTGTCAGTACAAATAGGTAAGGAATTCAATGTCAAACAACATCATCCATATTATTCCATGAAGAGAGAGTGTTTGTTTTCCTACCATCTTCAGAGAAGCCTACTGACATGGCCTGTTTGTTTGCTTGTTTGTTTGTTTTTAAGTTCACTGTATATACCAGTTTGGTTTCTGTTGCAGTAATAACACACCATGGCAAAATCAGCCTGGGGAGAAAAGAGTTTATTTTAGCGACCATGTTCTGACCACAGTACATCATGACAAAAACTCAGAGCAGGAACTTAAGCAGAAACTAGGAGCCAGGAACTGACACTGAGACCATGAACACACGCTGCTTGCTGGCTTGCTTTCTGTGAATCCTAGGACCACCACCTACAATGGGCTGAGCCCTTTCACTATAACCATTGATCAAAACAATACCGATGGTTTGCCCAGAGGCCAACCGGAGGGATACAGTTTCCCCACTGAGACTCCCTTTTCCCAGATGATTCCAACTTGTGACCAATTGACAAAAACCTAATCACCAAATAGAAACTGTCAGCTCATCAAAATCATTGCTGTTTCCCTTTTGTGATTTATAAATTAAGGGTTAATGAGCCAGTAGACAATACCTGTAATCTTTTTCAGTTGACACAGTCAGAAGCCACCCACTGCCAGCTGCAAGCTGACCCGTAGGTATAATTCAGTCCTTTGATACTGCAGAAAAGATGGGTGAGTGTGTTCAACATAGGAAGACCTACAGTCCTGGGAACCCGTTTTATATGATCATCAGCTATTTTGAAGAATACAACATTATGTGTAAATTCCTTTGTCACAGCTACTAAAGTAAAATTGCTGCAAACAGTCAGGCACTGGTGCACATTTGTTGTAAGCTTTTGTTCCATTGTCCATTGGTGGTTTAGAAGAGCTCAACAAAATGTTCTCAACAGCAAAATATTCTCATTTAGTAGATCTTCTGGGTTTGGTTTATTTTATGCAATATATAGTATAATTTTTAATGTTGTATATATATTATTAGATTAGGTTTTAAATGTTGGATGTGTATGTGTGGGTGTGTGGGTGTACTTGAGTGCAGTACTTGCAAATTTCAAAAGGATTGTTGAATCCACTAGAGCTGGATTCCCCACATTTGTGAGCCAACCAGCATAGGTGCTGGGAACTACACTTGATTCATCTTTGAGATCAGGAGCATTTGAATCATTGACTCATCTCTCCTGTCTCATATACTATACAGACTTTCAGTCATAATATTTAGTCACATTCAGCAAAGCAAACCATTTAGAATCTTATAAATCAGATATTCAGATCTGCAGGTAGACTTTATTATTTTCTGGTTTTTACAGAGTAAACAAAATAATAGGGAAACCTTTCCAGGTCTCAGTAAATGTGTGTCTGCAGAGAAAAAAATAATTTAAAACCCTGAATACTGACCCCCAAGACGTTCAGTAGTTCATTCCATCTTCTCAGTGCTTGGCGTGCATCTAGTGTGGCATGAACTTTCAAGTCAGCAGGTAAACTTGAAAGTAAAGTAGAAAGGTTTGATATATTTTGTAAATAGTAATTCAAGTGTTACAAAGAAATGCACTTCTTGGAATGGAGGGCTAGAGAAAATGCTCAGGGGTTGAAGGAGCTTGCTGCTGTTCCAAAGGACCTGAGTTTAGTGTCCAGTATCCACCTTTCCAGCTGTAAGTGCTCTAATGCCCATCTTTTGGTCTCTGTGGATATCTGCATACACACACACACACACACACACAGAGAGAGAGAGAGAGAGAGAGAGAGAGAGAGAGATGTAAAAACCAAAAACAAAAAAGTGAGACAATCCTGCTTTATACCTTGGCCTCTTAATCGGTGAAATGTAACCCGAACAACTATCAACATGACAATTTAGAATCTGTGGGAAGAGAATCTCAAATAGGGATTGTCTAAATTACATTGGCCTGCTGTGTTGTTTCTGGGGGATTGTCTTGATTATGTTAATTGAGGTTGGAAAGCCTACCTAGTGAGCACAGCACTGTATAAGAGAAAGCTAGCTGCACACTAGAAACTTGCACTAATTCATTTCTCTGCTCTTGATTGTGGAAATAACTATTTCATGTTCCTGTTGACTTCTCCAGAATGACAGGCTGTGACCTGGCCTAGTGAGCTAACTTAAAGCCTTTCTCCTGTAAGTTGCTTTTCATCTGGGTATATTATGACCATAATGTAACCATAGCAAATCCATCTTAACTTGTATGCCTGGTGCCATCAGAAAGAAAGCTTTTCAACAGATAGAAGATCTGCAGTCCTCATTGTAGGTGGAGTTACAAAACTGTAGATATTTTCTAACTCTGTTCTCTCACTTCCTAGGACATGTCCTCTCACCACAAACAGAAGAGAAGATGAGGCCAAGAGATAGCTCAGTTAGGAAAGTACATGCCATGCAAGCTTGAGGACATGAGTTCAGATCTCCAGGATCCAAATAAAAATTGGAAATTGGTGCCTTGGGGGAGGCAGAGACAAGAAGCTCCCTGAAGCTCCCTGGCCAACTGTCCTAGTTGAATCTGATCAGTTTAGGTTCAGAAAGAGACATTTTTCAACAAATGAAGGTTGAGAGCAATTGAGGAGAGCAATTAAGCATATAGACTTAGGGACTCTCCCAAAAGAGGTGCACATATGTACACATACTTCCACACACACATATGCACACACATATATAACACCTCACACATTCATAACATCACACAAACACACACACACAGTAGGAACAAAAAGGACTTCACAAGTATTAGGAACACTAAGTAAAAGTAAGTCTGCTCATTTGTTGGCTCTTAATATTCCTGTTTATTCTTTAGAGCCTCACTTAAGCCTTTTTACTGATTAGATGAAACATGCAAATTTATGTTGATTTCCCCATTCACATTAAATGGAAATCTGTCAATTATTATCCTAACCAGTAAAATTCTTATTTTTCTTCTTTTCTTTTGATCAGCAAAGTCTATATCAATTTCAAGTTTTCTGTGCCCCCCCCCCCCCCAAGTCAACAACTTTTTACCAGCTCTGTTGATTTGGAAGTTTTCTAGAGAAATCAACAAAATTAACTGGAAACCTGTAGTTGTTCACTGTGTTTGACAGAATGCAAATGCTTCAGAACTTTTATGTCAATCATTCCAGGGGCTCAGTGAGACAAAAGCAAAGCCTGGCAAATTCTTTTCTTAAAAATATCCCAATAATTATTTTCTTTATTTTATTTTATTTTATTTTATTTAATCTCTTTACAGCCTGATCCCAGCCCCCCCCTCCTCTCCTCCCAGTCTCATCCTCACATCCCTCTGTTCACCCCTCTTTTTTCTCAGAGAACTGGAAGTCCCAAAGAGACATCAGCCCACTTCTGTTTATCAAATACTGACTATAATGACTGTGTCTGAAATCTGAGTTATAAAGAATAGTGAGTTATGAGAACCAAGTACAGTACTTAGAAGAAGATACTTCCCAAAATAAAGTATAATTTACCTCTTGTACGCATTAAAATAGAAGAGACAAAAAGTGAAAGGTTATATTTTGTTCATTAATTAATAAGGAAACCAATGAGATAATATCACTGATCCTAAACTGAGTTCAAAGAATAGAAATGATAAGACAGATAAATGATCTATAGAAAGATGATTGATAGATGGATGGATGGATAGATAGACAGACAGACAGACAGACAGACAGATAGATAGACAGATAGATGGATGGCAGATTGGTATGGTAAACAGAAAACAGATTATATATAGATAAATAAATAGATGAGAGATAGATACAGATTATAGATTAGATGTAGATATATAGATGTATAAATACATGGATAGATAACACATACATATGTTTATATGTACATTCATGCAGTAGGCAAATAGATTTCAGGAATGAACAGATAAAATTAACTTGTCTACTGGACAATAACCAAGCATACTCCACAATTAGCTTATATAGCCATGGATTACCAAAATTATTTATATTATTATATCACCATTTTCTATAATTACATGATGTGCTAATATGCATGTTATAATCTGTAATAATATGCATGATGTTAATGGAAGGAGACAGTGGTCTCCACAAGTGCACTAGACCAGGTGCATAGTTGTGTGGGTATCCTCATTTTAGTTTTTCACAAAACTTCCTGATGGAAGTTCAATGTCATCACACACATTGAGGGCATGTGACCATGGGGATTATGTATCCAGAACTGGAGGACTGGTAAGAACATCTTCATTTGCTGCCTGGTGCTCATGAGGAGAATGTTTCCAGGTTAATACACAAATGAGGAAGCTAGACAGATGTGTAAGAGCTGTTCCTACACAGGACCAGGCTTCAGTTCTCATGAGGAGAATGTTTCCAGGCTAATACACAAATGAGGAAGCTAGACAGATGTGTAAGAGCTGTTCCTACACAGGACCAGGCTTCAGTTCTCATGAGGAGAATGTTTCCAGGCTAATACACAAATGAGGAAGCTAGACAGATGTGTAAGAGCTGTTCCTACACAGGACCAGGCTTCAGTTCCCAGAACTCACATGGGATAACTTATAAAGGCCTGTAACTAACTTTAGGAGAACCAGTGCCCTCTTCTGGCCTCTGCAGAGGCCTGTAAATAAGTGTGTTTGTGTGTATGTCTGCGCACACGCAGACTCACATACAAAACTTTTCTTAAAAATTGGCACACACACAATCTTAACATTTCTTAAAGATGAAAGTATCCTAATGTTTGTATCCTAATGCGATTGGTGTGCTTGTTTATCACGACATAATCTAAGACATATTAATTTGATACATGCTGAGGAATTGCGAATGCCGTGTTTGTTAAGAGACAAGGTTCTATAATAGTGAACACTGTCAGAAACACATTGGATTCCTTCAGCATTTGATTCTCAATGAGGTGTTTGGTCATTGTACTCTCAGAAACCTTACTGTTTCCAGACTATTTACTGCTCTGTCATTCAGTTACCCAACACCTTATGAAGTGACAGAACACAATTTAAGACATTTCATACTAAAGTGTTGAAGCTACTTTTAAATCCCACACAAATAGAAAGGGTTGTTTTCCAAGTGTTATTTTCTCCAATTTAAAATGAGCCCTTTGATGCAAAATGAGGGATTCGGGCTGTCTGTCCACAGTGTCCACAGCAGCAAACACAGCAGGACACCCTAGGTAGTCAACAATTCATAAATGTGCTAGAGCAAGGCTTTTGGAAATAGAGGCCAAATGATATTGCTGTGACATGCTAGCTCTTCAGTGTCACCTTTCAAAGGACAGCTCCTGGCATAGAGCAGGGCACCCACTGTCACACAATGGTAAGTGCAGTCATCTGTTTGACATGCCTGGGTCACACATGCTTCCTTGAACATGACTTTGAATCGGATTAACATGTGAATCAGTTGGCTTGAGTAAAACAGGAGGCCCTCCTCGATAGGCATGAATGTTTTACTCGAAACAATATTAGACACACACCTGTAATCCCAGCCCTTACCAGGACCGGAAGTTCATGGTCATCCCCAGCTGCATCGTAAGTTACATACCAGCTTGAGATATGTGGGAACCTTTCCCAAAACAAACAAACAACCCAAAAATGGTAGTATTTTTTTCTAACAATATTTCATTCTCAAAGGATCCTGCTTTCTAAACAAACAAACAAACAAAAATGACCTCAAAAATAGTTCAAGTTCAGCACACATATACAGGCATACAAACATACATATGTATGTACATACATACATATACATGCCTGCACACACACCACCACACCCACTCACACACTACACATATTTGATTATCCACCCTTCCCAAGCATATGCCTCCTTCATTGCCTTGCTGATTGGTGGCTGGAATTGAGGAGAAATGGTGTCAATCAATACAGTTGCTGCACCACAGCCAAGGGCACCTCAGAAACCTGATTCTCAGCTGTTCACAGACTTCAGTCTCAGGATTACAGAAAGAGCAAGTAACTGTGGAACACTGCTGTTGTAACAACTACTGCTGGTAAAACAGCAGGGCTTCAGGGAGACGGGGTTTCTCTACAAACACCCGGAACCCCTAGCAAAAGCGATGGCAGTTGGAGTCATTTAATCTCTGCGTCTGAAGCAGGAAAATAGCACTGAACTTCGGAAAGGAATGTGAAATTGCCAAGTCTCTAAGTGTCTGTGAATAAAATAGGTGAGGAGAAGGAGAAATATTCAATTTAACACCGAGAGTAATTTTCACCTTTCCTTCCTTGAAAAGCATATGTAAAATGTCAGGTGTTGTCATGGAAACAGTATAAAATAAGAAATCTGTTTGTGAACGCTTGGAGTGAGGTGCAAGATTGTCAAACGGAGATTGTTTCTATTGTCTGTTGCAGGATACAAAAAAAAAAAAAAAAAAAAAAACCTGTCCATAATGATTCTGCCATAGCCTTCTCTGCAGTAACCCTAAGTGCTTTGTGAACTCCTTCTCAGCCATTCCCTTCCCCTTGCCTTCATAGAGCCCAAGGAAGGCAGCTTGCCTGGACCACATTGACAGTGCCATTGCTCCAAGTTAAAACTACAGAACACAAAGAACACAAAGATCATTTAAAAGGATTTAATACAAAGCAAGGACCATTTATGTAGCCATGAGGAGACAGAATTCTTGGAGCAACTGTTAGAAGGCAAAGTGTCCATGATCAGGGCAAGGCACTTTCTTTGGAGCTGTGTGTGAGGTAAGCCCATGAAACCATTCAGAGGCTTCCAGAAGGAGGAGAGTAAATCTATCTCTATCTCTATCTATCTATCTATCTATCTATCTATCTATCTGTCTATCTGTCTATCTGTTTATTTTGATGTAGGGTTTCTCTGTGTAGTCTTGGCTGTCCTGGAACTAGTTCTGAAGAAGGCTGGCCTCCATTCACCTGCCTCTGCCTTCCGAGTGTTGGAATTAAAGGAATGTGCCATCACTGCCTGGCTAAAGAGAGTAAATTAAACAGGATAATCCCAGTTCCTTAGACAACTGAATTTTCTCTCCCCCAAGATCATCTACCACAGAGCCCACCTTCTACTTTGCTGAGGAAACCCCCACCCTTCGTCAGCATCCTGAATGGAAGCTGACTTCTGTGGGCCCAGTAACAGCTCCTTGGAATGGTTATTCTTATCATCCACTGCCCTTGCTTGCCCTAGGTATATCTATTGCAATCGTGAAGATCAGTGTTTCAGAGGGAAAGTTCAGCTTCTCTTTGGATGTTGTGAAATCAGAAAAATAATAGGCGTAATAACAATTACTATCCATCCCTAACCCTTAACCAAAAAACCCATCTGCTCAAGGGAAACTCCCAAAAGAAGAAAACATAATCCAGAAATACTGAGGGCTAAGGATGTCTTATTCCATATTTAAATGTGTGGATCTTTGCAACTATTCTTAATCTACAGCCATGGCAGACATATTTAACTGAGAAGAAAATGACCTTGAAACAGACAAGTCACACAACCTAACTGCTTGAATGTTTCTGTCTATGAATATCCATGTACCGAAACCTCTGAGCCTGAGTGGTGTTGTTAGGAGATGGGGCCTTCCTGCAGCTAGCAGGTCATGAAGGCAGGGCCCTTTCAAATGGGATTTGATGATATAGTTCTTATATAGCTCCCTCATCCTTCCCATCATGTGGAAACAAATATGAGGCAGCCTATCAACCAGGAAGTGAGAGCCTATGAGCCAGCTCAAATGCTGCTCAGATACTGGACTTCCTGGCTCCTGAACTGTGAGGAATAAATTTCTGTTAAGCCACCCGGACTCTGGCATTGTGTTATAGCAATGTATATAAACTAAAACAACAATGGACCTACTTAACTGTAAGTACAGTGTTTTTCAATACCATCACATTTTTTTTTGTGTTTATGGAGGATGTATGTAGTTGTGTGGGGTTGGGTGTGGGTGTATGCCAGTGTGTGTGCTTGTACATAGATTGAGAGGTAGAAACTAGACCTTGGGTGTCATTCCTCCTTGGGAGCTATTCACTTTTTATTTTAAAACAGTCTTTCCCTGATACCTGGGGTGGCCAAGAGCCTCAGGAGTCTGCCTGTCCCTGTATTTCCAGTGCTGGTATTGCAAGCATGTGCCGCCATGCTCAACTTTCTACTGGCAGACTGGGAAGAGAAAGCAGGTCCTCATGCTTGTTCAGCGAGCACTTTACGGACTAAGCCATCTCTCTAGCCCTTCACCATCATGCTTTCTAAAGCCTGTATACATCTCAGAACAGTTTGGCACACCTGGGAAGAGGGAACTTCAGTTGAGCAATTGCCCCCACCAGATTTGGTTGTGTCCATGTCTGGTGGTGGTGTGGGGGAGTGGGGAGCATTTTCTTGATTGTCAGTTAATGTAGGAGAGCTCAGCTCACTGTAAGTGGTGCCATCTCTAGAAAATCTAGCTGGGCATAAGCCAAACAGAGCATGCCAAAGGATGGTGTTCCTCCATGATTTCTACTTCAGGCTCCTGCCTTGGCTCTCCTTGATAATGGACTATACCCTATAAGCCAAATAAATCCTTTCCTTGAAAAGTTGCTTTGGTCAGTGTTATATCATAGCAATAGAGAAACAGACTAGGCTGGAGCTCCACCAGAATCCCAACCCAGACTGCAGGGCTGTCCACCCCCAACTCACCTATAATCTTTTGTGTTTTTAACTCTAATGTTGGTTCTGCTTTGGTTTAGGAATTGAAGGAGCTCCATAAAAATGCCTCAGGAAATTTAAATTGAATGTTTTACAAGCACATTATCTGAAATGGCTGTTGATAGTCCCAAATTACACCCTAGTCCACTATATGAAGCCCATTATCACCTCACACTCTTGCTTTACTTTAAATGCCAGTTAGCAACAGGATAAGAATAGTACAGCGGAACTGAGGTGATTACCTGAAATCTCATTTCGCTTCCTTACAGCCTAGTAAAGGACAATGCATACTCTCTTGTTTTTCTTCCAGTGCTTTCGCTTCATTGATTGGTCGGTGAATTTACTGATTTGGTTAAGCTTTGCTGGGCTTGAATCCTTGGCCTCATTCATGGCATGCACATGTGGACCACTTAGCTAAGTCCTGGCCTTTTCATTTAGTTTTAGTTGAGAAAAAAAATTAGACGAACAAAAATCACAGATTACAGAATTCTCCCAAGATGAAAGGAAGTGGTTATTTGTGTTTTCTGAAAATAATTCCCAAGGAACTCAGGGTGTTCTTGGGAGGCTTTATCAGGGATTTCTTGAGTAGAGGCTTTGAGTAACTGAGGTATATTTAAACCATTCAAGACAACTCTGTTCACAATGACCAATGTTACCTGGCATAAAATCTATTTCTATTTTCTCCTCCCCTTTGAAACCTTTCAAACAAATTTTCTCCTAACGATTTGCACATTTCCTCCTGTTGCATATTTTATGGGCTTCTTCTAGATGTTCTATAAGCTTGATCCCTAGCCCACCAGTAAGGAGAGACAGCGGTGGGGGAGGGGATAGCGGAGGCAGTGGGGAAGCACATAGATAATCATCCATCACTTTGGAAGCTCAGTTCACATCTTCTTGTCTCTATATGGACAAGAAATTATCCTTTCTAAACAGCTGCCTGGAGGCTCTGAACCCTTGGCGGAACCTGCCTCTCCCCCATGGCATCCCTGTATGTTGTTAGGGAACTGAATGGTCAGTAACCTGAATTTCCACTGGGCAGAATGTGTTTCCAGATGAGGCCCTTGTTGACCCCTCCATACATGACCTCTGAGGGTCAAACACAGTGTCAGACCTGGAAAGATTTACTTCGGTTATGTATACATTGTTGTGGGTTCCAACATGGAATGGCCCCTCTAGGCTCACATATGAGAACACTGGGTCCTCCCTGGTGCTGCTCTTTGGAAAGGTTATGGAACCTGGAGAAGGCAGAGCCTTGCTAGAGAGATTTCATCACTATAGACAGGTTTTTAAGTGTTGTAGCCTGGCCCCACTTTCTGTTACTGCTTCCTGAGTAATTCTAATGTAGATGTGGCCAGCCAGCTTTCTGCTCCTGCCACCATGTCCTTCCTATAACGATGGACTCTCTCTCTCTCTCTCTCTGAAACTAAAAGCCAAAATAAGCCCTTGTCCTTTAAATTGTTTTTACCAAGGTATTTTTATCACAGGAACAGAGCATAAACTAATATTAAACCTTGTATGCTAACATAATGGGATATAGAACTGCATATCTAAAACCATTATACCCCAGAATATCTGATATCTGAAATACTTTTTTTATGCTAGAAATATCAGCAGAATAAATATTCAATGTAATCTTTTATCTAGGCATTTAATTTTTATCATCATTTTTATTTTCTAATACTGGTAGAAAGTTTTGGGTTTTCGTGTTCTGAACTTTTCACTTAAATGGATATTGGAATATGCTTTGTTTCTTTTTACTTCATTTTTATTTTCTTTCACTTGTCCTTAACCTAAAGAAATACACTGTTTTCCATGCTTGGGGAATTTCGAGGATTTCTTTGAATGGCTTCCTCTTCTCTTTATCCTTCTGTCTACTAATTTAACTTTAGTTATATGAAAGTGGCCCATCTTTCATGTTTTATAACTTTTTATTATTCTTGTATATTTCTTGTATTTTCTCCCACTTAATAATTTTTGGGGCTTGAAAATCCAAATTCATTATCCCCTCAAATTGTGACAACTCAAATTATTATGTTCTTTGTTTCCACTACATGAATTTCAATGTGATCATAATACTTTTACTTCTGTAATATGTTTGTATTATTATAGATAGTATATTCTCTATCAATCCAAGAATGTGTCTATGAAATCAATTGACTTTCTATTAATTTATAAAGCTTATGGAAAGGTAAATAACCTTTTTTTTTTAATTTAATGCTCACCTTGAACAGAGTTTGACATCCTCCAGACTTGGGCCAATCTTTGATTCTGGCATTTCCTTGTTGTGATATATGACTATAATCTCAGAACTAGGGAGGTGAAGGCAGGATAGTTAGAAGTTCAGGGTCATCCTTAACTATAGTGAGTCTGAGGCCATGCTGGGCTATATGGGACCTGTCTTAAAAGAGTAAACTGAAGAAAAAAAGACATGGTATTTCTGGGTTTTATTAACCTGTGTTTGTTTTCTGTGGTTTTGCATTTTTCATAGATAGAAACTGCCAGATCCCTATCAATTGAGTCCTGGAGCCTCATAGCCCACAGATGAGTGAGCACAGCCCCCTCTGCAGAAGTATCCTGTTGCAGGAGCTCCATGGCTCCCGTTGCCCAGGTGACTGTCATCTGGTCTCCAGGTAACACTCTGTGTATTGCTAAAAGGGAAATGCTTCCTTTTCTACTGCCAGTGTAGACAGGTCTTCTGACCCTTGGGTTCTTAAATATGCTGCTTCATTGGGTATGGACAGACTGGTCTATAAAGCAAAAACAACTCTGTAAAATAAAAGGCAAAAATGCTTGAAAAGATTCATAGATAATAAATAAGCACCTGAAAATACAGTCAACTCTACTTATCAGGAAATCAGAATTAAAATCTAAAGTGAAGAAGCGCTGCACCCCACTAGGGACGATGAAACAAGTCAAGTGTTGGTGAGAATACAGAGGAATGAAGGGGTCAGTTTCCCTTCCTGGTGCTGTGATAAAATACCCCGACAAGGCACTTAAGCAAGAAAGGGGTTTATTTGACTTACAATTCCAGTCATAGTCATCACAGCCGGGAAGACAAGGTGGAAGGAATTTGAGGCAGCTGGTCCTTGCTGATCATGTTGTATCCATGGTGAAGAGCAGAGACAATGGTTTGTGCCTGATGGCGCTCTCATTTCCACCATGTCTGGTCCTCTGCCCATGGAATGGTGCCACCCACGTTCAGGGTGGGTCTTCCCAGGTCAGTTAACTCAGGAAAATATTTCACAAACACTCCCACAGGCCAATGTAATCCTTACAACTCCTCACTGAGACTCTCAAGGCAGGTGATTCTAGATCATGTCAAGTTGATAGTTAAAACCAACCATTGCATAAGGCTCTTCCATGATCCTACTATAAAACAATTTGAAAATGGAAGTTTCTTAAAACTATGAGACCTACCTGTATGATATATACTCTTCTCTTTTGGCAAATACATATATGCACAGATGAATTTTATTTGTCATAACCCCCAAATGGAAGTAATTCTAATGTCAACCAGCTGGAACATGGATTAGCAAATATAACACAGCCTACAGGAAATATTACTCATTAGTTGAAAATTAATTGTATTAATTGTTGGGCTAGGTAGGGTAGCATATCCCTGTAGTACCAGCATTCAGGAAGTGGAGGAAGAGGATTACAGTTCAAGTCAAGCCATGGATATAACACTACTTCATACAAGACAAAAACTAAAACAAGGCCGGAGCAATAACTAGTTTAAAAACAATGGTAGCCTTGCAAACACGAAGGCCTATTTCAACCCCCAGAATCCACAGAAAAGGTCTCTGTGGTGGCCTGTGCTTGTAACCACAGCACAGAGATAAACATAACCAGATCCCAGTCTAGTCTACTTGGCAGGAATCGGTCACTGATACAATATGAGAGACGCTGTTCTAGAAGGAAGGGAGGAAGGAGGGAGGGAGGGAGGGAGGGAGGAGGGAAGGAGGGAGGGAGGGAGGAAGGAGGGAAGGAGGGAGGGAGGGAGGAAGGAGGGAAGGAGGGAGGGAGGGAGGAAGGAGGGAAGGAGGGAGGGAGGGAGGAGGGAAGGAGGGAGGGAGGGAAGGAGGGAGGGAGGGAGGGAGGGAGGAAGGAGGGAGGGAGGGAGGGAGGGAGGGAGGAAGGGAGGGAGGAGGGAGGAAGGGAGGGAGGAGGGAGGAAGGGAGGGAGGAGGGAGGAAGGGAGGGAGGGAGGAGGGAGTAAGGGAGGGAGGAGGAAGGGAGGGAGGAAGAAAGGAAGGAGGGAGGGAGGGAGGGAGGAAGAAAGGAAGGAGGGAGGGAGGGAGGGAGGAAGAAAGGAAGGAGGGAGGGAGGGAGGGATGAAGAAAGGAAGGAGGGAGGGAGGGAGGGAGGAAGAAAGGAAGGAAGGAGGGAGGGAGGAAGGAAGGAAGGAGGGAGGGAGGGAGGGAGGAAGAAAGGAAGGAAGGAGGGAGGGAGGAAGGAAGGAAGGAGGGAGGGAGGGAGAGAAGGAAGGAAGGAAGGAAGGAAGGAAGGAAGGAGGGAGGGAGGGAGGGAGGGAGGAAGGAAGGAAGGAAGGAAGGAAGGAAGGAAGGAAGGAAGGAAGGAAGGAAGGAAGGAAGGAAGGCTGGACAGCATTTGAGAAACAACACCCAAGATATTCTAGATTCCACGTGATCCTGCACATGGACATGTATAACTACATATATACATGTAGCTGCACACATAAGCATGAACACACACATGTGTGTGAGCATGCACAACAAAAACTAAAAACTTTTAATATATGTAACAACTTGTGTGAACACCAAACATGATTTTTGTGCTAAGCCCAAAAGTCAAATTACAGTATTATTCCATTTATTAAAATTCAATCTGATGTATAGTCACAGAAAAGTAGTGATATATCCGTGGCTTGACTTGAATTGTGTTACCTTGAGGGCATGGCTGCATGGCAGCAAGGACAGGAGAAGATGATTGCAAGCACTTAAAGATGCTTTGGAGGATGTTGGCTTCGTGGGTGCGTTGTAGTCAAAACCTACAAATTCTAGCTTCAGCTATACGCAGTTTACAGTATGTCACTAATCTGTGAGCATAACTCTCAGTGTGTTTTGTTAAGGGGGGGACAGATGGGAGCATAGATGAATGTCTACACCCAACAGGGTTTTACACTTTCTGTATAATTGGTGCATGTGGTGTTGGAGATCAAACTCAGGATTTCCTGCATACTACACAAGTAAGCTGTTAAGATTTCTGTAAAGTGCACTGCATTCTTTCCAAATGTGATGTTTCTTGTGCTGTTTGATAAAAGACAGAGCAAAATTCCTTTGTTAGACACAGGCAGTCAGGTGCCAGGCAGGTGTAAGCAGACACACAACAGGCAGACAACAGACAAGCTGGAAACCATAAGCTACAGGCAAATGGAAGACCCAGGGAGAGAAGTGGAAAATCAAACTTGGGGACTTGGACTCATCCTTGGTCAATCTAATCCAAGGGAAAGTGCCATGTTTTCTTTCCTTGATGTGACATGGACACACTTTGGCACCGCTGAGGCTGTATTAATTATTTAACCAACAGCGATGAGTTTGCCAAAGTCACTGTGTTTGGCATCTTTGACCACAGAGTTCCTAACAGGATTCCAAAATCAAAAACTGGCTGTGCTGAGAGAGCAGAGGTGTCCTTAAAAACAGAAATAAATAAACACAAAGTTAATACAAAACTATGTTTAGGTGAGCTGCTGGTGCCATTACTAAAAACAAAGGTCCTTTCTGCTTAATTTCCTTTCACCACTCGAATTCTGAATTTTCACTCTGTGACAGTAGCTCTGTCTCCCAAAAACCCCAGGAACAGTGAGCCCCTGGGATGCCCCCAATCCATGTTGGCACTAGCAAGAAATCTCTCTATTAAGAATACCAGTGTTTCTTAAACATTCTTCTCTTTCCCCTTTCTGTCCCCAGTGCCTAGGGCTGTGCAGTATCACACAGGAAAAGCCCCTTCATACTAACACATGCTCAATGTCACTTTCTCACATCATAACATGTGCAGCAATTAACACTAACTTCTTATGTCTAGTTGGTTAAATTTTCATCTTTTCACTAACTTCCCCGTGTATTCGTCTGTCTCTGCTTTTGTTTGGTCTTTTACGGATAGGGCAGTGTGGAGGCGCTGGAAGATTGACTAAGTGTGGATGATGGGATATTCTCTTGATGATTACTACACAACATCCTCTGAGCTCTGAGGGAGAGGTGTAGAAAAACTTTTTGAACTTGAAGAAAAAAAATAATTCCATGTTGATTAGAAATGTATAACTGGTCCTAATTTCTTGAAGTGAATTTTTATGGCCAGCTTTACAAAAAAAGTAGCCTACCTCTAAAACATCCGTGTGTGTGTGTGTGTGTGTGTGTGTGTGTGTGTGTGCATGCGTGCATGCATGCATGTGCACATATTTTAGAGCCAGTTCAGATGACGCCAGTATCTTTTGCTGCATCATACAGTGGGAAACCGTGTCCAGAGAAGAGTCTGTCCTTGGCATATAAATGCAAGATAGTCAGTTTACCGTCAGCACACCTCTGAGATCAAAATCATTCTTGTGCTCTGGAGGACAATGAATAAAGAAATATGCAGGATACCTCAAAGAAGAGGAAACAGCAGGTGTTAAAACATGGAAAAGATGGGTTGGAGAGCTGCTCAGCCATTTAGATCACTTGCTTCTCCACCAGAAGACCTGAGTTCAGTTCCCAGTGCCCAGATGAGGTGACCACAACCACCTGTTACTCTGGTTTCAGGGATCTGATGCTCTTTTCTGGCCTCTCCAGGGACATGCACACATATGGCATTCTCATTCTATTTATCTCCCTCTATCTTTCCCATACATGTACATACATAAATAATAATGATGATAATAAGTATTTAAAAAGTAGAAAATGTAAGACTTACATTCTGCGTTCTGATGTTAACTGTTTTAGGGTCTACTTTCTCATTAAATTTTTATGAAAAGCTAGGTGCATTTATTATTTTTTGCACCATAAAGCAAATCTTTATTCTATTTAATTCTATATACTCTGTTCTAGAATAAAGTTTTTGCATACATTAAATAAAATAGGAAAGCTTACCAAGAAAAACAGTTAGATTGGAATAAAGGGCCTCACCACTAGAGAAATACATATAAGAAGTTAGTCATGTCATATCCTTCACTGACACATTGCACGGTAAAGACAGATGTCCGTTCTAATAAACAGTAGTGATGACAAAGTGAGCTAAGTACTATTTTGAGATGTTTCCAACAACTGCACCAGAATTAGAGATACATGTCATTTCTATTAGTGACCAGGTAGTCGATGCTGCTAATTCCACCAAGGCTTGCAGCTAAATCCAGTACTGGAAAAAAATAAAAAAGAAAAAGAAAAAAAAACAAATATCACTTGGAAATTAATGAGAATAGATTTTCTGAATTCTATTTTATATAGGTATTCCTTAGCCCTAGATACTTAAGCAAAAACTTTTCTGTGAATTGAGATGTGGGTTTTGGTTACACAACCAAACATTACTGAGGGTAAATTAATCACTTTAATGTAAGTTAGAAACTTAAAGCCACAACTATGGAATGGCACCATTTGAAAGAAGTTTATAGCCTTTAAGATAATAAGGCATCATAAATTACTGAAACATTTGAGATATTGTCAGAGAAAAAAATTCCAGTGCAAAAAGAAGGAAGGTCAAGTAATCGGGGCCCTGTTAGCAGAATGGGAACGGCCTGGAAAGTTAGGTCTAAGCAGAATTATGGGTAGTGTATTGGCAGGAACTGTGCAGGCAGTGTACTTTCTGACAAAACAAAACAAAACAAAGCAAAACAAAACAAAAAACTAGAAGTAGTAAGTCTTCAAAAGATATTCATTTAATGTGGCTTTCATGTATGTGTAAGTCTCTCTTACCAAAATCATGTTTATTCACTAACCACAAGGATATTTAAACATGGTTTCTTCATTCCCCCAAATTTCCCTGAAGTACCTGTCTGTTTTTAGGGGTGTGAACTTACTATTTGATGAATGGATGGATGAATGGATTAATAAATGGCCAAAGGAAGGAAGGACAGTACTTTGGGAGGGTGGATTTGAACTCTTGTAAGATCATGGGGATGGATTTTTAGGGGACAAGTCCTGGGAGTCTCTGTATGAGCCACCAGGTGGCAGCTGTTCCATCTAAGACAGGTTAGTGAGCAGAAGCAGATCTCAGAAAATGATGGGCACAATGCTTCTGTTTTCTTTATTCTTCCTGTCTGAACTCATTAAGGTCAAAGACTCGTGAGGCGATGGACTGGAGAATATTTTTACCCCCGTTGTCCTAGAAAAAATAACTGTTTTATTAACTTGGTTTATAAAATTGAATTTGAAAAGACAGTAACAAATACTCCTCCCTGCAAAGGAAAAAAAAAAGTCACCAAAAGGAACATTTCCAGGGTAAGTTATCATTCCATAAAGATTTTGATTCCATACATGCCAAAATTAGTAAGAGATTATAATAATAAAAGTCATACATATTATCTGAAAAAATAAAGTGTGTAAGGCCATCTCAAAGCTAGATAATGGATCTGTGTTTCAGTTATATGGACTTTAAGTGTCACACAGTTATCAATCACAATGTTCTTCAGTCATGAATAGCATAAAGTGTCCCAAACACACTATCCCTGATTACACAGAAATCCAACCCACAAGCCTTTGGTCTCCTTGGCCACATTAAATCATGGATGTGACATCAAATATGGAACATTAAAAGAAAAAGAGAGACTACCCAAAGATGGTCCTCCAGACTAGAAATCGGGTCATCACGTGGGGAGAAGAGAAAAGCCAACAGAAGAAATGTGACACAGAAGCCACTACATGGACATCTGAGTTAGAGAGAGGAAGAAATTAGCTTTGTAATGGGAGGGGTTTCTTTTCATGATTGATGCACACCAGCATGTTAAACTGAGGGTTTCCCCCACAGGGTCCAGTCCTTAGAGTGAACAAGTGCATTTCTCTCGGAAGCATGGGAGGGTCCATTCCCATATAGACAAGGAAACAGCCTGCCCTCACAGTGAGTCACAGTCACGTGTGTGGACCCACGGCCTCCCCTTGGTGACGTAGTTCAGAGCGCATACTAAATTGTGTCTAATGGAAGGCTCAACACTAGCCTTGAAAGAAGGCAGTTTCTGAAGCATGGTGAGATTTCTGCATTAAGTTTCAGCATGTAAGAGCTGGGGCGTTTACTCTCTTGCCTGGGTAATAAGGGATAAACATGAACTGACTTAAAACTTTTGGGTTTTCTTGCCTCCTTGGAGAACAAAGATCTAAGGGAAATTGGCTGCTGTTCTGAAATCGGGGAGGCATAAATCTGCTTAAGTGCATTAAAATTTGCAAGAACTATAAACTATCAAGGCTACTTACTAAGATGGAGGAGATCTATGACCACACAAGACTGAGCTTCAGTCGTGAGGATGTTGGATTTTTCTTTTTCTGTAAACCAAGCATTGTATTTAATGTAACAGGATGATTTGTCCCTGACACAAGAAGGCAATTTGTTCTCTTCCGCTACTTCCCTTAGCTCCGTATGGATAGCCTTAACTAACACCATAAAGAAAATTTAAGAGAAGGTATTCAGATTGGAAAAAAAAAAAAAACTAATGAAGCCGTTTATTCGAAGATGATCTGTATAGAAAACCACCTAAAAATCTCTTAGAACTCATAAATGACAGTATAGCAAAGTTATAGGAATAATATTAGTGTATTGCTTTTTATTATTTAAATTTTAATTACATTGTAGTGCGTGTGGGCATGCGTGCGTGTATGTGTGTGTGTGTGTGTGTGTGTGTACACTGTGGCATGCAAAGGGATGTCAAAGGGCAACAACCTGAATGTCAGTTCTCTGTCTTCAGCATATGTGTCTCGGGGATTAAACTCAGGTTCTAAGGTCTAGCAGCCAACACCCTTTCCTGAGACATCACATCAGGTTCCAGTTCTTTTCTTATGTAACAGCAACGGAAGATTAAAATTAGACATTAAGATTAATAATTAAATTACAATAAAAGTAAAACATGAAAGTGGGAATAGTTTTTAAAATATATGAATGATTTGAGTTCAAAAAAGTATAAAATGCAAATGAAGAAATCATAGAATATATAAATAAATTGGGAAGTGAGTTGTGTTCTTGTGGATTGCATATAACACACAGGTTAATAATGTGGGGAACTAAATGTGGGGTCCGTGAGACTCTCTTACCAAATATCAAATATTTCTGCAAATATGAGAGTATTCTAAAAGAAGAAAAACTGTAGAATTTCAAAGCACTCCCATCAGGCTTGTATGTGCACTGAGAAGTTTTGTGTCTTTAAAAACCCAGTTATGTAATGCTGGATTTGTTTGTAGGTATTGTTGAAATTTGTTTTTGTCATTGAATATCTTGTTTTCTCCGTCTATGAGGACTGAGAGTTTTGCAGGGTATAGTAGCCTGGGCTGACATCTGTGTTCTCTTAGGGTCTGCATGATATCCGTCCAGGCCCTTCTGGCTTTCATAGTCTCTGTTGAAAAGTCAGGTGTGATTTTAATGGGTTTGCCATTATATGTTACTTGGCCTTTTTCTCTTGCAGCTTTTAGTATTTTTTCTTTGTTCTGTATACTTACGGCTTTGATTATTATGTGGCGGGAGGATTTTCTTTTCTGGTCTAATTTATTGGGTGTTCTATAGGCCTCTTGTATTCTTATTGGTCTCTCCTTTAAGTTGGGGAAATTTTCTTCAATGATTTTGTTGAAAATATTTTCTGGGCCTTGGTGCAGGGAATCTTCTTTTTCCTCTATTCCTATTATTCTTAGGTTTTGTCTTTTTATGTTGTCTTGAATTTCTTGGACGGTCTGTGTCAGGAATTTTTTAGATTTAACATTTTCTTTGACAGATACATCTATTTCTTCCATTGTATCTTCCACACCTGAGATTCTTTCTTCCATTTCTTGTATCCTATTGGTTATGCTAACCTCTGTAGTTCCTGCTTTCTTCCCTAAGTTCTTTCTCTCCACAATTTCTTCCATTTGTGTTTTTTTTTTTAATTTTTCCAATTCTATCTTCTAAAAAAAAAAGGGGGGGAAATAATTTAAGAACCTTAAATGACTTTCAAAAGTGGAGCAAAACATGGAGTTAGTCAATTTACATGGAGCATGTCTCGCCCCTGGGGGCAATGGTCTCCTGAACCTACTCAGACCTCGGACACCACCACTGCTAGTTCTAGAACTGATGCAAGATGTTCCAACAAGGGGGTTAAGGCTTCTCATAATATTTCCTATAAGCCCACACCTGTTTGTTTATATCCCCCATTTTTATTCATTATTAGCCAGATAGAGCCAAGTAATTGTGGTGATGATACTTGCTTTTTTGCCCAATGCTGGAATGCTAGTGAATTTAGGTATGCCCTGGTTACTAGCATGCCTCGCTGGGTGCCTGTGCCTGTTGATGCGTCTAAAACAAAAAGGGGGAACTGTAGAGAGCTGCGTAATGCCGCACCTTAAAGATGGAGCTGGTTAACGCCTTCCACCTTCCCGATGGTGAGTGCTCTCTGTCACAAACAACTCCACATTTGGCTAAGGCTGAGGATCTGGCTTGCTTCCATGTATGTGGACCTATCTGCATTGCCCACGTGGCATGCTGGGGTTGGCTACCCAGAGGCTATTTAAGCTGTGGGCTGGCTTTCCCCAGGGACAGATGATTGTTCAAGGTTCCTGAATAAACTGCATTGAAAAAAAAAAAACAGTTATGTTAGGAAATTTTTGTTTTAATCCCAGGTGTGGGATATGGGGCTGCTTCAGATTGTCCACAGCAGCTGACGATAATTTCTCTCATGCTTTGGCAGGGATGTGACTTTGCCAGCTGAAGATAGTTTATGTTTGGGATTCTGGGGACTTTGAGAAAGGTCTATCAGTGCTAAAGCCCCAGGAGAGGGGGTGGCTGCTCTCCCCACTGCTGCTGATGCCCCTATTTGCTCCTGCTACTTCTGCTGGTTGCTGTTTGGTCCTGCTGCTGTTGCTGGTTGCTGGGGGGTTGGAAGGGATAGGGATGGTGTAGGGAAATAGGAAAAAGAACCCTAATAGGAAAAAGTAGTGAAAAATCCCACTACAGGTATGTTTTCTGGAACCTAACACTATGTCAATAATGCCCACCTTCTTTAAACAGGTTATTATTTCTTGTCTTAGTTACAGTTTTCATTGCTGTGAAGAGACACCATGACTGAAGTAACTCACGTGAAGGACAGCATGTAACCAGGGCTGGTTTTACAGGTTCAGAGGTTTAGGCCATTATAGTCATGGCAACAAGCATGGCAGCATCCAGGCAGACATGTGCTGGAGGATCCAAGGGTTCTATATCTTCATCTGAAGGCAGCAGAAGGGGACTGGAATTCCACACTGGGCATAGCTTGAGCTTACATAGGAGACTTCAAAGCCCACCTCCACAGTGACTATTTTTCCTCCAACAAGGCCACACCACCTAATAGTTTCACTCCCTAGGGGCCAGGCATCCAAACACATGGATCTCTGGGGGCCAAACCTGTTGAAACCACCATATTACTATAACTTTTATTCAGTATTATTGTGCGAGAGAGTGCAGCTGCGGGTGCCAGTGAGCATGTCAAGGCCAGAAGACTTCTGGGAGCCAGTTCTCTCCTTCCCCCTTGAATCCTAGGAATCTAACTGAGGTCATCAGGCTTCCACGGTAAGGGCTTTTACCCACCCAGCCATCTCTCCAGCACACCAAACAACAACAACAACAACAACAACAATAATAATAATAATAATGTGATAGCATGTATTGCATATTATATTCCTTCTGATTATCAGGACTGAAAGTTCTTCATAAAAACAAAACAGAATGATAATCAGTATTAATAGTGTTGACACTCACAGATTCCTATAATACCATATATAGGCAGCTATCACAATATCTAAACAAGGACTTATGAATAGGCAAAGCCATGTGTTTGCTATAAACTGGACCACCCCCCCCCAAATACTTTTCAACCCCAACTCCTCCATGCTGTGTGGGATGATCTAAGCCTCTCGCCGTGCCTCGGTACCACAGTGCGTGCTAGCCCAGACCAGATACTCAGACTTCCTCTTTCCTTCACCTTCTGAGCCCTGCAGTCCCTCCTCCCATCACCTCATCTTCTTTGCTGGTCTTGGTGGGCTCAGTTCCTTCTCACTGACCAGATGTTGCTCCACGCTAAGCAAGTACTCTACTATTGAGCTATATCTTCAGCATTTTTGTGTATTATTATTATTAATTTCAATTTTAAGACAGGATCTCATTAAGTTGCTCATGTTGATCTTCAGTTTGCCATTTTCTAGTCTCAGCCTCCATGTATCTCCTGACCCCCTTGAGAAGTACAGCACTAACCCAAACCCACAGGCTCAGCTGTGTGGAATAACATAAGAATATCTTTCTCAACACAAGGAGCATATCCAAATTCAACCAATAATGCGTGTGTGTGTGTGTGTGTTTCTTTATGTTATAACCTTAAGTTTAATCTGTAATCTTATTTTTGGTTTGGAAAATAAGTCTAATGCAATTTATTTGACAATTTATACCACTTATAATTATGTAGGCATGCATAACAACACATAGTTTCTACATATTATTTTTAGCCCATTAACACATTTGGGTATAGTTACCATTTTGTAAAATAATTTGCATTAATTTATGTGTTTGAGTGTATGTTTGAGTGTGTATGTGTGTGCCTGAATTTGTGTATGTTTGCCTTGGCACATTTGTGGAGTTCGAAGGACAACTCTCAGAAGTCATTTCTCAGGAATCGAGCTGAGACTAGCACGCTTGGTGGTGGTTGCCTTTACCCACTGAACCATCTGCCTGGTCTATTTACCGCCCCCCCCCCTTTTTGCAAATATTCACAATAACCCTAGAGTAATTCTCAACATGTAAGATTAAACAAGACTTCATGAGTCCTGGATAATTATTTTGTGAATCTAAGCAATGTAAATAGTTCTTATAGTTGACAAAGGGGACAAGGATATTTTGCCTGTATTCCATCACTCACACACACACACACACACACACACACACACACACACACTGCCATGTGTAATCTCCAAGAAAATCAGAACTACTGAGGAGCCTTCCCCGTATTTACTCATCACACTGATGCTTTGGACTAAAGTTTTCCACTGGTGCATTTTTCTGCTCATTGCTTCGCAACACCAAGTTTCAGAGAGGTGTGTCTTGATGCTCTTGATAAATACTTCCAAACTGTACTCACCCTCCCCTGCCTGTCCCACAGCACAGGCACCCATGCCCATGGGCCTCTCTGCCCCCCCTCCCCCAGTTAGCTAGCTGGGAGACAATAACCAACGTCTCAGCACGGCTGCTGCCAGCGTGCCACCTAGCAGAGGCACCGCAGAATGCACAGACCCCGCTAACAGCTCTGGCTAGCAGAAGGTTAATTAACACTATTCTTGGAAATGTCAGGAGACCAGCGAGAACAGCAGTAAATTGGGGTCACTGGGAGCTCCTTCCGCAGTCAGCATACTGAGCAGCCGGTACTATGCTCAGAGGGCTCCGTGCAGCTCGCTAATAGCTTATGTGTTCACAGGCTATTCCCACGACAATTACAGATTCAGATTTTAACTCAAGCACAGACCTTTGTTTTATAGCTTAACGTTTATTGTTATTTGTGTGTGTGTGTGTGTGTGTGTGTGTGTGTGCGCGCGCGCGCGTGCACGTCCTGGGGTGTACTCATGTCACAGTGCTTGTATGGAGATGGCTTGGTGGGTAAAGTGCTTGCCATGCATGTGTGAGCACCAGGGGTTGGATCCCCAATATCCATATAAATGTCAAGTGGGTAAGGGATCCCTTTCTCCCTATAACTCCAAGGAAAGTAGAAACAACGGATCCTGAGACCAAGCTGACCAGCCGGACTAACTATATGGGGTTCACGAGAGACATTAACATGCCGCATTTAGTGAGAGACCTTGCCTCAATGAACAGTGAGGATAAGTTAAGATTGGATGTCAGACCTCCAGAGGGCTGCCACTCACATCTGCACAGGGGCCTACACACATACAAAAGAACACCATATACAGAGACCCACACAAACAAACAAACAAACAATGCCAGTGAGTATCTCTGAGGGAGGCACCAGCCTGGAGGGCTGGAAAGACAAGTAGGTTCAGGTTGAACTCGGATGAAAGGATATGAGCAGCATGAAAAGGACATCCTTCTGAGTAGACTAGCATAGGAGGTCCGTGTGATGCTGGAGATGAGGGTTAACTTCTGACCAGTGAGGATTGGAGAAAGGTATAAACTACCATAAAGAAACAAAGGCCAGAACAAGATAGGTCACAGAGGTGGTGGCAGTGCCCCAAAAGATAATGCTCAATGCACATAAAAGCCTGACTTTGTGTGTCCGTGAATGCTGTTTCACCCCTGGCCCTGACGCAAAATTCATTTCAGCTGCTCAGAAGCAGTCACTACATGCATGACTGGTTGAGGAGTGGGAAGCAGAGCTGGAAACTGAGAGCGCATCCTTAGGAGAAACCATCAGCGAACATGAAGATTTCCTTACCAACGAAGAAGCTATGTGCATGTTTCCATCCTCTTCAGCACTTCCTTCTCCCCATTGACTAACAATTCCCTAATATGTGTCTTCATTCCCTGCAGGCACACTTGAGTGAACTCTGCTCATCGGGCACGTGTGGGGCTGAGGTTTGACAGTGACTCCTGCTGAGGGAATGTTTAGAACACCATATCCATATGGCTGAAATCTACCTACTATTTTGTGGGGTTTTTTATTTAATGCAATTGGTGGGAGCACCTGCAGACCTTTGCACTTTTTTATAGAACTCCCTTGTTGCATATTCCTTTGTGTTCTACAAGAGAGGCCTGTGCAGATTCATACAGAACTTACAGAAATCAAGCACTTGGAACACCCCCCTTCTAAGGAAAGAAGCCTCTTTGTGGCCATCTAGCCACTTTCTTTGGCAAAACCTAAAATTTGTCTGTATCTATACATTTCATTTTACTATTAGATTATTCTACCGGGGACTTTAAAGTAGGCCAGGTAGTGAATTGGAATAGCATGTGAAGGACACACAATTACTTTCCCTGTTATATATGTAAGCGCTCTTACCTCAGCAATATTCTACATCAATTGAGTCTCACATCCTCCGATCAAAGAGCCTCTTTGGGGAAATAGATAAAATAAAGCTGAACCTTTAGCCCAAGGCTACACACACACACACCAAGTGGAATAAGGCAATTCTTTCCACACACTTCAAGTTGGCTTCTTGGAACTCAAAAGACCTCTGTCTCTACAGGGGTCATATTTTCTGCCTGGTGTTCATTCAATGCGTATGATGAGCTCATGTCATGGGGGCATTCACTTACTCAGGGACTAAAGCCACATTAGAAGAGAACAAATGGAACATTTGTCAAAGTCCACACACATTAGACAACAACAACAAAACCATGTTAGTTGTAGATGGTGACCAGTCCTGCTGTGGGAAGACAAGAGGGTATGTGGATAAGCAGTTTGGTGTTTAAGATGCTTGGATTGGTGGGAAACTCCTCAAGAAAATTGCATCTGAGCCAAGTGCTAAATGGTGTGAAGAACTCGGCCAGGTAAATCATCTGGGATGCAGTTGTGAAGCAGCAAAAAAGCCCATGGGAGCATCATTTCGGTGAGTAGGGAGAGAAAAGAACCTGGGACCCAGTGGAAGGACCATTAGGGACAGGACAATAAAGTTCAACTTCTAAGCATATTTGCTAAAAGGCAATTAACTGGATTTCTGAAAATTTAACCCTACTGCTATATAGATAAGGAGTGAAAATTACACAGAATGGCCACTTTGGAGAGGATTTTCACACATAATTGATTAGTATAGTTTTAAACTGAAGTTACTAGGGCATTCTCATGCACTCAGTGAACCCTTGTTTATTCATATTTTTTTTCTAAAAGGCAGACACCCAGGTGTTCCAGTAAGACATACTGATACCAGTCTTAAATCGAGCAGAGTTTTTGTTTCTGCCATTCTTTTAGAGTTTTATTTCTAATTTTCTTTTCCTTGGCAGACAGATTATTTTCCCCATGATAGAAAGCAAAAGAGAAGGGTGTTTAATTCTCAAATTAACCACTCTTTGCCCAGGGACCTCTGAGCCACTTCAGGTCACAGTCTTTATCTGAGAATTAGTGAGGGCAGAAAGGGTTTGGCAAGCCTGGAAATGATGCCATTGTTCGGGTCACAGCAAGAGTTAGAGCTTGGCCTCCATTAGCACTGCCATTTTTCTAATTCGGAAGGAAGTGAATTGATCATGAGGCCAGTGACCTAAATATTGGTGTACATGTGTGCTTTTTTTTTTCAAGCAGTAATTTTATTTCCTGTATTATATTTACAACACATCAACAGGTGGATCCAACTTGTGGCTACAGGCCACGTGCAGACATGTTCAGCCAAGGACAGCTGCAAATTCAGCCCAGCACAAAATTATGAACTCAGTTAGAACATCGAGACTTTCGTTTTTGCAATTTTTACCGCTCGATTTAGCGGTTTTCAAGCACAGACTGTGAGATGCCCTATGAATATGAAAAGGCTGGACACACATGACTCCAAACAAATTATTTGCTTTTAATTCTTTTGGTTATATGTTGAGGTCTTTGATCCACTTAGACTTTAGTGCAGGGTGATAAATATGGATCTATTTGCACTTCTCTATGTGCAGGCATCCAGTTAGACCAGCACCATTTGTGGAAGATGCTATCTTTTTTTCCATTGTATGATTTTGGCTCCTTTATCAAAAATCAAGTGTCATTCGGTGTGTGGGTCCATTTATGGGTCTTTGATTTGATTCCATTGATCCACCAGTCTGTTTATGTGCCAGTACCATGCAGTTTTTATTACTGTTGCTCTATAGTACAGCTTTTACTATTGATCCATATTAACATAAGCTCAATAGTCACATTGCACTGTCTAATGTATGTTCCTACAAAAATCATATGTTTACACCAAATCACCAGCATGTGTAGTGGTGAGGCTCCTGAGGCATGCTTATGTTTTGAGAGTGGGCCATCAAGTATGGAACTGATAACCATTTTAAAAGATGCCTCAAGAATCTTGGTCAGAAGTTAGCAACCTGTGCCTTTTATGGAGCATAGAACAAGCCATTACCATACACAATGAGCCGCTGCCCTGGACATGAGCCTCTAGAAGCGTGATAATAAAGTTCTGTCGTTTATAGATATGCCAGGCTAAAGAATTCTGTCCTAGCAGCAGAAATGTGCTAAGATGCATCTTCAGTCATGAGCAAGTGGCCTGTTTTCATGTCTGACATCCAGATATCCAGTTCAGACCTCTCCCACATCACTTCCCCTGTGATGAAATATTGGCACCATCTTTTACTCATTGCTGTAACTCTACAGAAGGAAAATTCACATCCCCCTATAGTTTTATGCCTTTGTTAACAAACTTGGGGTCACAGTATATGTCCAAAGAAGCCAGTTTAGAGAGGGGAATTACTAGTGAAATGGCAGGGGAAAAAATTATTCAATGTGGCCATATTGGGAAGAAGAACAAAGAGATGCAGGCACCTCCCAAGTCCATCTTTGGGATCTTCAAGTGAGATTAGAAAAGAGAGAGGGGGAGGGAAGAAAGAAGAGAGAGAAAGAGGAAGAAAGAGTGACAGAGACAGAGAGACAGAGAGAGACGGAGACAGCGATCCTGGGATCTGAATATCTAATTCGTCCTGGCTGTGGCATGATCCTGCTCGCTGTCCACCATCACTGACTATAAAACTGTGAATCTCTTTTCTAAGGAGAACCATTTCCAGGCTTTTTTCTCCCAGCAGGAGATTCCTGGAGAAATAACAATTTGTTGGAGTTTACTGTTTTGGTAGTCTGATAGTCAAAGCGTCTTTTCAGAATACATTCATTTCTTTCAGGCTGGTTACAGGGGCGGGTGCAGTTCCTTCTACTGGCTTTGGGATGTAGTAGACTTTGATAAATGACTCTTAGGTAAAGCACACACACAGACACACACACACACACAATTCAAAACCACAGTTAAAATTTTTCTCTCTGAATTTCTTAATGTTTCAACTCATTCCCCCTTAATCCCTAACTCTCTTATCTAGTGGAGTTCAAGACAAGTAGCGATTTTTATCAAGAATGTTTTTTGTTCTTTTTATTAATTATATTGCCAGAAAACTCCATATTTCTTACTAAATTCTATCATCTACTCACTCGTTGGGACGATATTACTATTTCCAGGACTCCAGTTTCTAGGTATGTCTAATGTCACCTAAACCCATTTTCTAGAAATATGAAGCAATTTCCTAGTGAAGCCTCTTCAATCACGTCCTTTTCCTCAAATTCTCTTCAAACATTTCTCCACATGCTGTAGTTTTATTTTATCTCTCCTCTCTCAGCACTTTATTTGCTAACAGGAGACACACAAGCACGTTTTTCTTGCCCTGAACTGATTGAGCTCTGGTTTTAGTAGCATTCTGCTTCATAGAACCTTTGTCTGCGCCCTTCTCTACACAATATTCATTCAGTTGCAAGCATGGCACCTTCTCTACACTTGATAAACTTTGAAGACAGAGAACCTGGGTGGATGAATCAGCAAATTCTACTCCGCTCTTGATATAAATCTTCTAAACTAATGGCTCCCGTCCTTGCTCTGACTCTTATTTTCCAGGGTGATGGTTTGTAATTCTGAGCTAGCCTACTTAAACCCAGCCTGAATTGGGGCCATTCATCCTTTTACATAATTTTGATTTGTCTATAATTAATCATTATCATAAAGATGTTAAATTCCATTTATTCCTAATGCCATTAATCTTTCATATGGGATAATTTGTGGTCTGCCACGATTAGCAACACAGCATAATTAGCACATTCTAGAGATCTGGAGCAGGACCTTGGCTAGAACTCTGTTAGGCCTTCTTATCTCATTATCATTAATTCCAGCTGGAGAATAACAAGGCTGGCTTGACCATAGTCCTTTCTTTGGGACTCTTTTTCCTGAGCATCACAATCATGGTTGGAAATATCTCTCTTCACACACTTTTGATTTTTTTTCCTGAGTTTTGAAATGCTTTACTTGAGGGTGTAAATCAATTTAAATAAAATGATAGCTGAAATAATTTGAATACATAAAATATTCTTCTAAACATTTTGTATATGCTCACTATAAGATTGTTTTCTTTGATTGTAAATGTGTGTGAATATTATCTGTGTGTGTTCACAACAATGCCCAGAGAGGCCAGACGAGAGCATCAGATCCCCTGGAACTAATTATGGGTAGTTGTGAGTCACCCAGTATGGGTGCTGGGAATCAAGCTTCAGTCATCAGCTCCAAGACAATGTGGACAAGAAAATTGGGAGGTGAAAGCATAAGACCTTCTAGCATGGGTCTGATGTCGAGATTCTACAGAGGAAAGAAGGAGTTGTTGAAGCAAGAGGCTGAACTTTGAGGAGTTAGATGTGAGTAGGGGAAGGGTCAGTGAGACGGTTCGGTGGGTAAAAGGGCTCACAGCCTAGCCAATGACCTGACTTTGATCTCCAAGACCTACATGGGAGGAGAGAACCAACTCACACAAGCTGTTCTTGACCAGGCATGGTCTACATATGTAATATGTAAATTTGTGATAATTTTTTTAAATGCAGCTGTTAAAAGGCTTATAGCTTGGTAACCTAATAGTCTAAGAGTCTAAAGAGTCACTAAAGACAAGCATCAGGAAAATGAAAACTGCCATTGTGATAAATGACTAGGTGATATGATAGGTTTCTTAAAACTGTAAGATGATATTTTCAACACTAGCCATAGAATTTATGGTCCACCGTTAGAAAAAAACATTTTTAATTTAATATTTTATTGCTTGATATTTATGCTTCTCATTATTCATTAAGAACTTATGCAGAAAAGTATCATTTTCCAAGCTTAAGCACATCATTTAATGTACCTGGGTAGTATTTATATTTAACTGTGTGAGGAGGCACAAGTTGTATATGCATAATTGCGTGTGGATGGGAACATAACACATGTGGAAGAGGGACTGTGCATAGATATGGAGGCCCAAGGTCCATGCCACAAACCATCATCAATCACTAGCTTCTTCCTCCTTACTCATTGAGACAGGGTCTCTGAGTCAAATCAGAGACAACATGGCGGGTCTTCCTAGCCAGCTCGCTCTGGGAATCCTCTGTCTCAGCCTTCTGAGGCTGTAAGTAAGAATGAATGGCTATCATGTCCATGGGGATCTCTAGGTCTTGAGCTTATGGGATACGCATTTTTAATCCCTAAGCTACCCCAGTTCACAACCATATTCAGTACGAATATTCCACAATAGATACACTTTAACTCCAATCAATTTTCTGTCTAAAAGAGCTAGTATTTGGTGCTTCCTACCTGTCAGGTATAGTAAACTTTTGAAATATATTCTTACTGGTTCTCCAAAACATCACTCATAGTAGTTGGTGATATTATGAAAACTCTACAGAGAGGGTGAATAACTTGAAGTCCTTAGAGTTAGGAAGTAGGAGGCAGTAATCTTAAAATATAATTGACTAATTCTAATATATTTGTTTCCATTGTGTTAGTTTGTTGTTTTTATTGCTAGAAGGCAAAAACCCTGTCCCCTCCAGTCTTGTGTCTTAAAAGCAATGAAAATTCATTTATTCCACTATGCAAAGGTAGCTATTTAATATACTCATCCAGGCAATCCCCCTGCTTCAGTTGCATCAGGTGGCTCTAGTGATTGCAGTAATCTGGTGTTTGAGCCTGATTAGGCGTGGTTTCTGGTTGGTGCTGGCTTGCCTTGGGCTTCTTTTCTTAGATGTTTTTCATCCTCAAGGAGATCAGTCAGAGCAGCACATAGCACCTGTGCTCTCAGAGGTAAGGACCAGATGTTCCAAGGCTTTGGGAGCTTAGCCTTTTAAACCTACACTATCGTATTATCTGTTTCACGGGTCAAAACAAATTACAGGAGCAACCTAGATTCTACAAAACTGGAAGTACACTCAGGAGAGAGTAGGCCAGCCTTTGTGGTCAATTTGGACTTTATTACAATTGGCAAATGCATTAATAAAAATAGAGTGATTCCAAGTAATTCCCAGGGCCACTGCCTTGAGCCTCTTGGCTGCTTCTAGGCTAATGCTTTTATGCGGCTGTGTGCACAGTGGAGAGGCAGGGAATCTGTTGAATTTCAGATTCCATTTGCTCCCTTGGCTGGAAGCTGTGAGAACTGTGAGAGCCGCACAAGCACATTTGATAGTCCTAAATCCATTTGATTCTGCTTTTGTTCACTGGCTTGGAAAATGTTTCCAACATTTTACTTCAAAGTAAACGGTTTGTGATAATTATATCGGAAGCATTTGGCAGAGCCCTGCACAAAGGAATCCTGCATGCTGTTAACCACTCCCTTTTCTAAGTTTAAGCTCCCCTCAGTGAAAACATATTCAGTAAGCCCACAGCAGGTAGATTCTGTCTGCTCTTCATCTGCACACAGTCAACACTGATCCCGGGCTTCATCAGGCCTTAATTTAGCAATCTGTCCAGAACCTGCTGCCTGCCAGCCCCACTCTTACTCCACCACGGAGCCAACAAAGCTTTAGTGAGTGCAATTTAAACACTGAAAATGACTGCGCAGCAAGCATTTGCAAAGCTGCAATGTCACTGTTTGCAGAGGGGCAGAGTACTCTACAGTTAAGACCAGGGCTGTGTTTATAATGAGCTTAGAATCTGTGCTCATAAAATGCCAAAACAAACAGCTGCTCTCAAATCTCATTCCCACTTCCCAAAAGGACACCCAGCAAGGTCACCATGAGCACGTGAGCGTCCTTCACTATTCTGTGCATGGATACGAAGCCCAAAGTGCCTGAGGACCAAACCTAGACGCTCCCTCCTTTATCTGGCTCCAGCTGTGAGCTGCTGCATCCCCCAGAATGGGTCCTAGGTGTGCACAGGTGCACAGCTGCAGATCTCACCTGACTTTGAGCCACTGGGCAAGCTCTAGGAAGCCAAGCACCGTGGCCAGCAGAGCTCAAGCACACCACTTTGGCGTGCTCACATACTTTTCCTATGGATCTAACAGAAGGTTGAAATCAGTATTGTTGATCTAGTATTTACTTACTGGCATGACAGTGTAGCTTCCTGGGTGCTGCTAGAGCAGAATTTCTATTTTAAGCAACAGAAGCTGCTTTATGGCCAACCTGGGGGAGACATAATCTAAACATTATCAGAGGCGTAATTCAAAGTACTAAAGCTTATTTTATTTTTCTCTCCACGTTGAGGATCTGACCTCCCCAGCCTCCCCGACGCATAAGCAAGTACATGTGTAATGGTGCGTGCATGTGTATCCACATGTTTACATGTGTGTATAAATATTCGTGTGTATATCCATGTGTAATTTATAGTGAAACGTTTAGTATACTGAGCATGCTCATTTTGGCTTTGTCCTTTAAGATGCCATTGTGCACCCTCAGCCTGTGTGAACTGTTAGATTACTGTGGACTGCATGGCTCATCAAGAAAGAAAGGTGTTCCTTACAATTCTAGAAGCCAGACAGTGAAAAATCAAGGTACGAGCAGATCAAGTTCCTGAAAAAGGCTTCTTACGGATGACCATCCTGTCACTCATGTGGGGAAAGGAGTGGTCACTTTTATAAAGGACACTAATTGCATTCACAAGAGTTCTACTCATGATCTAAGCACCTCCAAAAGGCCCCACCCACCACTTTGATCTTTGCGTGGAGGGTTTCAGCTCTGGGTCCTTGTGGGGAGGAACAGAAGATTCTCCAGCGGAGTAGACACCTTCCATATTATCATATGTAAATATCTCCATTCCTTCCAACCCTGAGAGTGGCTCACTGTTTACACACTGAGCTTTAGAAATTAGTTTCTTGTGGGTGACCACTTTCATCGTCACCAGTTAATGACACTAGGAGGAGCCCATTCAGACAGAGGAGGTGCTCATGTCCTGGATTTCCAGGCAGCCTCACTTTTATTCTGCCTGCACTAGGGCCAAGCCATGTGACCTGCATTCTCTAAAAAGCTGGAAAAGCAAATAGCCTAGTTCATTCAATGTTAACTGTGCCTGTTCAGTGCTCACAGGAAGGAACATCTTCAGTTGTCTCTGGATATCTTGTTCCAAAATATCTTCAGGATAAAATAGTTCTTCCTTTGAAATCCTCATGTCAGTTCTGAAGGCTACTTCAAGCTGTCACTTGAAATGTTAATCACGTCTGTCTCTCCACATTGATTTCAATTTATTCAAGAATTTATGTTTTGATGAACCAAATTGATGACTTTCAAAAATCAATTTGTGTTAATTTTTATGCCCTTTTAGTTTTAGGTACACAGGCAAGTAAATTCTCCTAAGCTTTTGTGAGCAAATGTCTTAACAGAAATATACTATGAGATATGGTAATTGAACATCATTGAGAGATATAAAATGTATAATCCTTCTTTGTGCAAAGAGTATGGGCACTCTGTAATACAAAGTGCCCTGGAATGCAGCTGTATGTCTCTTGTATGAGATGAGGTCATATATGGCTATCTGTGTAAGGATGAAGTGTATATGTGCCTGCTCTAACAAGTCCCAGGAGAGCTTACTCTGGGTCTCACTGATAGGACCGGGAGGTCCTGAATCCCATCCGCCATACATTCGATTTGCAGGGCGCAGTTCTTCAAATGAGAATCCTAGAATGACCTGTGTGATGCTTAAGTTGGCTCGTCGAGTTGACACAATGCTCAGTTACCTGAGAAGGTAATGATCGATCAGGTGGGCCAGTGCGCATGTCTGGGGAGAGGATCTTGTCTGCCTCAATCCACGTGGGAAGAAACAGCTGAAAGCAGTAGCACGTTCGCTGGGTTAGCGCCTTGGGCCATCCATTTTGGGGTAGAGAAACTGACCCGAACGCCTGCAGCTTCCTGCGGTATCAACAGTTCACACTTGCCCAGGGCTTCCTCTACACCCAGGAACACCAAGCATGCGTTCGCTTCCCTTTGATCTTGACTGTGGATGTGATTAGTTTAGTTGTTTGGAGTTTCTGTGGCCTCAACATCCCCCAGTGACTGACTGTAACCTGGAATGGTGAGCTAGCGTACACCCCTTCTGCCAATGGTTGCTCTTTTGTCAGAGTATTTTATCACAGCAGTAGAAATGCAGCTAGAACAAGCTGGTTTAACCGAAGTAGAGACTGGCCATGCTTAATCCCCTAACTCAATTATTTACCATGCGGTAGGTACTTTGACCTTTGAAACGGCATTTTCTCCAAAACCAATTTCTAAATATAGGCCATCACCAGTGGTGGTGTGGGAGCCCCACCCTCACCACAGCAAGAATGACTGTGCAGTTCTGGAGGAAGAAGCCCATAGGCTGAGTCCAAGACGGACTGAACAGATAGGTTTACGGAGGAGGAGGAGAGCATCTCAAGGCCACACGAAGGCTCTTCCCTTACCGATCCTTATCATCTCGGCTGGTGCATGTGAGGCGCAGTTCTGACAGCACAGCACAGCACAGCACAGCACAGCACAGCAGGCGTCCTCCACGGTGGGATATCGACACGTGGTGTTTCACCTCCTCTGCTTCTGTCAAAACACTGTATTCGTTGGTTATTTGCTTTCAACACTACCAGAAGCAGCCCTTACCATCCCCACCCATGCCAGGCTGGGTAATCCCGGTGCCTGCTGGTGCCTGCTTTCCTCAGCCTCTGGGTGAGGATGGAACTTGTCGCTCTCTCCGTGGTAACCTGAGTCCCTGTCCAGATCTCCTGTCCTGACTGAGTAAAGGGGCTTCCGAGTGAGGCCAAGACTCATCTTCCCTACAGATGCTAGGAGAGGCTTCTCCTGTTGGCACAAGTGAGCCCTTCCTAGAGGAAAGAAGAGCAGTGAAGGAAGGGCGAGAGAATGACAGCAGCATTCCATCCCAGAACCAGGCATCTCCGAAGCCCCAGGGACCCTGAAACATTAGCTGTATGGGTGGCAATTGTACTACTGTGATGGTTTCTTTGCTTAAGTCTTCCTGAAAGCCAAGGCTGGGACAAGGGCTCCTGGGACTATAGAAAGTAATCCCAAAGAGCAGGATTGCAGGCAGGGTGTGGGGAAGAGAAGAAAGGGCTGGTACACAGAGGTGTCCACTGCGGGAGAGATGGCGCTGGTGGCTCTCAGATATGCTACAGGCATCACCCTGAGCTAGCCACTTCTGAGCATAAAGGAGGAAGCATTTGCCTTCTAATTCCTTCTACAGGTTAAAAGGCAATCCTACTGAAGAGTAACTCTCCTCACACACATGTATCTGTGTCTGTATTTGTGTATGTATGTGGTGACGTGAAAGAGAGCAGAGGTGGTAATCCTCACCTCAGAGCAGGCTGACTCCTAGGTGGGAGTGTGCGCACAGGACACTGAGCTACCCCGGCACATCTGAGTGAGCTCATGCAGATGAAGCTGGAGGAAGATGTGGGGATGAGGGCTTTTTAACTTTGACTCCTAGCCAGCCCCGGATATGAGTTTTTGGTTGTCATAAACAAAACAAAAATCAGAACTATCAGAATGAATTTTGTTGTCAAAAGTGGAGCTCAGGAGTGATTCTGCCTGGCCTGGTGTGTTGCTGCTGTGTGTTACTGCCTTAAAACCTCCTCCTCTGTCTCCTGTTCCTCAAAGAGAAAACAGCGCTTTGTGCTGCTCTTGCAGGAGGGAAAAATGCTCTGGTTTTTGGTGTTTGGTTATGGTCTCTGTTCCGTAAGAACGACTTGGAAGAAAGAAAGAAAGGGCTCAAGTCCTGTGGTTTCCCTGAAAGATTTCAGCCTCTATTGTCATAGTTCTTTAATTGGGAAATTCAGAGTTAGGAAATTATACGCTTTACAAAACAAATGTGTCATTCTTTATCAGCATGGAAACGTTCAAACACAATTGCCAGCTAGGACTTGTGTTTGTGTTTGATGCTAACTTACGTTAAATTGGTTTAATAGCCATGGCTATACATCAAACACAGTCCATTCATTCATTTGAAGGCAAATAATATATGTAGGTTTGTCTGTGATGTGTGTCAAAATTATTATAAAAAAAGAGTGAAGAACTGGAGAGATATCTCTAATTGTTTTGTTAAAAATCATACAAACTGTGATTCCTAGAGTCTGTCTTCCTATAACAAACGAAAGGAACCTGAGATGGGTGTTATGATCAGACTGATAATTAGTGAGTAAAGCTTGCTAATGTGTGTTTATAGGCCATATATCGCGCTAATATTTTGAATTTTAATTTTTAAATATTTTATACATGTACTGTTACTTTCATTGTGCTTTATACTATCAATTTCAATCTTTCCTTCCTATGCTGAAGACACCCATATTCTAGTCATTGCCTTATTATTTGCCACTAGTTTTAAAGATTCGTTCTCATCACTTTGCATCCCAGGGAGACTTAATGGTATAATAAACAGCCATTGTTAAAACTTTTATGTGACTGTATTTGACAGTTCCTTGAGAAGTAATGTTATAAAACTACTAAAAGAAATACCAGAAGAACCCAAGTCATCTAAAATCTACAGACAGCACTGAAATTGCAAGAATATCAGCCTTTCTTAGTCTGAAGGCTCTGTCCAGCTGATTCACAGCCATAATTATCTGAGGGAGAAATAAATCAAATTTTATATAACTATCTTATGGAAATAAACACCAAGGGAATGTTTCTCAACTTGTTTTATTAGAACAGTATAGCCTTGACACTGAAGTTGGACAAAAAATGTTACAAAAAAAAAAGAAAAAGAAAGAAATCCAAAATTGTCACTAATAAAGGCGCACAATTCTTGAGTATTATTTACCTAGCAATACAGTGGATGCATAATGGGCCAGAATGAAAAGGGGCCCATGAAAAGGACGGGGATGAGAGAAGAAAGGACACAGTATAATCACAGACCAGAGTCACATATTAGCAGTGAAATCACTGATGGGTATGTAGATATCCCAGATTATTCAGAGAGATGCTCAAAGAATGATTTCTTAAGCATAGATCAAGTGAACTTAATACTAAAATAATGAAAATATGAATCATTCTCATCTTTACAACAAGGAAAAACTAAATATACATCAATGTACTTTTCATGGTCCAGTGCCAAGATGATGCCTCATGACCTGAGACCTGGAGGGGCTGGCGAATCTAGAGAATCAACAAGCATGGCTCAAGGAATCTGAACATTTGGGGGGCTGTACCTGCATGTTGATTTTGCAGTCACATAGAAGCCCCTGTGGGACGTCAGAGTCTGCAATCCTCCATGCTCTAGTCACACCACTAGACATTGGTACACTGGCTCTACCTGCAGAAATCATGTTACATCCTCACCTCGTTAATGAGGAACTGAGAAACAGTTGTTGAACCCTAGCAAGAGGAGGAAAAAAAAATATCTTGGTCAAAAACACCCAGAAGATTCTCCATGAGAAAGATGTCTCAAGGGGAAACACGACTCCTGATGGGAAGCACATGTCTTGCTGGGGAGTCAGGGACACAGATGAAGACAAAACACCCAGATAATGAAAATGCTCAAGCAGTCCAAGCCTGTTAGATTAGCATAAGGTACCATCCCCCGTTCCTGTGACTACCTGGTGTGTCATGTCCAGTTCTCAACAACAATCAGGACAGTCCAACAAGAAAAACAATATGGAAGGCAGAAAACATCCAAACCATATTAAGACACAGCATAGATGGAGGAATTCCCAACCTGGGCATTTAAAATAAATATATTTAATGCCATAGCAATGTAGGCTTAGATTTTCACCAAGCCTGCTTTATTTAGGGTTACCTTTACCTCTCTTCCAACCCCCTCCCCACCAACCTTAGATAGAAGATTAGTAAAGAAAAGGGCTGTAGACCTCTTTTATCTACTTCCTGCTGATTAGGGTCAGTGGGTCTTTTGGAGGTCACCTGACTCTGTCATCAGGACACCAGGAGTCTGGGACAAAGGCCAACACCAAGTAGCAACACAAATCAGCATGACAAGTCGGGGGAAAACCTCAAGACTCAGCTGGATTGCCCCAAGAAGTTCTCTGGGACTTTTCTCTCTGTGAAGTCAAGTGTCAAAGCATTATCCAGTGCAGCAATATTGATCCAAAAAATGATGTCTCACTGTCTGTGGGCCTCTCTCTATATTCTCTCCTCAGAGTCCACTCACTGTCATTCTCAGCTGGCCAAATATCACACCCCTCGCGCAACAGAGCTCACAGCAAAACATCACGTGCTCTCTCCCAAGCCAACCTTCAGCAAAACATCACGTGCTCTCTCCCAAGCCAACCTTCAGCAAAACATCATGTGCCCAGCCAGCAAAACATCACATGACAAAACTGAGTCCTCAAAGAAACCAAAAACTTCTGCTTCAAAGCAAAGTTAAAAAGAAAGTGCAGACAGGTAATGCAAGCACAGACTGAAACCAAGGCAGGCAGAAAGAAAATGCACCCAGAGCATTATATATGATATATAAGATAAACGAATGCTTCCAGGGAGCTCTCCCCAACAAAGGAAGAAACTGAAACCCCCCAGACTGAGAGTAAAGAGAAAAATAACAAAAGCAATCACATGAGGAAAGGTTCAAAAGACAAGTCGTGTCTTTTAAAAAGGCAACCCATGAAGGGGAAGATGGTGCAATGGGTAAAGGGTTTGTCTCACCAGCGGGTGGAGCTAAGTTTGGATGCCCAGAACCCAAGTAAAACAACTGGGCATGGTGGCACATGCCTGTAATTCCAGTGCTGAAAGGCGGGAAGTGGAGACAGGAGCATCCCTGGAGGCTCAAAGGCTACTAGTCTGGGCTACACGTTGAGATTCCAGGAAACTGAGAGACTCAGTCCCAAGCAAAAAGGTCAAAGGTACCTGAAGACTAACATCTGAGGTTTTCCTCTGCCCTCCACACACATGCTCAGCTTGTGTGCATTTGCCCGCACAGAGGCACCTACATGTGTGAACACACACACACAAAGCAATATGCGAAGGCTGTCACATATCACTTAAAGATGGGTTGTTGCTGTATGAACAAGACTGAGTACGCTTACAGAAACCAAGATGGCACAACCAGTCGCCCGATGCTGCCTCTGGATACAGTCAAGAAACTTTAAGACATAAGGTGTGTGAGCCTGTGACTGGCATCATGCAGGGTGCTGCTTTAGTCTAGACTTAAGCAACAGAAGAAATATACTTTAATTATGTGAAGTATAGTAGCGTAGTACAGCACATAATATGACAGTTATGTTATCATTAGGTATACCTAGTATAATGCACTAGACATGGCAATGTCATATTGTGCTATTCCTGTGAAGAGACACCATGACCATTATAAACTATAAGCTGGATAATTATAGAACATGGTCAAATAAAATTCATAAAAATAATGTCATAAAGAATGAAATGACAAAATAATTTTTAATGATTTTAAAATTTTGTTTATGAAGTATTTATGCACACATGAGGTGGTATAGTGTTATTTGAAGTCAGAATTATATGAAGCAAAACGTACATTTTAAACCCTAAGGGCAACCACAATTGTGTGTGTGTATATGTGTGTTCAACATGTTGGGGAGTGTACACGCACATATATACATGTGTATGTGGAAGCCAGAGGTAGACACTGATAATGTTCCTCACAATGCTACCCACCTTGCCTTGGAAAGAGGGTCTCTCACTGGGGCCTGGAGCTCAGTGAACCCCAGGAATCTACCTGTCTCTGCCTCACCAATGCCGAGATGATAAGCATGTGCCTTACATGTTCTGTGGACCAAACTCAGGTCCTCTACCTTGTGAAACAATCATTTTATCACCCTTATCATCTTCCTAGCCCCCTTAATATTTAAATATTGTGTAATGGCTAATAGCTGTCGGATGAGAAGATGAGATGAAAAGATTTTAAGTGAATGTTACTACATGAAAAAAATCCTCCCAGAAAATCTAAGACAAACCTGTGATTCTGATTCTATAACATGCTGGGAAAACTAAAGTTATAATGGTGGTAGAAAGGTCAGTGATTGGAGTGGCTTCCAAAGACCAGGCAGGAGACAGTGAGGGGGGTTGAACCCCTGAAGGGCAGGGGACACTTGAGAGTGGACCATTCGTATGATAATATGGAGAATATGTGACACCAAGAATTAACCAAAACCCAAAGAATTTTGCACTTCAAAGAGTGATCCTTAGTGCATTCAGTTTTTAAAAAATCATTTGATAGGTGGAGAAACCCAAGGATTGCATGCAGAATATGAGGAAGGAACCCAGCTTCCCCAGCCCCCTCTCCAGAAGGGATGAGTCAAAGTGTTTATCAAGTAACTTTGGAACAAAGTCAATTCTGTAAAACGAAAGGAGAAATAAACTATGCATAAACACTGTTCTCAGGTTGATAAAGTCTTCCCCTGGGGGAGGAATGCGAGTTATTCTGATCCTGCTGTACAATTATACTGTAATTAAACAATTAAGTAAATGAATGATTGATAGATAATAGGAACTGGGTTTCTAACTGTTGTGGTAGAAGTTTACAGCTAAGAAAGAGGAAGAGGCTAAGATGATGTCGTGGTAACTTTGAGTAAGAATGGCTTCATAGATCATCTACCTGAATGTTTGGTCCCCAATTAGTGGAACTATTTGGGAAGAATTGGAGGTGTGGCCTTGTAGGAAGTGTGTCCCTAGGGGTAAAAGCCTACATTGTTCCCAGTTAGTTCTCTCTCCACCTAATGTTTATGAGAGGATGTAGCTCTCAGCTACTGCTCCAGTGTTATGTCTGCCACCATGCTCCCTGGCGTGATGGTCATAGACTCTAATCCTCTGGAACTGTGAACCCCAATAAATGTTTTCTTTTTATAAGTTGCTGTGGTCAGTGTCTCTTCTCATCAACAGAGAAATAACTAAGAGAGATATATATGTTTATAGACTGAAATTTGGACACATTGGTGCAAACCAAAGCTTGGCTAAATATCAATGCAGATGGTCACATAAATATTTATGGATACTAGCACTCCATAGGTTCGCATGTACATATGGATGTTTCTATACTCTGGCTGCTCAAATAACCTGGGAATAACACCAAGCTGGGAACCAGAAGCATTTAAGTACCTGAAGTCCTAGTGGCAAGAAGAGGAACCAGTACTGGGAGAAATACTCACTTCTTAAACTAGAACAGAAAATATAGAGGAAACCAGGACACCTTACAGTATCAAGTTCTTTTTTAAATAACTGCTTCTCTCTCTCTCTCTCTCTCTCTCTCTCTCTCTCTCTCTCTCTCTCTCTCTCTCTTTAAAGCCTGGCATGAATGCTCAAAATTCAGTACAGGTTACACAGCAAGAACCTGTCTCAAAAATGTTTTGAAGTTTGTTTTTAAAAGCTCAAATAAATAACACACTGGAAATTCATACCCCACAAGCATTCATCAAGAGCAAAATGTTTTGTGACTATATTAGCATAGTCATATGCTATGTAAAATGTTTCTGTCAATAATGGAGCACACGTAAGACTGGGACACCCAGCGGTAATGTAACTGCCTTTGCTGGTGCTAGTTCCCTCTGTCATGTTCCAATAATGAGATCACATGAGGATGTGCTTCTCAGAATATGTCCTTCATTAAGACACCCATGACTCCAAGCAAAATAGACCTTACAGAAAGCAGGAAGAGCAGCCAACAGGAGCAGGTCATAAATGATGGAAAGATGAAGCAGTTCTAACATGGTGTTTATCGAATAACGTGTCTCAGCATAAGAAACGGGACAAAAGAAATCTGAAGACACAGAGGATGTTGAAGGGATAAGGAGATTTCTCTTTGCAACAGATGGAGACCACCACAGAAAACCACAGCCAATCAACGAAATGCAAAGTTGTGAAGCCCAGTTCCAGTGGACACATCTACAAAACACTCTTCACACCCAAGGCTGGAAAAGAGGGAGTGAAAAGACTGTATGCAACAGAGGATCAGGGACTTTGCTGTAAGAATGTGTCTCTTACTAGCATCAATGGTTACACCCATAAAATATCACCAAAATAGCTGCCCAACTGTGAGCTTAACAAGGATGACACCAGTAGGCATGCCAAACTAGATGGTGAAAAGCCAACACGTGGTCAACCCTACACCAAGAGGTACAGGCAACTAAGGAAAGCTCAGAGTGGAAGAGATAGGTGGTATTCCCCAGGGAAGGGCACACCAAGTGGTTGTCCAGTACCAAAGGAGCAGCCCTGAAAACACGCATACTTGCAGGAAACATTATGCGGACCGAACGGCTTATATCTGTACAGTACACACATACATTCATGCCATATCAAAGCGTAACTCAAAGAGGAGTGGGGAGGTGATGTAGGAGGGGCTGAAGGGGACAAGAGGAAAGGGAGAAATGTGATTATATTATAATCTCAAAAATATTATAAAATTAAAAAGAAAAAAGAAGTTAGACACTCCCTTTAATTTTTTACATAAACAAGAAAAATCAGAGAAATCAGAAAGGCTCTTTTAAGTTTGGTTTAGGACGACTGGCAGAGCCGTGGAGTACTGCGGAAAGCCAATAGCTTTGTCTCCACAAAGTAAACGCAGGCCGCAGGGCACTCAAGCTGTGTCCACACCTCTCTGAACCAGGGATGAGGGGCTCAGCCGTGTCTCCCCCCATCCCCTGGCCTCTATGAGCGCTGTCTGAACCCCTGAGTCAAGCCAGAAGACCTGCTCACGCTCTAACACCGGAGCATGTCTGTCTCCATAGTCTCTTCAGTCTGCTCTAACAAAACACCTTAGACAGGAAGCCTTACAAAGTGCACAGGTTTATTTTTCAGAACTGAGTGCCAGCAGGTCCAAACTCGAGACAAATTCGTGTCCCATAATAAGGTCGTCTGGCTGGGTCCTTCAGTGTAAGGCAGCCGGCCTCCACAGCTTCTCCTGTTTGAGCATTTATGAGGACTTTGCCCTCACAATCCAGTCGCTTTCCTCAAACCCCACACCTCAACAGCATCACCTCGGAATTAGGATTTCAGGATGGGAATCTGAGGTGTACACAAGCACTCAAAGCGCCGGTGAGTAAATTATTTTCCTCCCAGCCCTTTCAGAGGCTTTTTTTTTTTCTGTATATGATGTGCCCCTCTCCCATGTGGAAATGGAAATGCCTTGTGCATGATAGACGAAAGAGCATCATAAAATTAGAAAAGACTTTGCATCACCATAACAGTACAAACAACATGTATCAAGCCCCTTGCCATATAGCAGTTTGCTTAAAATTTCTCACCCGTAAAATAGAGTTAATAGTTATTTTATTCTCCAATTTCAATGACATTTATGAAGCCATTCACGTGGTGCCTAAAATTACAAGGATTTGATCAAGTCCTCTGATAACCACATCATTCAGTGTGTAAGCTAGCTCTCTCTGGTGGAAGGAAGTTGATGATGTAGGGTCTAGCAGTAGCATCAGTATGAGAGCCATGAAGCCTGGTCTGCAGACTCACATAGGACATCTGTTCCTGTCCATACACCCTGCCACTGTCAGGGTCAGGAGAAAAATCACTATGGTTGGGACATCCTCATGGTGTTATAAAGACCGTGTGGTCCAGTGAGAAGCTGGGATGAAATGATGGAGAATCACGGTGAAGCTGCCAAGAGCAGACAAGGTTTGCTGTGTGTTTCTGCACAGCTGCTGTGATGAAGACAAAAGAAAGCCCTGGGCCTCGCAGGCCTTCGGAGGAACCTGTCCCCAATCAGGGCCAACGCAAAGGAATGCAGCCTCTCTCATTTCTCCCAGAGACAGACTGAGAGCCTCATTGAGATACCGCTTGACCAAGTTCCCTGAAAGAGCCAGACGTAGGTCTGGAATGACAAGCAGGGGAAAGAATAGAAAAGTAGGGTTGTGTATGCTTGCACGTGTGCACCTCTCTCACACATACGCACACACCTCTCTCTGCCTCTGTCTCTGTGTGTGTGTGTGTGTGTATGTGTGTGTGTTATAGAGATCCCCAGATAGGAAAAAAATGTTCATATTGTCCAATAGCAGCCTCAACTTTCAATTTAATTAATAGTGACCACTGCTGAAGTGGCAAAGGATGGAAACGCAGATCTCTTTGAAAATCACCATCCTCAGAGGCAAAAGCTGTTTGTTATTATTTAGGAGGGGTGGGACTCACTTAGAATTCATAGAAGAGTCAAGAGCCAGCACTGAAAACCTTTTTAATCTACTGAATTGTTCTCAGCAGCTCTGCGGCTCCTTCCCCAGCATCATGTTCTACTGCTCTCTACACTTTATGCATTCTTCATGCTGCCCCGGGAGTTAGTTTGGACTTTGAGAGCAGCCCATATTCCTTATCATTTGATATAGTGTGGGAGAATGTTCTGGAACAGTGACATCTTCCTACATGTACCCCCAGCTCCATGACTTACATGGATGACATTGGGGAAGGACAAAATGTCCAAACTTCTCCATGCTCCCTGACTCACTGATCACATCCATGAAACTATGGGACAGAAGTATGTGCCTGCCAGGCATGATGATGCTACACAACTTTAACCCGAGCTACTTCAGAGGCTGAGGCAGGAGGATCAGAAGCTGAGGGTCAGACTTTAAAAGGGGGTTGTGAGCATGACTCAGCAAAATAGTGCTTGCCAGCAAATGCAAGGCTCCAGGTTCAACTCCCAGCGCTGAAAAGAACAGCCTTCTTACACAGAGCTGTTTGGTGGAGTAACTGGTTAATATGTGTAGAGGTTCAAAACAGTGCCAGCCAAAAATGGCATGTATGTATTTATTATGTTGTTACTGTTGTTGTGATGATTTCTCTAGTTTTTACATGTCCAAATCTTATCCTTCTTTGCATACACAACGTTTCATATGTCATGCTCTCCTGAGGCCATTTTCAAGATACAATTCCTGCCTCATTCATTGACTCACACACACACACATACACACACTTTAACATCTTAAATATTTTTGAGTTGCAGGCATCACCACTTATTTGATGGAAGGATTAGCACAACTGAGGAGCACATTGTGAAAGCTGGAACCATGCGTCAGTGAGGTGCACGCACTGATGTCCACTTTCCGAGAAAGGCCACAAGCCAGAAAGCTCTGTGAGTGGTGCTGCGCACCCTCTCTAACCACTGAATTTGCATGTGAAGTAAACGTTCTACCTGTAGCAAGCACTGCTGGAGACTCAAGGAGCCACAGGAAAGGCAGCCAGTCCACACGCTACTCTCCACCTGTTTTGCTTGTGTAATATTAAGAGAAAAAGCTTAATTGCCCACGGGGTTTCTTTAAATAATTAGCCTGCTTGTTTGCTGTATTTTTCCCCTTGACAAAGAGAATGCTGGGAATAATTCACCCTGAAGTTGAGTAATAGCTGTGGCTGTGGGTTACAGGAACGGAACAAAGCTCGCCTCACAATTCTCTAAAACCCTAGTTCAATTAAATTCAAAAGACAAATGGGGAATTTCCATCAGCATGGAGCAGGCACGTCCTACCCTAAATTTTCTCATACCGTGTTCTTGAATTCATTTTCTTCTAAGGATCCCATTGATTACAGCAGTGCTCTGATTACTAAAAGCTCAAGTGTCAGTTCTTGAGCCAGTTTATCCTAAGGATCAAATTCACATCGGCAAGCAAGACAGACAGTGAGTGATGTCTTAGTCATTTCCGTTTAACTCACTAAATCTCTATGGTGGCTCCACAGTAAAGCACACACTGACTCCCCTGCCCTCTAGGACAGTGCAGACACCTCAAAGGATGTTCACGCTCCATCCACACTTTCTAAAAAGAACTACTGGGCAGAAAGCATACACAGCAGGAAGCCCTTGGGTACCAGCTTAGGATCACAGGAGAAAGAAGTCCAAGGTCCTCACTCAGTACATAGAGCATTTCACTGTGAATAGATTCTCCGTTCTCCACCACCAGGGGGCAGCCTTCTGGGTCTCCTGTAACTCAGGCGTTGCAGAGCCTAATGGGGCTGCATCTGACAGACCAAGTGACCCTGAAGGAAGTTTTTTTCTTTCTTTTTTTTTTTTTTTTTTTTTTTTTTCAGCAAACCCTGTTGATCCAGGACATTTCTATTTTTTAAATTTCATTTCTTTTAATCATTACTTCAATTTCTTCAATAGTTACTAGTTTATCTTGGAGTTTGAGTAGCATGTTAACCCCTTCCTTCATTGTTATGACAATGATCTGACAAAAGTCACCTGACTGGAGTGGGGTTTTGGCTCACCGTTTTGAGGGTACTGTTTGTCACAGAAGGGAATCTACGGTGGCAGGAAGGTTAGACAGCTGGCAACATTGCTTCCACAGTCTGCAAGGAGACAGAAATGAACACTGGCGATCAGCTTGCTTTCCTGTTTGAACTCTGTCCTACTCCAAGCCTAGGAGATGACGTCACCAACACTAAGGGTGAATCTTCCGCCTCAACTAGTCCAGTCTAGCACACCCCTTGCGGACCTAAACAGAGATCTGCCTGCAAGCCGATCCTAGATTCTATCAAGTTAGTTAACAATCACCATAAACACCACACGTTTTGAGAAATGAAAGCACTTTGTCTCAACTGTCAAGTTTAAATGTGCATTTATTTGAAATACTTATTATCCTTTCACAGTATGCGAGGTCTCTGTTGTTATTCATTCTGCTCTTTTTTTTTTGTTTGTTTGTTTGTTTGCTTGCTTGTCCCATATAAACTGGTGTATCAATTACACTGATCTTTTCAAAATGTAAGAATTTGGTGTCATAAATATTCTTCACTGTTATTGATTTTAATCTGTTTCCTTCCATTATTTACTTTTTTCTTCTCCCTTTGGTTTTCTTTGGAGAATTTCTTAAAGTGGAAACTTGGGTTGTTGACTTGAGATTCCCTTTCTGGTATAAGATTTCCTGGGTTGGGTTGTGTTCCCCACTCTCCTGTGTGTTGAAACCTGAAAAATTTTGAAATGTGAGTTTATTTGGTATAAGATATTAATTAGTTAAGTTAATAATGAGGTCAGACTGAAGGAAGTTACCCCTAATCCAGTATAGTGTTTGTTACATTTCTCTTGATGCAAAGGAAAACCCAGAACATGGGTACACATGTAGCTAAATGGTGCTGACACAAACAGAGCCAGCAATGGCCAAAGAGAAGGTCCTCCTCAGAAGGCCCAGAAAGTACTAACATGGTCGGGAATTGGAACCCACAAGCCTGGACGTCAAATCTATGAAACACTAAGTTTGTTACTTACATCTGTTCTATGTTGTCCTCTTAGACTGGGCAAATCAAATCACACTTTCATTTTGGCTTTTTCTCCAGGCACATGAAGGATGAGACCTAGGGACTTTCAGATGCTAAGCGTGAGCTTGTCAGTAGCTACTCCAACAGCTCCCAGACGTAAGCTTCCAATGCCAGAGACTCCTCTTAGTTAAAAGCATTGCTTGAGCTGTAGGTCATACATTTTGCTGGTTTGGTTTTTCAATTTTGTTATGTCAAAATATTTTATGCTTTTCCTTGAGACTTCCTTTCTGACCCTTTGGGTCATTAATAAATAGCACAGAGTAGAGTATTTATTTTCCAGCTATTTTGAGATCTTCCAGCTAATTTTCTGTTACTTGTTTCTTGTTTTGTTCCATTTCAGAACAGAAATTTGTAAGTTTTCAGCTCTTTCCAACTGTCTGGAAATTGTACTATGATTCCAAATATTGTAGCATTTGATAAAGTATTCTAGCTGTGTTTAAGAAGAAAGTGTATTGTACTCCAGTTATGTGAGATGCTCTGTAATTATCGATTTGACCCAAGTTGGCTAATGATGTGTGCTTTATTTATGTCCTAGATAATTTTTTTATTGCTTTTGTTTTATTTAGATAATAGAGAGAAGTCCTAAAGGTGTCTGTGAATCCCATTGATCTGTATTCCATTTCAGCCCCATGAGCCTTTTAGCTTTGAAAGTTGGGTGTAAATGGAATTACACTGACACATAACACACTTTTAGAAATGTTATATGCTTAGTGAACTGACTTTTTTTGAAATAATGTAGCATAGAGCCACCTCTGTTCATTTTCCATGCTTTAGAGCATAAATTGTCTGATATGATTAGGGATTTTACAGCTTTTTATGAGTAATATGTTCATGAAATTTTCCCTCTTCTTTTACTTTTATTATATCAACTCTATTATATTGGGTTTGTAGTAGACAACACTATGTAATTATTAAGGTTTTTATTATAAAAGTTTATTTATTGATTGACTTTACATCCTGATTGTAGTAGCCTCCTCCCTCTTCTCCTCCAATCTCACCCTCCCACATTCTCTCCCTCCCACCGTCTTCTCCTTATCCACCCTCCCCTTCTCTTCAGAAATAGGTAGTCTCCAACCCCCTTACCAAACCACCCCGCACATCAACCACCTCAGCACTGAGGGCATCCTGTTTCACTGAGATCAGGCAAGACAGCCCCACCTGGGGGAGGTCATAGAAAAGCAGGCAACAGAGTTCATGTCAGAGTAAGCCCCTGATCCACTTACTAGGGAACCCATATGAAGATTAAGCTGCCCATCAGCTACATATGTGTAGGGGGTCTAGGTCCAGTCCATGCATGGTCCTTAGTTGCTGTTTCAGTCTCCATAAAACCCCCTTTCCTTTGGGACCAAGTTAGTTGAATTTGTTGGTATTCTTGAGGAGTTCTTGACCCCTCTAGGTTCTTCTATCCTTCCCCTCATTCTTTCACCAGACTTTCCAATCTCCGCCTAATGTCTGGTTGTGAGTCTCAGCATCTGTTTCAATGCTGCTAGGTGGAGCCTCTCATCTAGGCTTGGCTCTGCAGGCATAGCAGAGTATCCTTAATAGTGTAAGGTGTTAGCTCTCTCCAATGGGTCTCTCCAATGGCTTGGTCTCAGGTTGGGCCAGGCATTGGTTGGACATTCCTTCAATCTTCATTCTATCTTTATTCTGGCACATCTTATAGGCAGAGTAAATTTTGGGTGGAAGATTTTGTGGGTGGGCTAGAAGGTGATCTCTTCAGCCTCTATGGCTCACCCCCAGCTACTAGACAGCTCAGGTAGAGTCATCCCCATATCCTCCCAGGAACCTACCCTGTCGCAGGTCTCCAGCTTGTCTCAGAAATGCCTGCCCTTGGTTTCCCTTCTCTCTCCAAGCCCTCTGGCCTCCCAGCCCTGCTCTCCCCACATCAGGTCCTCACCATCAATTACTTCTCCACTGCCTCTCTTAGCCTGTTCCATCTCTTCTTGCACTTCCTCTGTCTATTCTATTTCCCCTTCTGAGTGAAATTCAAGTATCCTCCCTTGAGTCCTCCTTGATACTTAGCTTCTTTGGGTCTGTGAATTGTAGTATGGTTATCTTGAACTATATGGCTAATATCCATTTACAAGTGAGTAAAAGTAACTTTTATTTGGCTGTTTCAATTGTTTTCTGGGAGGCTTACTACCTCATTTTGTTAACTAAGGCCTAGTCCTGGAAGCTTCAAGCTTTCATACAATCTAACCTAGGCCTAGAATGTTTTCAGCCTCTGAAAAAGGGTGAGCTTGTTGTTGAACCCTTTTTGTTCTTTCTGAGCTCTTGGATGGCTGGTTCAACTCAGTTGTTCTGGCTCAAACTCCTCTTCCAGATAACTTATTCAATCTGGATTTTCTATCAGCCTCTGAATTGCTCTGCTTGGCCTCAAATGAACTCAAGCATCCTGCTCTAATCTCCTGGCTCCTCATTCTCTGGCTAATTTGGTCTTCAACTGAGTTCTTTCTCTGCAGCCATTCTCTCTATTACCATCCCAGTAAAAATGCCTCTTTTTCTCTCATTCTATATCTAGCTCCTTAAGTAGCTTGCCTTTCCTCTCTCTTCTCGTGACAGTTGGGTGTATCCTATTCTATCAAATCTTCTCTGATTTATCACCTTTTCTGCCACTCATTAGGCATCAATTTCAAATATGGGTGCTTCCTTCTACAAACTAACTTTACTTTCATTGTTTGGGATTAAAGGTGTATACCGCCATTCCTGGACCAAAGCTTTTCTTTACCTGAAACTTGCTCTATACCAGGCTGGTCTTGAATGCAGCAGATCTACTTTTCTCTGTCTCCTGGATTAAAGGCATGCTTGTATCCCAGCCTGATCACACAGACCTAGCAGATCTTTGGATCTGATCTCTTGCCAGAAGAGCTGTGTTCTGAATTAACATTCCTCTACATAAGTGAGTATATATCATGCATGTCTTGGATCTGGGTTACCTCATTCATGATGATATTTTCTAGTTCCATCCATTTGCCTTCGGATTTCATGATTTCCTTGTTATTAAAGCTAAGTAATATTCCATTGTGTAAATGTACCACATTTTCTTTATCTATTCTTCAGTTGAGGGACATCTGGATTGTTTCCAGTTTGGGACTATTATGAATAAAGCTCCTATGAGCATAGTTGACCAAATGTCCTTATATGGTGGAGCATCTTTTAAGTGTATGTCCAGAAATTTTCTGTGAAAGTGCCAGGTTGATTTCCAAAGTGTTTGCACTCCCACAAGCAATGGAGGAGTGTTCCCCTTTCTCCACATCCTTGCCTTGAGTTTTTATCTTAGCAAATCTGACAGGAGTAAGATGGAATTGCAGAGTCATTAGATGCGTCTCCCTGATGACTTAAGGATGTTGAGCATTTCTTTAAGGGTTTCTTGACCATTGGAGATTCCTTTGTTAAGAATTCTGTTTAACCCTGTGCTCCATTTTTTTATTGGATTATTTGGTTTGTTGGTGTTTAATTTATTGAGTTCTTTATATATTTTGGATATTAACCCTCTGTTGGATATTGGGTTGCTAAAGATATTTTCCCCATTCTGTAGGTTGCTGTTTTGTCCTATTGACAGTGTCCTTTGATTACAGAAGCTATTCGGTTTCAAGGGGTCCCATTTATTCATTGTTGATTTTAGAGTCTAAGTTGTTGGTGTTCTGTTCAGGAAGTTAATGAATTCGAGGTGGACCCCCACTATTTTTTTCTAATAGATTTAGTGAATTCTATGTTTTTAAGTTTTGTTTTATGTTGAAGTCTTTGATCCACTTGGACTTGAGTTTTCTGCAGAGTGATCTATCTGCATTCTTCTACATGAAGACATCCAGTTAGACCATCACCATTTGTTGAAGATGCTATCATTTTTCCACTGTATGGTTTTGGCTTCTTTGTCAAAAAACAAGTGTTCATACATGTGTGAATTTCTTTCTGGATCTTAAATTCAATTCCATTGATCAACTAGTCTGTTACTATGTCAGTACCATGCAGTTTTTATTGTTGCTCTGTAGTGTAGCTTGAAGACAGGAGTGGAGATGCCTCCAGAAGTTCTTTTATTGTGTAGGACTGTTTTTGCTCTTCAGAGTTTTTGTTTTTCCATATGAAGTTGAGAATTGTTCTTTCAAGATCCGTAAAGAATTATGTTACTATTTTGATGGGAATTACATTGAATTTGTAGATTGCTTTTGGTAGGATGGCCATGTTTACTATATTAATGGGAGCATGGGAGATCTTTCCATCTTGATATCTTCTTCAATTTTTTTTTAAGAGACTTGATTTTCTTGTCATACAGGTCTTTCATGTGCTTGGTTAGAGTTATACCAGGATGTTTTGTGTTATTTGTGGCTCTTGTGAAGGGTGTTTTTCTGCCCCTAATTTCTTTCTCAGCCCATTTGTTGTTTGTGTACAGGAGGGCTGCTGATTTTTTTTAGTTAATTTTGTATCCAGCCACATTGCTGAAGGTTTTTATCAGTTGTAGGAACTCCCTGGTAGAATATTTAGGGGTATTTATATATATTATCATATCATCTGTGAATAGTAATACTTTGACTTCTTCCTTTCCAGTTTGTATCCGCTTGATCTTCCTTAGTTGTCTTACTGCTCTAGCTAGGATCTCAAGCACTATATTGCAGAGATATGGAGAGAGTGGGCAGCCTTGTCTTGTCCTTGATTTGAGTGGGATTGCTTTAAGTTCCTCTCCATTTAACTTGATATTGGCTTGTTATATTTTGCTTTTATTGTGTTTTGGTGTGCACCTTGTATCCCTGATCTCTCCAAGACTTTAAACATGAAGGAGTGTTGAAATTTGTCAAAAGCTTTTCAGTGTCTAATGAGATGATCATGTGTTTTTTTTTTGTCCTTCAGTTTGTTTATATGTTGGATTATATTGATGGATTTTCATATGTTGAATCATCCCTGAACCCGTGGCATAAAGCCTACTTGATCATGTGGATGATATTTTGATGGGTTTCTGGATTTAGTTTGTAAATATTTTGTTGAGTATTTTTGTATCATGTTCATAAAGGAAATTGGACTGAAATTCTTTCTCTCTCTCTTGACTCTGTGCGGTTTAAGTATCATGTTAACTATGACCTCATAGAATAAGTTTGGCAATGTTTTGTGTGTTTCTATTTTGCGGAATAGTTGAGGAATATTGGTATTAGCTCTTTTTTGAAAGTCTGGTAGAATTCTGCACTAAAATCATCTGGCCCTGGTCTTTTATATATATATTTTGGTTGGGAGACTTTTAATGACTACTTAATTTCCTTGGGGGTTATAGGTCTATTTAAATTGTTTACTTGATCTTAATTTAATGTTGGGTAAGTGGAATCAATCAAGAAAATCATCCATTTCATTCAGATTTTTTAATTTTGTGGTGTACAATCTTTTGAAGTACAACCTGATGATTCTTTGGAATTCCTCAGGGTCTGTTGTTATATCCACCTTTTCATTTCTAATTTTGTTAATTTGGATACTCTCCCTCTGCCTTTTAGTTAGTTTGGGTAAGGGTGTATCTATCTATCTCAAAGAACCAGCTTCTGGTTTTGTTGATTCTTTCTATTGTTCTTTGTCTCTAATTTGTTGATTTCAGCCCTGAGTTTGATTCTTTCCTGCCATCTACTCCTCTTGAGTGCATTTGCTTCTTTTTGTTCTAAAACTTTCAGATGAGCTGTTAAGTTGTTAGTATGTGATTTCTCTAATTTATTTATGAAGGCACTTAGTGCTATGAACTTTTGCCATAGCACTGCTTTCATTGTGTCCCATAAGTTTGGGTATGTTGTGCCTTAATTTTCATTGAATTCTAGAAAGTCTTTAATTTCTTTCTTATTTTATCCCTTACCCAGTGATCATTAAGTAGGGAGTTGTTCAGTTTTCATGAGTTTGTAGGATTTCTGTTGTTTCTGTTCTTCCTGAGTTCCAGTTTTACTCTATGGTGGTCTGATAAAATACAAGGGGTTATTTCAGTCTTCTTGTATCTATTGAGGCTTGCTTTGTGACCAAGTGTATGGTCAGTTTTGGAGAAGGATCCACAGGGAGCTGAGAGGAAGCTATATTCTTTTGTGTTTGGGTGAAATGTTCTATAGATATCTATTAGATCCATTTGATTGATGATATCTGTTAGTTTCATTATTTCTCTGTTTAGTTTCTATCTTGTTGGTCTCTCCATTGGCTGGAGTAAGATGTTGAAGTCTTCCACTATTAATGTGTGGATTTCATTGTGTGATTTAAGCTTTAGTAATGTTACTTTTATGAATGTGAGTGCCCTTTTATTTGGGACATACATGTTCAGAATTGTGATATCATCTTGATGGATTTTTTTTTCTTTGATGAGTATGTAGTGCCCTTCCCCATTTCTTTTAATTATTTTTGCTTGAAAGTCTATTTTATTAAATTTAGAATACCTATTCTTGCTTATTTCTTGGGTCCATTTGCTTGGAATACCTTTTTCCAGCCCTTTACTCTGTTGCTGAGGTATATTTCTTTTATGCAGCAGAATGATGGATCCTATTTTCATATCTACTGTGTTAACCTGTGCATTTTAATTGGGGAAATCAAACCCATTGATATTGAGAGATAGTAATGACCAATGATTTTTGATTCCTATAATTTTGATATCAGTGGTGGTACTGTGTGTGTTTTCCTTCTTTTGTTTTTGTTGTGTGAAATTATTTCTTTCCAGTGTTGTCTTGTGTGTAGTTACCCTTGTTGTCTTGGAGTTTTCCTTCTTGTATCTGTTGTAAGCATGGGTTAGTGGAATGATAATGTTTAAATTTGGTTTTGTCATGGAATGGCTTTTTTTCTCCATTTAAGGTGATTGAAAGTTTTGCTGGGTATAGTGTTCTAGGCTGGCATCTGTGGTCTCTTAGGGTCTGCAGGGTATCTTCTCAGGCCCTTCTAGCTTTTAAAGTCTCTGTGGGAAAGTCTTGTGTAATTCTAATAGGTCTGCCTTTATATGTTACTTGGCCTTTATCCCTTGAGGCTTTTAATATTTTTTTCTTTACTCCATATATTTAGTGTTTTTATTATTATGTGACAAGAGGATTTTCTTTTCTGGTCCAATCTATTTGGTGTTCTGTAGGCTTCTTGTACATTTATAAGCATCTCTTTCTGTAAGTTAGGAAAATATTATTTTATGATTTTGTGGAAGATATTTTCTGAGCCTTGATCTGGGAATCTTCTCCTTCTTCTATTCCTATTATTCTTAGGTTTAGTCTTTTCATTGTGTCACAGATTTCATGGATGTTTAGTGTTAGAAACTTTCTAGATTTGGCATTTTCTTTGACAGATGTATTGATTCTTTATTGTATCTCCTATGCCTGAGATTCTCTTCCATTTCTTGTAGTCTGTTGGTGATGCTTGCATATGTTGCTTCTGTTCTCTTTCCTAGGTTTTCCATTTCCAGGATTGCCTCAGACTGTTGCTTGTTTGTTTGTTTTCATTTTTTGTTATTGCATCTTTTTTTTTAGGTCTTGAACAGTTTTATTCATTTCTCTCTCCTGTTTGTGCCTGTTTTCCTGTATCTCTTTAAGGATTTATTCATTTCCGTTGCCTTTTTGTATTTTCCTGTACTTCTTTGAGTCATTTATTCATTTCCTGCTTATAGGTCTCTATCATCCTCATAAGATTAGAGTTAAGTTCATTTTCCAGAGCTTCAGGTGCATTAGGATGTTCAGGGTTTGTTGTAGCAGGGTTTTTTGGGTTCTGGAGGTGCTGTGCTGCCCTGGTTTTTGTTGACTGTGTTCTTACACTGTCATCTAGCCATCTTGGTGTCCCTAGTGTTGGCAGGCTTGGAGGTCCCTGGTAATTCCTGATGCCTGTCACCTTTGGTAGTCACTGATGTCTGCCTCCTCTCTGCTGGGATTCTCCAATGGTCACTGTCCCTGAGACCGACATCAAGCAGAGCTCATTGCCCAGGAGTTGACAATGTGGAGGTCATGGAACAGATCTCACCTCTGCTGGTGGTCTTCAATGGCCGCTGCCTCTCTCACCTAGTTCTTTATGCTACTAAGAGTTAACTGAAAACAAAATCCAAAAGAGCTCACCATTCATAACAGTCTGCTGTTTATTGCTGCCCCGCCCATACTTCCCCCATACTTCTGAGAGTAAGAACTGTCCCTGACTTCATCTTCCTTGTTCCCCATCCACCTACTAATCAATCCAGAGAAATCACATTCCTGACATCTCCACCAACATCTTTCTCTTCTGGATACAATTCTTCCCAACTGGAGGCATGTTGCCCCATTTATCACAACTTCCATTCTTTTTCATTTTTTTTATTACATCTGTCTCTTGGAAGGAAAATACAATAGTTTGCCTAGATTATATTCCAAAACTTTCTGCTGGATTGTAGGGCTTTTGTTATTCATTTAATATGTGTGAACAGAGTTAACCCTTGAGTTATATGTATATTCTGTTTAAAGATGTGATAATTCTGGCACGTGTGCTCTCAATGCAGCATAGCACTTGGAGGGAAGGGGACTTTCACCAAAGACCTCAGAACTACTCCAACTTCCAGAGCATGAATAAATAATGAGTAGGTCAAAGTGGCTAAATGCTTTGGTTGCCAATTTCTGAAGAGCTGGTCACCCTAACTGTAGTCTGCCTGTCTCACTTCCTGTCCTCATCCTTGAAGGCAAACACTGCATCAGATGAGTGGATGGCCCAGACAGTACTTGGGATCATGTTTAATGGCCTCCCATAGTCATATCTCTAATCCTGAATGTCTTTCCAGATTTGTGGCCAACGATGTTGGCTAAGAGATCATCAATTTACCTAAAGGCTACAGAATAGCCATGTTTTGGTGCTTAGTATATTTTGACAAAATTTTTTTGTTTGTTTTAATTTGACTTTTTAAAGTTTTGCTTTCTAATTAACCTAAAAATCAATGGGCTCCAGTTTGACATTTTCGTACACACTTGGTCTTGGTTGACCCTCCTCACTCCCTCATTTTCCTCCTCCCTCCCCTGAAGCTCCTCCATCCCAAGGGAACCATTTCTTTCCAATTTTCACACCAAATGTTTTCTATTACCCTTTTTCTTCCTATGATCAGCTCCTTTTCTTCTGTCATTGTCTCCTTTCTAGCTTCATAAACTACATATAGCATAATTTGCTCGCTAGCTTCTAAGCTGTCAGTCAGTTTGCATGTTTCAGCTTCTGATCACCATTTCCTGTCACTTCAGCATTGTACCAGATTTCTCCTGTCAGAACTGTCTTTGAATTCCCCAGATTTCTTGTCACCTCTTATTTCTCTCCACTTTGCATCTTCTGGTGTCTTTCCTATCTTAAAACTACCATCCTATAGCCCAGAAGCCATTGCCTCAGCCATTCTTTGGGCAACATTCAGAGTTCTTCCACTCAATGTACTTTTTCTGCTTCTTTACATGTGTCCTTTGAAGTACTAGCACTTCAGAACTGACTTTTGGAGAAATTCATGCATACCAATACGAACACATCAATAAACTCCCACACATACATGAATGCACAGAAACTGTGCATATAAATTAGCACTGTAGGCCTATTCTGTATGTGTGTGTTTATGTATGTGTGTGTGAGAGAGAGAGAGACCTGTGCACACTATATTCATTTCAGTGTGTCTTTCCTCCTGATGTGGAAGTTTCTGCATGGGGAAGGGAGATTTGGATATTGAGGGGGGTGGTAAGGAGTAAAGAAAACAAAGGGACCCTAAGAGAAAACACTGTGGTAGAGAGATCACCTACATGCTGGGAGTATATTGTAGTCTTTGCCTGGAGTGTTTTGTGCTGAGCTGCCTGATTCCAGCAGTGCCATGTCTCCAGAGTACCCCCTTTCTGAATCCTGACAATATTTTTTCCCTAACTTTCTTGCCCCACCCCAGAATTTTAGTCTAGCCACGAGCTGCTCCAGTGATCTGTCAAGTTGAGATATTTGCCCCCACCTTTTCAGGCTTTTTTCAGATCTTTGTTTAGCTGAAAGATCATTTTGTCCCTGTAAGTAGCTTTACATAATTTTCCTTTGATCTATTTCATGTAAGAATTTTACTGTGCTGCTTATTTTCAGGTTCCTAGGATTTTCTTTCTTCACGACTGCACTCTCACTTGGTGACTAAATGTACTCCAACATCTATACTTCTGCACACACAATCATGGAACATGTGAATTCTGGCACAAGCAAGGAAGATTAATCAATAAAGGTGAACAGAAACACCCTTGAATATTTTGTGGCAGGACAGACACAGAGTTGACCAACTTAGTGTAAAGTACACAGCAGGAGATAAGAACCCTATGGTTTGAAAAGAACTGAGTTAGCTCAATGATTTCGACACACTATGGTTGCAGCTAAGGATCAAACACAGAAGGATGGGGGCAGGGATGTGCCCAAATGCAGGCATGGATGCTGTCATTGTCTCCCAGCTATTGTATCTGCGGCTACCACTATCCATCATAACAGAATATGGAAGCGGAAGTCTGTTGTAGGTTTGTGTCTGAAGTGTATAGGTAAAGCTAAACGCAGGGATCTCAGCCCTTAGAAATTTTCTAATAAGCGAAAGCAGGTACTTTCTCTATTTCTGTTTCTCAAGATGTTCTGAGGGTCCACTGAGACCCTCATCAGCGGAGAAGCAAGCAGGTGATAAGTCCTGTGGTAGGTGCTGGGTGGGGCTCTCAGATTGGGCTACCTAATTGCGGACAGGAAGGAGTTTCACTAAGAGCAGATGATGAGTAAGTACCTCAGGGAGAGACTCACTTTACTGGTGTGGGGCAGATGTGTAGCTCTTATTCCAGAGTAAGTGCTCTATGCTGGCAGATTGATCCATGCCTTGAAAGCAACACTTCCCTTAAAAATACCCGGGAAAGAGAACCTTCTATCACTCTACATGGGCTGTTTAGACGTGACTGTACTTTAATTCCTTTGATGATCTTGTGCTCTGTGAGTGAGTCCTGAGTCAACACCCTTACGCAGCAGCCAAGCCATGAGCTAAGAAGTAATAGGATGCCCAGCCTGCGCTGTCCACAGCCTCTCCACAGCATCATGGGTGGATGGCCTCCTGTCACTGATTGGAGGGCAGGCTGAAAGTTGAAGGGATGGATTATTCCTGGGAAAGTAACAGGGCTATCAAAGAAAATATATTATTATATTCCCTCAAGCTTAAGACATTCAAATTTCAATCACAAATGGCCATATGTTTAGAGCATTAAAGTGTGTTACCATGGTATGAAATCTGTCTGTCTATCCATCTATCCATCTATCTCTGTTTAATAATCTATCAGTCATATATCATGTCTCTGTTATATGCCTGATAACTACCTTTCAACTAACTTTCTTCTATGATCTGCCTTTTTGTCTATTCCCCCCCAATACACATACCCACTCTTCACGCACACACACACACACACACAGGCACACACACACACACACACACCTATCTATCTTTCTGTCTCTCTATATCTATCTATCTATCTATCTATCTATCTATCTATCTAACTAACTAGAACTTGGATCCATATATGAAAGAACATGGTATTTTTTTCTCCAAGTTCGGCTTACCTCTCGAATACAATAATTCCTATGATCACACATTGTCTATAAATCACATCACTTTACTTTTCTTTCTGTGCAAACCAGATTCCATTGTGTGCTACATTTTCATTGTCCCGCACCTGGTGACGGACATCCAGGCTGGTTACATTTCCTCACTGCAGTGAACAGAGCAGCAATGAAGAGGAGTGTGTGTCTCTGGCAAGATTTAGAGTCTTCTGGGTGTATGCTCGGGAGCAGGATAGCTCAACCATATGGTACTTTTATTTTTGGTGTTTAGGGAAAACCTCTATACTAATTTCCATAGTGGCTGCCCCAGTTTATACTCCTGCCAGCAGTGAATAAAGGTTCTTCATACCTCATGTCCTCATTAGCATTTCAACAAACGATTTTCTAATGTGCTTGTACCAATTCACAAGTCTCCCCTGGGTTTGTCCTGTAGTATTAACAACAACTGGAATTCTTAATGAAAATATAATGAGAGCACAGGGGCATCAAATTGTTCTTTAAATTTACATTTTCTTTTACCTAGTGAAATTGAACTCATGTCTCAACTTCTCAACTTTGGTACTTTTTTTTCTCTATTGTGTGAAATGTTAGTCCAGGTTTTTTGTTTGTTTGTTTGTTTCGTTTTGTTTCAATGTTGGTTGTGAGTCTCTATGTCATAGACTATTAAGAGGAAAACTTTGCTGGTTGGTGGGGTCTGAAGGGTTCATTGTGGATGAGCATAGTAATTTGTCCCTTTTTCCTGTTGGTGTGCGTCACCATAACAAATGTATTTTTGTGCCACTGGTGTAACTAAGGCACACATGGTTCTTTTCAGGGGAATATGTATTTTCAAGTGACTTCTCTAATTCTTCAGCTCACCTTTATACTCGCACAGAAACAAAAGCAGTTTTGTTTTGTGTGTTTACTTTTTCTGTAGTGCTGAGGGTAGACTCCAAGGCCTTGAACATCTCCCGCAAACACTGTGACACTGAGCTACACGCCACCCCAGTTTTCACAATCTGCTTTGCATGTCTTTGTTTATTCGTTTAGTGTCCTGTTGTGGTGTGTGTGTGTGTGTGTGTGTGCGTGCACTCGCCATGGTGCACTTGCGAAGGTCACAGGAGAACTTGTAGAAGTAGTTCTTTCCTGCTGCCATGGGGTCCTGAGAATCAAATTCGTGTCATCCCTGGGTGGCCCTAATGCACTCTTCAAATGAAATAGTTCAGTGAACAAATGTTCTTAATTTTGATGGGGTTGTACCTCTACATACCTGATACTTTTTGTCTCATTCAAGAGTCGATCCCAAGGTCATGAGTGCATTGCTATGATTTTATTTGAAAATCATTACTATTGTGTTTTACCCAGTTAGATGAGAACTGTCTCTGGAATTGACTTTTGTGTATATTGGTAGTTGGGTGTCAAGGATATTTTTATACTGATATATAACTGACACAGCATCATAATTTTAAATTCCATCCTCTATTCATTATTCTAAAATATATTGCTTTTACATGAGTACTTAAACAAATATCCATCTCCTTTTATCTGCTTCTAGAATGTTCTCTGTCTCTGGACATTTTTGTTTTTGCACTCATGTGACACTATAGATTTAACAACTCTGGGCACCATGCATTCTCCAACTTAGAGTTAGTTCTTCTGCAAAACTGTCCTGAAAAAATTAGCTCCTGCATCTTCATATAAATATTAGCATTCACTCGCTAATTAAAAGCAACCTACTGAGGCTTTACATGTGTGACTCAGTAAATTTCACTGTGGTGCGGTTGCTTATGGGTGCATAGGTGAGGAGCTACTTACAGGGGCGTGGGAGCTCACCCGTGTCTCCACCACTGGAGAAAATGCCTCTCCCTCCTCCAGAAACCACTAACTGTTACTCTATTCTCAGGGAGGGTGGGGCCTCACCCTGGGAATTTTGATTTAGACTTCTTAGTATTTCTAGAACAATGTGAGGAAATTTTACATTTTCATGACACATGTCCTTTAGATCCATGAATTTACATGTCGCCTCTCCCCCTGGGCGTTGAGATGGTCTGTGATTTGTCTTGGATATGTTTTGTAGCTTCCAACACTATATTATTACATACCCATTAGATTTTGATGAATTATATCCAAATATTTTTCCATGAAATTCTATTTCCTATTTTTTTCATTAGAAATAAATTGCTCCATTGATTTTTTTTTCTGATTATTTTTGTTAAATTCACTCCTTACTTCTCATAGGTTATAGGCTTGTTTCTTTTTTTAACCAGGTTTTCCCTTCTGCCTTCAATTGCTTTCTCATTTTATGTAGAAGGTATAAATAAAATGAGATTCTAAATAGATGTTGGAATGTATATTTTATTTGAAATATAAATTATGCATAATATACTACACAGGTACAAAAGTAATTAAGTCCTGAAATGATTTTAAAGATCGGAAAAACTAAAAATAACCTTCTGAAGGTTGGGTGTTTAAATAATAAAACTGACTTTATTAAGTACATTTCCACTGCTTTCTCCTGCCTCCCTAAAATGCAAACTAAATGCTTCCAGGAGGTGCAGGCAGGGTTCTTAAAGTTTCTACGGCTATGTTTTCCTGGTTGATCTTGTTTTATCTGTTCCCTGTGCACAAGTTTCTGTAGCATAAACACAGCCATTTGGTGCTGAAATTTGAGACAATTGCTCTGTTTAAATCCTTGCTGATCTATTACAGAGGAGAAGGAGTTTTATCTTAGCATGAACAGATGGTGAACAATTTGATCTGATTGCAACCAGCGTTCAGCTCCTGCTGCAGCTCCTGTCCTTTGCTTCCCTGAGTTGTAAGGTACATGGCACTAATAAAATCTTATTGCTAACCCACAGTTACTACCTGAGATGTTCATCATAATCTCTAGGCCTCCGCTTTGGTTTTTGCTTAGAACAACATATCCTGTCCTCTCAGGACTGAACACCATAAAACCATATATTACAAAACACCCCTAGTTTCTCACTGAAGTGGATTATTCCCTCCAGTTACCCTTTTTTATTCTAAAGTATGCCTGGCATAAAAGCCATGGCTGGTGAAGAGACTCCCTGTGACCCACACAATTAGATAAGCGTGTTGCAGACTGGCATCCCACTTCAGCTTTACCGCTTTCCAAACAAGATGATGGGTCCCGTTGTCATTTATTTTTGTTGCTGTGGTAAAAACAAGATGACCTGGAAGCAATATAGATGAAGGAAGGGTTTATCTGGCTTAGAGAAGAGAAGTCATGGTGGTGGCAGCTTGGGAGATCTGTCACATCACCTCTGCAAAGGCAGGGAGGAACTCATGGATGCTGCCCGCTCCACTAGCTTCCTTCACTCCTACGCGGTTCAGGAAGGCTCCCGTGAAATGCTGACACCCACAGTCAGCTTGAGTCTTCCCACCCCAATTAGCTATCAAAATAATTCCCACAGATTATCGCATGGTCTAACCTGATCTAGATAATTCTTCATTAAGATGGGACTTTCCAGGTAATCAGTTCTTGGTTGAACCAAGTTGACCAGCACAAGTCTCTGTTTCAGAAGTGGCAAAAACTGAGGTTTGGCATTTCTGAGTCCATAGTCCACGTTATACAACCAGTGGAGCTCAGGCCTGCTGATCTTAGAGTCTTCTCAATGGCAGCTAAGCAGTGCCTATAAGTATACACTGGTTTCTCCAGAACCCTTCTTTTGCTGTTCTTTCACTTCGTCTGCATGGAGAGGGGTCCTTACCCCTGTTCTACACATACCTAGACAAGCAGGGGAGATGTGAGGTCGTGTTCCAAGGTAAAGAATGGAAGATGTGGGCAGTTTTTATTTCTGTCTGCTTCAGAGACTAGAAAACAACAAGCCCAACACTGCAAGATGGGTATTGGAAGGTTGAAAATTCCTTCTAGCTCCTTGTGTGTTTTTAATCTCTGTAGAATACAAATTTAAAACACTAAACAGCAGTTAGAGAAGCACAGAAAACCATCTAAGATATAAAAATATCACATAAATACAGGAGAGAAAAGTTTGCTTACTGAAACAATAAGAAATTACCAATGACATTTACTTTTACAGGTTTCTTTAAACTTTTGCATAAGTAGAGAAATGTCAATACCTTTCCTATTTTGAAAGTGGTTTTATTTGGAAAATTGAAGCAGCATGAAGATACAGTTAGGTCCTTACTAACATGCTTCCTACTATGGGCTAGCTGTGGGGCGTCATGACCTTGGACTGGGGTTTTCACTGTGCTATTTCACTGCAGATTTTATTTAGCCACAATAGTAGGAATTGTACCTATTTGTATAATTTTAATTTTAATGTTGATGTCAATTTATATTTTAATTTTTTCTATAGTCTAGTTTATGTTTATCACACAGTAACCACTCCATACACATTTGATAATGAATTTTAGTTTTTTTAAAAAAGTGTAGAGAAAGAGGTAGCATTCAACATAAGGACAAAAGACTGGTAATAATTAGAAAAGGATTTTACACTGTACTGTTTTTTTCTACAATATTTTCATGAAGTTGAACTGATTTCAGTTTCATTTTGCAGAGGTATAAACCATGGCTTAGGAAAGGAAATTGTTCATGCTCTGTTCAGTTCATGCACCAGGACTGGAGTCTAAATGTGAACACCAGGTGTTCACACTCACTGTTTTCAGGGCTGTAGCTGTACCTTTGAGAGTTTTTATGACATCAGAGAGTAAGAAACAACCACAGCAGCAAGAAGTGTGTTGATTTCACTGATGTAGCCACACATCACTTTGAGTAAACGGAGCTTGGAAACAGTTACCGGAGGCTGGGCTTGGGTCCATAGTATCAACTGAAGAGTTTAAGATAGCCTGAATATAACTCCATTTTGAAATAAAGATCTTGACTGGGAACTGAATTCAGGTACCAGGAAATATCACAGAATGTATACCTGGCAGAGAACAAAGTTAACTCTCCTAGCAACAGCCTCCAGGAAATATAACAGAATAAATGCTTCATAGAAAATAGAGACAAACTCCCTGGCAATAATCAATGGGAATTAGTTGAGAATCGGGTGGAAAAAACATTGGGAATCTCCCTAATGTTTCAGATATGATTTAGAAAAATAGCCATTGTGATTATATGCCTTGGCCATTGTGATTGTGTGCCTCAGAAAAGGCCTGCTAAACTTCACCCAATTCTGTAACGCCAAGGCTTGTGCCCCCCTGCTTGCTGCCATGGAAACCCCCTGATCACAGACTTTACCTTTAAAAATCCTGTTCACTCAGAGCTCGGGGTCCCACTTCTCTACTGCTGCGTCAGTGAGACTTGGGTCCTGAGTTTGATCTCTCTTGTAATAAAGCTCTCTTGCAATTGCATCTAGTCGTCTCCTGGTGGTCTCTGAGGGGCCTGTGAACCTGGCATAACACAACCAGTGGGAAATAGTAAAGTTCCAAATGGGTCAGACTGCAGGACACTGAATGTAAGCATGAGTCTCCCCTGTGTTCATTTTGAGAGATTTCCAACAATTCTAACGCCTCCAGTGAACTTCCCCAAATGGGTCTCGGGTATTCAGTTCTGTGCTTTCATCCATTCTTGAGCTGACCCCTCTGTAGGCTTTACCTCAGAGAGAGCTGCTTAGGAGGCATCATCTGTATCATCTCCCACCCAAACCATAATTTTTGTCATGCTTAGCCCAAAATTATTTGAATAATTTAGGTATTCAAATGATGGTTATTGGGGCCCTCTACATTTTGGCATTTGATACAAACATAATATATGATGATATACAGTTAAGAAATTTACAGTTTGGTGAGAAAATGGACAACAAACAAATAAGTAAATGGATATGCATAAATGTATATATAATAGCTGCTAAGAAATAAAGGACCTAACTTCAGTGATTAAAGCAACTGACTTTAATATACTCAACAGTATAAAGACCTGGAAGCAGAAGCCACTGTGGAACTGCTCGCTGGCTGACTCTCTGGCTAGTCAGAGAGAAGTCTGAATTGTTAATGAGGTTGGCTGTAGACATTTACCCAGACCCTTGCAGAAGAAGTGTCAACGGGAAGGTGAAAGGGATAGGGTGACTTCCTGCTTTTCCTCGACTATTTGGGTAACTTTTGCTTCCACCCAAAGATGGCTGCTCTTCAAAGAATTTCGACTAAAGAGAGGAGCATTTCTGAGCTTGTTCTCTCAGAGGCTTTCATCTTGTGAAGACCTTTGCTGAGAGTGAAGGTGCTTTTGCCCCCGAAACATGCTCATTTTACTGTTTTGTTAAAGCTCAAGCCAAGCTCACTTTTCTGAACAGATTTATACAAATTTCCCACAACCATAATTCCCTTAGAAGTGGGCTGTTTGCTTGCTGATTACAGCCTTGGGGCCATAGAACTGTAGAGGTGTGAACCATGGCTTAGAAAAGGAAATTACTCGTCTGCTGTTCAGTTCCCGAGCCAGGACGGGAGTTCAAGTGTGAAGCCCAGAGTGTTCACACTCCATGTTATCAGGGATATAGAGTTTGAGAGTTTTATGACATCAGAGATCAATAAACAGACTAAGCAGCAAGAAGCCTGAGATCTCACTAATGCAGCTACGTACCACTTAGACTTACTATTTCTTGCCTTTTAGGATAAGCAAAAAGAAAACTTAAAATTTTGTCTAAAATTTAACCCTTTTTAATATAAAGAATTACATTGTCATTATTATTATTATTATTATTATTATTATTATTGGAACGCATACTGTAGACCAGGCTGACCTTGAACTCAGAGTTCTTCCTTGCCTCTGCTTCCTGAGTGCTGGGATTAATGGTGTGTACCCTGCCTTTTTGGGGGATAAAAAAATAGACTTGAGTGGAAATCAAAGCAAAAGTCAACAGGGTTTAGAAATAAGGGTGGCTTTATTCTTGGTTTAGTTGCATTATGTAAAAGTGGCCATATGGACCCAGGGGTTGCTCTGCTCCATCTGGGGGAAATACTGGAGACGTGATGTACTTCAGGTCTGTTTCCTATGGCTACACCATTTTAAAGGAGTTTTCATAATGGGTCTTCATTTTGGGCCAGCCCTTCTGACCTCATTCTTTTAGATCTGCCCAGATTTTCTGTAGCCACTGTGTAGACCACCAAACTTCCTAGCTGTTCTCATTCGGGTCAGTCTATGTCGTTCTGTGAAGTCACGTCTCAGGACCTTGTGTTCTGGTTCTCTCTGCTAGAGACACTTGGGTCTCCTGCAGAGACTCATTTACCTTCACCTGTGCATTTCTTTGGGTTCCTTTTCAGACATCTCAATTGCTAAGACACCTTCTTTTCTTTTGATGCCCTCTTTAAGACCAGTTAAATCTGGGGTAGGTCATTCTCTCTTTTTGCCATTCTATCTGACCTCTAAGATCTAATCCTCCTATAATATTTGTACAGATTTTTAAATTTCAAACTTTCTTTTTATGAATAGGACTTTTCTCTCTATCATAATCAATCCATCTTTCCTTATTTTGATGTGACTTTTTTGAGGCATGTGTTTCTACTTAATTCCGGGATTGATCGTAAACTTTCAATCATACTTCTTTTGAAAAGATCCAGAATCTTTTTGTTTGCAAGAATTTGATTTTTCCCCCTCATATCTCAAGAAAATGGCATGCTGTCCTTAAAATGAGTACAATTTTCTCCTTTTACTTTTTAAAAATAAAACCTACTATCTTCTCACCTATGACAGATAGAAGGCTGAATTGGGGTTTTCAAGTCTCGAAGACATCATTACAGTGAAAACAAATAGCAGCCCCAGTGTTGTGGTTTGAAAGCTCATGTGTCTGAGTACATTGTTCTGGCTGGTGGCTCTGTACTGGGAGGCTCCAAAGCCTTCAGTAGATGGAAGCTTGCTGTAGAAGCGGGTCACTACAGGCAGGCTTTGAGGTCTTACAGCATTATCCACTTCTTGGCTACTCTTCTGCTTCTTGACTATAGACACAGTATGGCCAGCTGCTTCCTGCTTCTCTGTGCTTGCCTTTCCTGTCACAATGGATGGTATATCTTCTTCAGCTCAAAGTCCAAATAAACCCTTCCTCCTTTGAGTTGCTTCTCATGATGTATTTGGTTCCAGCAACAAGAAAAGGTTGTTTCTAATATACCTTGTCCCTTTGAAGGTATACAAAGGGGTTTCTTGGACTCCATAGATTCACCCCACAAAATCCAGCCACAGAGATCTATGGTCCGCAGCCAGAATGTTCATCTGTTAGAAGCCACTTCATAATGCTCACCAAGGGCTGGGATAATAAAATCCTGCTTCTAACTGCCCCATAACCCCATATGAAGCTGTGACCCAGGTTCAGCATTAATCTGGAAGACTCTGCCTATTAAAGCCCAAGCTGGGCCATTCAGTAAATGTTGCTTAGGTGGCCCCAAAGGTGTTTGCTTAAAACCTGAGTGGCCCTGTGTGCCCTATCTTAGCTACTCTCCATGGATCACAGCAATCATAAGCTACAGTGATCGTCCTAGGCTAGCACTTACTAGAAGTAATTTACAGTGACTTATCTAGGCTATATGAGATTAAAAAAAAAAATTGGCCATGCATATACAGTGTGAGCCCTTCCGAGTCATCAAAGTAAAAATCTCACAATGGAAACTCTACAGACTCAATGTCTACTATCCTTTTGCTCTCCTTGTGGAGCTCCTGTCCCCTCCAAAGATGGGTGCTGGCAACTGAACTTGAATCCCCTGGAAGAGCTCTCTTAACTCCTGAGCCATCTCTCCAGCCCTCCAAATTACTTTTATAGGAAATTACCTATTTGATGCATATTTAAACATGGTTCTGGTGATTGTGTGCACTCATTACCATGCAGGCTGTTTTATTCAACATGTACTAAGCTGTGCACACAAGTTTCCTTCCTGTCTTAGTTACCATTCTATTGCTGTGAGAAGACACCATGACCAAGGCAACTCTGATGAAAGACAGCATTCAACAGGGGCTTGCTTACAGCTTCAGAGGGTTAATCCATCATCATGGCTAGGAGCATGGCAACATGCAGACAGGCATGGTGCTAGAGAAACAGCTGAGAGCTACATCCTGATCCCAGGCAGCAGGCAGAGGGAGCATCTGGCCTGGAGTGGCTTTCCAAATCGCAAAGCCCACTCCCAACGCATCTCCTTCAACAAGGCCACACTTCCTACTCCTTCCAATTGGAAACTAAGCATGCATATACAAGAGCCATTCTCACTCAAACCACCACATTCCCCCTGAATCCTAACCTTCACTGAAGCCTCAGGGAGGAAGCCATGACCCTCTGTGCTCACAGCAGCTTTGGAGAATCCCAGAGAAGAAGGGGAGGAAGGTCTCCTCAGAAAAGGGGAATCAGAGAGAGCTTCTGAGGGGAAAGGATAGTTCAGCTAAGCTATGAAGAAAGAAGTCTTTTATAAAGTTAAAGGGAAATGTCCTTGGAAATGAAAATATGAAAAAGAAGAGTGACAGAGCCTAGGACAGTCACCCAGAGCATGGAAAGCAAGGCTGTGCAGCCTCAGCCTCAGACTGAGAAAGGAGACGTGACCTTGGAGGAAAATGCTGCAGGAGGAGTTGGAAATGTAATGGAAATCAAAGAACAAATATATTAAGAAGAAAACAAGAAACAACCTAGGAAGCTGCCACAGAGGGCCTCTGAAAGGATCTGCCCTACAAACTATCAAAGCAGACACTGAGACTTAAGGCCAACTGATGGGCAGAGTGCATGGAATCTTAAGTAAGAAGTGGGAAATAGTAAGATCTAGAGAGGACAGGAACCCCACAAGGAGAGCAACAGAACCAGAAATTTTGAACACAGGGGTCTCCCCAGGGACTCATATTCCAACCAAGGAACATGCATGGAGATAACCTAGAACCCCTGCACAGATGTAGTCCATGACAGCGTAGTGTCCAAGTGGGTTCCATAGTAATGGGAAGAGGGGCTGCCTCTGATATAATCTGATTGGCCTGCTCTTTGATCACCTCCCCCTGAGGGGGAGCAGCCTTACCAGGCCACAGAAGATGACAATGCAGCCATTCCTGATGGGATCTGATAGACTAGGATCAGAAGGAAGGAGAGGAGGACCTCCCCTATCAGTGGACTTGGGAGGGGCAAGTGAGAAGAAGGGGGAGGGAGGGGGAGGCTGGGAGGGGAGGCAGGAGGGGCTTATGGGGGATACAAAGTGAATAAACTGTAACTAATAAAAAATAAAAAAGTTCATAGGATACTGTGGATGGAGCAAGGCAGTCAGAAGGGCTTTAAGAAAAAGACAGAAGCAGGGGCTGGAAAGATGGCTCAGTCACGAAAGTGCTTTCTCTACAAGTGTGGGGAGCAAAGTTCAGGTAAAAACCGGTCACAATAGCGTGTGTCTGTTATCCCGGCACCGGACGTGAGAGAGAGAGGGGGCCCTGCAGCTCACTGGCTGCTCAGTGGAGATGAAGCTTGAAGTTTCTCGTAGTGCGTTTAAAGATGTGTGCAGGTTTTAGCGTAGTTTCTTCACATTTGTTGGACAGAAAGAAGAAATGGCGCTTCTGTGGCCACCAACCATTGTGTGTATAAGTGCATGTGTTTGTGTGAGTGAATGTGGTGTGTGTGTGTGTGATGTGTGTAGGGATGAACATGTTCATATGTGCTTGCAGGTGCAATTGCACGTTTGTGTGTGTGTTCATGTGGAAGTCAGATGTCTACACCAGGTGTCAACTTGAACCACTCTCACCTTGTTTTCTGAGGCAGAACCTGGAGCTTACAGGTTCATTATGACGGTGATTGATTTACGAGCAAACTCAGTGTGGTCCTTTTAGGCAACCGTGAGTCACTCTATCAGCTATCAGCGGCCCATGTAGAGATTAGTTTCTGCCTTTACAATCTGATGTCTCCTGTCCCAACAAACCAATGTTTTGTTAAACTCAGGAGAATTTTCCATGTTTGACAGAGTAGTGCTAACTGGATCTCCGAACAGAAAACAACAGTCCTGGCCACCAGCCCCATCATCAGAAACAACTGGAGCCTTGAACAAGTTAGGTAATTCTTTGCTCATGTACAAAATATTTGTTGTAATCGTTTGCTATTATTTGGATGTGAATTGTCTCCCCAGAATCTGTGAGTTGAATGTTTGCTCCAGGCTAGTGCAATATTTTAGAAAGTTATGGAACTGTTAGTTGGTGAGACCTAGCTGGGCTAAGGAGGTCCACAGAGGAAGGTCCTTGGGCAGAGCTCATTGTCAGCTCCTTCCTGTCTTTCACATTCTGTTACCTGTCTACAGTGAAGACAGCACCCTCTTCCACATGTCTCTGCCACCATGATATTCTCCCTCAACATGGGCTCATAATCAAGGGAGTCAGTCGTGGGCAGAAAACCCTAAAGTTCTGAGCCAAAATCAACCTCACTTCATGTGTTCTGTCACAAGGACAAGAAAATGAACTCGCACAATTCTTCTTGAGAAGGGACTTCAGCATTCTCCTCTGCGTTCCCTTCTCCTGTCTCCTAGATCCTTACTGTTAACAACCATGCTTTTGAAATTGTTAAAGGCCTAAGAGGGAAAGGCCTTAAGACAGATGCTTTCCAACAGAAGCCTGTACCACACTCCTTGAATCTTTATTAAGACATTAGGCAAAAGGTCATACATTTCCTGGAATTAGTCCTTTCTCTGTAGTAGAACTGCATGCTCTACATTTAGGCTGGCTAAAAGGAATGAGGTAATGCATGGCCTTATTACTTGCAAGTTGTGTGGCTCCTTATAAATGTAAGTTATTACTATCACTCATGAATCTTACCAACTAAAAGGGTCAGAGATAAGATATAATTATGCTGATGTCACTTGCCATGTCATTTGCCATGAATTAACATTGTCTATTTGATCAAGGACTTCGTAAAACATTGCAGTTTTGAGAATGTCTCTGTGTAACAGGCAATGGAAGAACCAGGGTGTTCTTCAAGGTCCAAGTATTGTCTCTGGTGTCCTAATCAATAGAAAATGGTTTCCTATCTCACTGCTCACAAAGGATTGGGAATTAACTGTTTTTAGGAAAGTAATGTAGGTCGGTTGGTAGAATGCTTTCTTAGCACGTGAGAAGCCCTGAGTACAACATAAAAACAAAGCGAGGTAACACTTTCCTTGTAATCCCAGCACTTGGGTGGTAGAAACAGGAAGATCTCCGTTTCAAAGTCATCTTGGTTACATAAGGACTTCCAAGCCAGCCCCTCGCCCCTCCCCCAAAAAAAAATCATCATAATCTTTCTCAAGTTCAAAGTCACACTTGAGTCCATAAGGAGTTCCAAGCCCCAAGCCAGTCAGAAAAAAAATCACTATTATCTTGTTTTATTATTGTTGTTTTGGAGACAGGGTCCTGCAATATAGTCCAGGCTGGCCTGAAACTCAAAGCAGTCCTCCTGTGTCAGCCTTACGATTTCTAGTCTTACAGATATTTGCCATGAGTCTCAGTACTTTTTAAATAGGTTTTTGCCCCCTTGAGTTGGATGTGTAAAGAAGGGGAAAGTTTTGTCTTGTTTTCTTAAAATCTAGTCCCACGGGTATAGTCTTTCAGAGGCCCTCTGTGGTAGACTCTTGTCCTGTTCCCTGTTTTCTCCCTCTTCTGATATCTATCCCATTTGCCTTTCTGAATGAGAATTGAGCATCTTACCCAGGGTCCTCCTTCTTGCTTACCTTCTTTAGGTGTACAGATTGTAGTATGATTATCCTATATTATATGTCTAGTACCCACTTATAAATGAGTATATACCATGTGTGTCTTTCTGCTTCAGGGATACCTCACCCAGGATGATCTTTTCTATTTCCCACCATTTGCCTGAAAATCTAATGATTTCCTTATTTTTAATTGCTGAGACTCTCCCCAGCAAGGTATTGAAGCAGATGCTGAGACTCATAGCCAAACTTTGGGCAGAATGCAGGGAATATTATGAAAGAAGGGGGAAATAGAAAGACCTGGAGGAGACAGGAGCTCCACAAGGAGAGCAACAGAACCAAAAAATCTTTGCAAAGAGGTCTTTTCTGAGACTGATACTCCAGCCAAGGACCATGCATAGCGATAACTTAGAAACCCTGCACAGATGTAGCCCATGGCAGCTCAGTATCCAAGTAGGTACCCTAGTAAGGGGAACAGGGACTGTCTCTGACATGAACTCAGTGGCTGGCTCTTTGATCACCTCCTCCTGATGGGGGAGCAGCCTTACCAGGCCACAGAGGAAGACAATGCAGCCAGTCCTGATGAGACCTGATAGGCTAGGGTCAGATGGAAGGGGAGGTCCTCCTCCCCTATCAGTGGACTTGGGGAGGGGCATAGGAGAAGATGAGGGAGGGGGTAGGATTGGGAGGGAACAAGAGAGGGGGCTTCAGCTGGGATGCAAAGTGAATAAACTATAATTAATAAAAAATAAATTTTTAAAAATCAAATTGAAGGTTAAATTATATATCAATTAATAGTAAAACTTGAATGAACTACTTATCAGAGAAAGTTTTTTTCTATACTAAGAAATCCAACTATATTTTTTTCAGTGTCACTTAAAATTATAAAAGCATTTTGCTATTTATTTCCCTTAAGAATGTTACTATGACTTTCCCTAAAAAGTTATCTAAAATTCATGCATATTTCTGATAAAAACATTAGCATCACTTTAAATTCTCCAAAGGAAAAATAAACAGGCTGATGTGGCTTTGTTTCAACTGAACCTCATCCAGTATTTTTTCATCTTAATATAATTGCAGAAATTCTGTCTCCTTCCTTTAAAAAACTTTGGTTTTCCAACTACTTTCGATATTACTGGCTGAAATGAATCTGAATTTACTCAGGGAAAAAAAAAAACTTCCTTAGTCAACTTTCAAATATGATTATTCTTCCAGACATCAGTCGCATATACAACTTTGATGTCTGCAGTTACGTGTCATCTTTGAGATTACTCCTACTAATTCCCTGCAAACACAAAATGATTCCGTCCATTGATGTGTCTTGTCCTGTCTGATGGCCTCTGGGTTGGAATAGACTGAACACATTCCTGTTCTTCCATTTTCCCTCAGCTCTCTTCTCATTTCATGGGCATGTTCACAACTATCTCAGTTTTTACATCCAAAACATGTCTTCAAACACATCTCCCCAATGAGTCCCTTTGATGTGCATCTATTCTTGCTATGTGTTGACTCATTGATCTTTTGACCATGTTACCCATTATAACAGCCTTTTTATTTCTCCCATCACGGTTTCAATAAATGAGAACATTGCGCTTATTCATTTATTTGCTTTCTGTCGCAACCTCTGACAGTGGTCCTCACAAGGACAGGGGATAGGTTTCTCTCTGCTTACTGCAGAATCACCAGCAGGGAGTCAAATATTTTTATGTCAAAAATGTTCAACAGAAGCAAAATTGAGCCACGTATATAAATTTAATTTCTAGGAGATACATTAGAAGTCCAAAGAAGCAAAATTTTAATAAACATTTTATAGATCTATAAGATATATCAAATTCAGTTTCAAGATTATTCACTATAAAAGGTTATTGGTGAGATAATGTATATTTTTAGTGCCTTAGTAGTCTTCAGAACCTTCAATTTATTTTACACAGCTACGTACGGACTATGGACTATGGATTAGCCATTTTTCTTATGATCAGTGGCCACATCTGGCTAGTGGCTGCTTCCATGTTGGGGAACATGATTCTAGCTTTTAGGACATAGCTGCTGAGTGCATGAAAGTTGCTTTCTCTTGAACGTGGACACGTGGTCGGTGCACTGTTCAAGTCCCTGCAGATTTATTGACTCTTTGCAGCTACACTCAGCTTCTGTGTGTTCTGTGGCTGACAGTTAATCCTTGTTTTTTCCTCAGAGAAGTGGGAATATCTACGAAGGTGTGTCTCCATTACCCAGACAACAGAAAACCTGGCTAGATTAAGAGTGGTTGATGTGGAAACAGAATAACCAATATCTTTTGCTCCTACACTCCTGAGCTCTCTGAAAGATGAGCCCAGGACATTGCCTAAAACCACCATTTTGGTTTCTCCTTCAACATTTCTTTGCAGATTTCTCCAGATTTTTGTTAAGAAGGTACCTACTGGTGAATCATTGGATCTGATTCTGAAGTGCTCAGATGGCAGGGTGGTCCTCATGCATAGTTAACACTGATGCGTAGGCAACGGAGGGTTGGATTCCATGTTGGGAATAGCCATCATGCTAAGGTAATTTTTTTGTCTCAATTACAGTACTTCTTGACTCAGACTCGAACTTTTTTTTTCCTCAAATGTAGTTAGCTTGTTTTCTCATCTCCTTGTCTCCCATGGCAACTGCTGTAATTTTTCTTCTATATCCAGATACATTTCTCAAACAAATTCATCACATAGTTATACAGGTGTTATATTAATAAACTATATTGCTTTAGCTTCTTCTTTCTTTCCTTATTTTTTTAAATATGGTATCTTGATATAGTGCCCACACTAGCTTCAAATTCTCAATCCTCCTGCTTCAGCCCACCAAGTGCTGGGATTACATGTATATACTACCATTCCTGGACAGGATGGATAGATGGATGGATGGATGTACATTCATTCATTTTGTCCCTTTCTTTTTATATTCACATGTATTTATAAATTTTAGATATATTCATGACTAATCATTTATCTTCATTAATGCAATTCAATATATTTTATCAATTAGGTATATATTCCAAATTATTTTTCTTCTCATTGTCAATTTAGCTCTTAACCTAGCTACTTGATAAGACCATCCATATAAATTTTTCTTCACAAATTACTTTGACCATGGCTGCAGGTAAATGGAAAGTAATCACAATTTTTTAGTCTAAATACGTCTTAGTTAGGGCCACTATTGCTGTGATGAAACACCATGACCAAGGCAACTTGGGGAGGGAGGGGCATGTTTCACACACATTTCCATACAACAAACAGTTCAACACTGAAAGCAGTCGGGGCAGGAACCCAAACTGGGCAGGAACCTGGAGGCAGGAGCTGATGCACTGTGGCCTATTTAGCTGCTCATTATTAGCTTAGTAATTAATTAGTCACCTGTTTTTCTACATGCTGATTATCCAGAGGCTGAGACCCAGCTTCACCCCTAGCTAATCTCCTGCTACCTGGTTCATCAAGACAGGAAAGCAGTCATTATTAGCTTTTTTTTTTAAAGATGACTGTGTTTTCTCTTTTGTGTTTATGAATTCTCAGTGGAGCTGATTGAATATTCTCCTGCTTCTGCCTCTGACCCTCTTCTGCTTTGATCTTGGGGAATTTAAGGACAAAGATCTCCCTCAGTCCAGATGACTCATAAATCACTTTGGACCAATTTACAAACCTGGATGCCCTGGGCAGGCACCAGCCTGGTTGACAATACTCCCTCCTGCTATGTCCTCATTTGAGCTGTCCAGCATCCTCTCTGCTAAGCCAGGAGTGTTAGTCACACATCTGGGATTCTTATCATTGCTCAATGATACTATTTTGTTCAAAATTATGAATTAATTGACAAGTTTCTTTTTTCTCCCCCCTGTTAATTTTTTTATTTAATCACTTTATAGCCTGATCACAGACCCCTCCCTTTTCTTCTCCCAGTCCTGCCCTCATATTTCCCTCCCCCATTCACCCTTCCCTTCTCCTCAGAGAAGGGTAGCAACCCACCCTGGCACAGCAAGTCAGAACAGGGCTAAGCACTCCCTCTCCCACTGAGGCCAGCCAAGGAGCCCAGCTGTGGGAATAGGATCCAACAGGAGGAAACAGCCTCTGCTCCAGTAGTTAGGGGACCAACATGAAGACTAAGTTGCCCATCTGCTACACATGTGTAGGGCACCTAGGTCCAGTCCATGCATGCTATGTGGTTGGTGATTCAGTCTCTGTGAACCCCCATGGGCCCACGTTAGTTTACTCTGTAGGTGTAGTTTATTCTCCTAGTGTCCTTGACCAGTAGACTCCCTCAATCCTTCCTCCTACTCTGAGTCTCTGCATCTGTTTTTATCAGCTGCTGGGTGAAGACTCTCAGAAAACAGTTATGCTAGGCTCCTGGCTGCAAGCATAGCAGAGTATCATTAATAGTGTCAGGGGTTGGCTCTCTTCCATGGGGTGGGTCTCAAGTTGGGCCAGTCATTGGTTGGCCATTCCCTTAATCTCTGCTCCACCTTTATCCCTACACTTCTTGTAGGCAAGATAAAATTTAGGTTGAACATTTTGTGGGTGGGTTGGTGTCCCCCTAACTCCACTGGAAGTCCTGCCTGCCTACAGGGGGTGGAAACTTCAGGTGCCCTATGGGGCAGATTGATAGGTCCTATTTCACATTCAGTCTGTTAATCTGTGTCCTTTGATTGGAGAATTGAGTCTGTTGATATATTAATGATCAATGATTGTCAATTCCTGTTATTTTGATGTTGGTGGTGGTAGAGTGTATGTGCATGTGTGTGTGTATGTGTGCAAGTGTGCGTGTGTGTGTGTGTATGTGTGCAAGTGTGCGTGTGTGTGTGTTTCCCTTCTTTTGGTTTTCCTCATGTGGGGTTATTTTCTGGGTTTTCTTGGGTGTAGTTAACCTCCTTGAGTTGAAATTTTCCTTGTATTTTTTTGTAGGATTGGATTTTTGGATAGATATTGTTTAAATTTGGTTTTGTCATGGAATATCTTGTTTTCTCTATTTATGGTGATTAAAGGTTTTAATGGATATAGTAATCTGGGTTGGAATCCGTGGTCTTGTTAGTCTGCAACGTATCTTCCCAGGACCTTCTGACTTCTAGAGCCTCTGTTGAGAATTTGGGAATAATTCTGATAGGTCTGCCTTTTTATATTACTTGATCTTTTTTTTTTCCGTGCAACTTTTGATATTCTTTCTTTGTTCTGTACACTTAGTGTTTTGATTGTTATATGGCTTGAGGATTTTCTTTTCTGGTCCAATCTAGTTGGTGTTCTGTAAGCTTCTTTTATGTTCCTAAGCATCTCTTTCTTTAGGTTGGGGAGGTTTTCTTTTAAGATTTTGTTGAAAATATTTTCTGGGCCTCAGAGCTGGAATTCTTCTCCTTCCTCTATTCTCACTGTTCTTAGGTTTGGCATTTTCGTGTGTCCCAGATTTCCTGGATGTTTTGTGTCAGGACCTTTTTAGATTTAACATTTTCTCTGGCAGATGTATCAGTTTCATCAATGTTATCTTTACACCTGAAGTTCTCTCCTCCAGCTCTTGTATTCTGTTGTTTGCACCTGTAGTTCCTGTTCTTTCCTAGATTTTCCACCTACAGGATTCCCCAAGTTTCTGTTTTCTTTATTGCTTCCATTTCCATTTATTGCTTCCATTTTCAGATCTTGAACCCTTTTATTCACCTGTTTGATTGTACTTTCCTGTATTTTTAAGGGATTTGTTCGTTTCCTTTATAAGGGCCTCTATCATCTTCATCAGATTAGATTTAAAGTCATCTGTTTGTACGTTGGCTGTGTTAGGATATCCAGGGCTTGCTGTAGTAGGATAGCTGGGCTCTGGTGGTACCATATTGTCCTGGCTCTTGTTGGTTGTGTTCTCATGCTGGCCTGTAGCCATCTGGCTGTCCCTGGTGTTGGCTAGATGTTCCTGATCCAGGGCTCCTCAGGGAGGCAAGGGGAGCCTTGGGCCTGAAAATGGAGCTCAGGCAACAGAGCTCAGGGGACAGAGCTCTCCTTTGCTGGCTGTGTCCCAGGCTAAACAGGTAGGCAGAGAATTAGCTGAGAGGGGTCTAAGCTGGGTGCTCCTGGACCCCTTTCCCCACCACCACCCCACAAGCCTCCTCAAGAATGCTGGCAATGTAGGTCCAGGGACATCAGGCAGTTCACCTCTGTGACTGCACCCCAGGTGGTGAGTAGCCACACTAGTTTAGCCAACGAAATAGTCTGTTACTGTCATCGGTGTGGGCTAGAAGAGAAGAGTGGCCTTTGCTCCTCTTGTCTGGGCAATGTAAAGAGTCTTTGGGGCAAGTGGAATGTCCGTGGTGGAAGCCACTGAAGGGGGAGTAGAGTGTGAGTGGACAGCGTGCTTCAGCCGAGCTCATCACCAGCATTCCATCCTGAACAGACAGTGGCAGGAAGCCTCTGTGCAGGAGAAGCAAAGGCTGTAAGAGAGGCAGACAGTAAACATCCTACCATTTCCAGTCTGTTTTCTCAATTCACACCTCCTGCCACCTACTTGTTTCAGCATAGGCGTTTTGGAAGATGAAGGTACAGTTAGAATAAAGCATCTTGCTTCAGTCTCGTGTGTGTGTGTGTGTGTGTGTGTGTGTGTGTGTGTGTGTGTGTGTGCATGTGTTGAGCCTGCACATATATCTCCATGCTTGCATGGGCATGGGCATACATGCACACATGTGAGGTTACATGTGCATGTATGTATAGAGGCTGTAGATTGACATCAGGTGTCTGTCTTGATCACTCTTCACTTTACTCACTGAGGCAGAGTTTCTCAGTGAGCCCATAGCAGGCCTCATCAGCCATTCTGTCTATCTGAAAGCTTGCCCTAGGAGTCTGCCCTTTTCTGCCTCCCAGCAGACTGCTGCATCTGCTCAGCTTTTGTATGGATGCTGGGCTCTAAGCTGTCTTCACAACTGTGCAACAAGCGCTTTATCCACTGAACCATCTCCCCAGACCCAGTCATTTATTTTTTCCATGTGGTTTGTAGATTTGACAAAGTAATGACCTTACAACTTTAAGCAAGTTCTTTTCCCTGAATCTTAGCCTCTTAATCTTTACAACAAAAAACAGCTAAACTCACTGCTTATCTGGAACTAGGATATGAATTAAAGGGTTTTTGTTGTACCTCAGGTGTACTTTGTACATAGCACAACCTAATAAGTATTGGGGGATTAATGGTGAAAAATATGAATGATGATGGTAACAGATAATCATGATAAGGAACCCATTAAGAAGATTTGACCCCACAGACCAGCTGATCTTACAGAAAATATTGTTTTACAAGTAAGGAAACCAAGATATAGTCACAGACTGTTCCACTGTTAGGGTCGGTGCAGCTTTCTGTGGTCCAGAATTCTATATATTCTAAAGGCATCACAACAGACTTGAAAGTCCTCGGGAAGTACTGATTCTTCTCACTGGGCATAGGTGTCAGCACAATACAAAAGATGTGAAAGAACGAGGTTTGTGAGATGTCTCAGAGAGTACAGGCGCTGCATTAACCACAGTTCTATTGCTGCAATTTATTGCTCTCGTGCTGTCTTTACACCATGACCAGGGCAACTCTGACCAAAAGAAAGCATTTCATTTGGGGCTTGCTTACAGTTTCAGAGGGTTAGTTCATTATAATCATGGCAGGGAACATGGCACCAGGCAGGCAGGCATGGGGCTGAAGAAGTAGCTGAGAGCCACATCCTTACCCCATAAGCAGCTGACAGAGGGAAAGAGAGAGAGAGAGAGAGAGAGAGAGAGAGAGAGAGAGAGATTGTGAGAGAGTGCACAAGCCACTGGGCTTGCTGAGGGCTTTTGAAATTTCAAAGCCCACTACCAGTAACACGGCTACTCCACACCTCTTAATTCCTTCATGGCAGCTCATCAGCTGGAGACTAATGTATGAGCCTACGGGGGTCATAGTCATTCAGACCATCATAGGTGCTTGCCACCAAGCCTAATGGCCTGAGTTTGATATCTGAATCCCACAGGGCAGAAAGGGAGAACTGATTCCTGCAAGTTGTCCTCTAACCTTCACATGTCTCCTGCAGACACCCTTCCCCAAATAAACAAATGAATGAATTTCAAAAAAAGGAAATCTTTGTGCCATTGTCAGGCATATGACAGTGATATCCGCCTACCATCTATCATGCACAGGCCTGAACTTTCGTTCCCATCCGGCTCACACATCCTTCCCGAGAGGACCCTTGGTGGTTTCCCGAGATACTAGGCATCGGAGCTCACAGTTAGCTGAGCACCTCCTGCACAGGTTCCCCCCTAGGCAGGTTGGCTTAGCATTCATACAGCAGAGCCATCCCAGGCACCCTCCTGCTGCAGTCTCCCACTCTGCCAAGTTGGAAAGGAGAACAACCAACAAGCAAAACCCTATCAAATGCCTCAAGCTTGAACACAGATGTGAAAGTGAAATTATAGAGCACCGAACTCATGTGAAGTTTGACAGCTTATGGTGGAATCACGGGCCTGTAATTACTTTGAAATTGATAACACTATTGTAATTACACTCAGAATCATAAAAACACCCCAAGAGTATGCTGAGTATAATCTAACACAAAGATTACATGAGCGGCTTCCAAAACGGTTTCTCACAAGCAGAGAAACCGTGCTTAATGAGTGCTGTGACTCCAAAAAATGCTAAAGAAAATGTTGAAGTGAAATGACTGCTGAGGACTGAATCTCATTCTCTACACATTCTATGCAGAAGACCATCCGTCTCCACAGTCACTGTGTCTGGAGGTAGGACACTAAGAGATGAATAAGATTGGAAGGTTGGAGTTCTAGCAGAGAAGACTTAAGTACATATATCTAAGGAATACCAGAGGCTTCAGCTCACAGAAGGAGAGGCCACCAGGAGACAGGGAAGGCAGCTGCCTGTGATCCAGGGAAAGAGCCATTACCACCTCAACAGAAGCCTGCCTGAGTGGTGCCATGATCCTGGACTTTCAGCCCCCAGAACTGTGGAAAAATAAATGTCTTATGTCTGAATCACCCAGTTGATAGTATTTGCTCTAGCAGGTGGAGCCAACAATACAGCGACATTTTGATTAAATAACTCTATGTGTCTTAAGAAGACCGCAGAGGTGTTTTAAGGACTAGGCAGGGAGTTTCAACAGTGGAGGTCAATGTGGGCTCTGAAGGGCTGTATACAGGAGAAACTTGCTTAAACCATGGGACCCACCTTTCCAGGGTACAGAGCAAGACCTAGATACACTAGCTTTTCAGAAGGAAGTCATTCAGAATTAGAAGAAAGGGACACAGAGAATTCAAATCCAAGTGTGAAAATGAAGCAGCAAGGCCTAAGACAGACCCTGAAATCCATGGGCATATCCCTTTATATGAACATAGGTGCATGGGGGAAAGGGAGACACATTTTATATTTGATGAAAGATGGTTTAACTAAGCATGACATAAAGATAGTGCGGAGAGAAACTGCTACTGAGAGAAAGAGTATCCGTTGTTTCCAGTAGCATACAATGCTACAGGAGCCTTGTCTTCCAGAGTGTTAGGTTCAGGGCTAACACTGACTGTCTTGATTTAGAAGGTGTGTGCATGCCAGAAAGACAGCAGGAAGAATGAAGCATACTCAGACATTGTCTAGAAGTAAACTTCATGACCATCACTTGAGCTCCCCGAAAGGCTGTTGTTCAGATAATAATCTCTACAATATTCTGAAATATGAGAAATGGGAATGAATTCACTTTTCATTTCTTCATTGGGACTGCGGAACAGAACTCACCTTCTCCAACAGTTAACAAGCAATCCTCTGTTTCTTTTTTTAAGGGTTATTGGTATGCACCTCTTTATGGCCCACTCCAAAAGAGAAATAAATAACCGGGCCAAGAACCTGTGTTTGGGGAATCATGGTGGGCACTCTTCTGTGCTTGCTGCTTTTGTTTAGCTTTTATTCTGTGGGCTCATCTACTTGGGTGGACACGTCTTGATGCTTCCTTCTGCATGCCTCACCTGCTTCCTCTCTCCTGGGGCCATGCTTAGCACCTTGCTGGGAGCATTTGGGTCCTCACCCTTCTTGGTTCTCCTCTCCCAAGCCCAGCGGAATTATTTCTTCTCAAAGACATCCTAAAATGGCTGTCTGTCTGACACATGTGAACTATACCCAAGAACAATTTCTCAGTGGAAAAGTTAGTTCTCCTTTATATAAATATACATAGGATTAGAGATGATGAATCATCCTAGCCCTGTGCCTGGATCCCATCATCCTCTTAGCTACGATACTATTTTAAAAACAGGTGCTCCTCCTAAGGGCTCCAGAAAGAAGTTGTAGCATCCAGAAGGGGAGGAATTTCTTCTGTTTCAGAAAAAGGAAGGCTGAGGTAAAGATCACCCCTGCAGAACTGGGAAGCTTTTCCTTTTTGTCTCCCCACAGCCTGCCTGGATGATTTTGATGGAGTCTTAACTTCACATTCTCTTTCTCCAGTTAATACTTCTCTAGCCTTCCATCTCACAAGCTCATTGCCACAGAGTACAACTGTTAGAAAACATTAGACATTACAATGAATTCCTTGAAAGCCAGTTCCCCGGGAAGACAATGAGCTATTTTCTGTCTTCTCTTTCTGATTTTTTTTTTCCAGCATATCAGGGGCATTTAATAGGAAGGAATAATAAAATTCAGGTGTCTTATTATAAATACAAATAGAAAAATGACAGGTAAGAAGCAATTGTTCTAAGAATAAACGTTAAATAACATAGTCACAATGCTAATTTTTAGTATTCACGCTCTTCGGGAATCACACAAAACTCTGAACATGGAAGCTGCTCGCAAAGAAAGTGGCATGGCACCTTAGAGCCCCCTGTACTTCCTTCTGGGGAAGAATGGTTTACGCTGTGGCTAGGAAGCTGCTGTTGGGCTTCTCAGCTTTCCATCCTTGCTGGAAGATGGCTGGAGACAGCCTCAACACGCCATCAAACCTCTTATTAACACAGATCATCCTCTGCAGATGGGGGACTCTCCCCTCCATGCCTAGAGGGCAGTAGGGAACAATGTAAGTACTGAAGAGCAGGTGCCTTGGCGTAGGGTCCCTTGAAATAGAACTCCGAGGAGGATTTGTGTGTGAGTGGTGCATTAAGGACGTGCTTCTAGAGGGACCCTGAGAAGAAGCTGGGGAAGCCAGGAAGGAAGAGAAGTCAGCAAAGGCACACAGAGGTCAACTCAGCCTCAACCCACCAGCAGCTCTTGAGGCCAGCTATGCCATGAGGCAGTGATGACACTTGGAAGTCCAGGGAACAAGAGGCTTCACGTCCACATTCCTCTCCCTGCTGTCTCCCCAAGAGACAGGAGTGTAAGCCTCTTGGCATGCTGACTTCTTATGGTGTAGGTGGATGGGATTGAAGGAGACTCTTGACTGCTGTAAACAAATGTTTGCTCTTCAGAGCATACTGTGCTGGATGGGGTGTGGGAACATGCAGTAAGATCCAGAGTGAGGAGGCAGGCATAGAGACAGCAATGTGATGACATCCAGGTTGGCTGCTGAAGCAAGAGTAGAGAGGGAACTGGGTGTGGCTCAGCAGGCTCCATGACAGGACCAAGCCCTTACCAAGATTGCTGAGAATGAGTCAAAGTGCCTCTCTTAGGAGATGGTGAGACCCTACCATAATGTCACAGCTGAGATCCACAGTCCCTGGCTAGCCCTGGAAAACTGGGGTGAGTTTGTAGCCTAAGAAAATGGAACCAACCTTTTAAGATGTCTTCCTAACTCAGACTTGCCTCTGGTCAAGCCCAAATATGCCGTTCTAGTGGGGAGGCAAGGGGATAAGATGGGGGGATACTTGCCACTCATAACTGGGAATAATCCTAGGTTGGAAAACAGGTAAGGCATTCACAAAGCCTATGCCTAGAACTGATGATTCCCTTCTGTTTCTTATACACACTAAGACCCTTCACATTTCAGGGGTTTGCGTAATTGCTTCAAATTCCTTTTCACTGTGGTCACTTTATTTTATTTCTACCATTTCTATTATGTCTGGTCCACTCACAATACTTTTGCTTGGTGATCTACAGATCTTGATGAGCAATTTTGCCACAATATGTAAGAAAGATTAAGAAAATTCACTTCAGACATGGTTATTTAATGTTTCTCTCTGTAAGATATTTTCTGCCAAACACTAAAAGATTCACAAAGTTTCTCTTCTGATCATTCTCCTTAAAGCACACGTAGTGGGGAACAGCTTTGTAGCTCTATCTAGAGTCTAGAAATGGAATCTCCTGAGAATATAACTACATAAGCTAATTTAATAAAGGCCCCCTTTAAATAGCTAGCTAAAATACGGGACACAAATACGCTTGAGGCATAGTTCTACTAAAAATTCACTGATTTTTTTTTCAATCCTCTGTGTTCCTTTTCAAAGCCTAGAAATTCTACCAAAATATTCTGAGCACTCTATGCCAGCAATCATTCACTTACAGGAACATGAAGACCCACTGGGGAGTGGAGAGAGGCTTGTGGAGAAATGAGGACAAGCTCAGCTAGGGAATATTTCCTACCTCTGCCTTGGGGATTCCCAATCTGAAGTTAAGTCTCTGAGATGTTAGAATCTATTTTCCAATGTGACTGCTAGATGACAGATGTTCAGGGAAAAGAAATCTCATCCCTCCTTTTTTCCCAGTAAAATGTTCAGTTTAAATTTCTTTCTTAAAGCTTTCTTTTATTTTTGAAATTGTAATATAATGATATCATCTCTCCCTCACCTTTCCTCACTCCTAACTCTCCCAGAAACCCTTTTTTGCTCTCAGCTTTCCTTAGTTGCTGGTTGCTCTTGTATAGACTTGAGGCCCCATGGTTTTCCCCCATCTACTTTAGCATGCCTACTGTTGTCCTAACTCAGCTCATGTGTAGACAGGCATGGTGGTGAGACTTCATGGGTGTTGGCTTTTGATCTTACTAGGAGACAGGCTCATAGCAAACCCCTGTTCCTCTGGTTCTTGGAATCTTTCTGCCTCCTCTTCCATGGTGATCCCTGAGCCTTAGGTATAGAAGTCATGTTGTAAATGTACCTACTGGGCTCCACAGCCTTGAATTTTGATGGGTTGTGAATTTTTTTAATTTGTATTGGTTCTTTGTGAGTGTCACACCATGCACCCCAATCCCACTCAACTCCCTCTTCCCTCATACCTTCCCTCCACCCCTATAACCTTCCCCTAAAGCGGAGAAAAAAAATATCTTATTATGGAAGCTGTTGTGTGTGACATATGTCCCACAGTATACCCCATTGTTCACAATTCTTTGCTTGCAAATGTTCATTATAATGACCCATTGGTCTAGTATGAGGTCTCAAGCTTCTGCTACTCTATCAGTCCTAGAAACTCACTGGGACTCCTCTCATTGCTGTTCTGTGTCATGGAGATCCTATAATTTTGGATCTGTAGGACTGGCCTCTTTATGCACTCTAGCAATTCATTAATGGGGTAGATGTTAGGATGGGCCAGTTCAGAGCCCTGTGTCTGGGCCTGAGAAGTATCTGAGCTAGTCAAGGGTGAAGGAACATCCCTCCCTTGCCCATGTCGCTGCATGGTAGACAAGTGGCAGGGACATATCTCCCATGCCCATGCCCTCAGAGATGGCTCATTCATGCCCCCTCCCCCAGGGTCAGCTCTACTGTGCTACTCAGGCAAGGTCCAGAGCCCAGTCTCCTGAGTGCTGAAGCTGGTGAAGGGCAGGAACAGCTCTCCTGCTCCCATGACCTATTGCAGGTGGTGAAAGAAAGCAGTGAGCAGCAAGTTCAGTCAAAACTAAAATCAATTATAATTGCAGTTACTCATTTGGAGCTCTGCACTGGGGCTTTAACAGCTGTTACTTCTGGGTTCTCGTAATTCTTATACGTCTTTGATAATGAGTATCTGTCTTTCCTGTTTGGATCAGGAGCCAGAAATTTGTTCTCCACTGAAGTATACTCATATCCAATATGTACCACTTTATTTTGTCTTTGTGTCTTTTTGTCTTTTGTGGTTTGGTGCACTGTGTATTCAGTTGCTGATTCCTGTACCCAGAGATCTGGTTGCAGTCCTGACATTGGTGTTGTCATCATTACTGAAATCTTCTGCTTTATGTTGTGTAGAAATTGTTCTCCATCCTGTCTGATTGGTTAATAAAGGACTGAACAGCCAATAGCGGGGCAGGAGAGTTGAGGCGGGACTTGCAATCCCAGGGTCTGGGGGGAGAGTGGAGAGAGAGAGAAGAAGGACAGCCTACCAGGGTCACCATGAGAATGTGGACAGGAGGAGATCACCATGAGAGAGTCGTCATTAGGACACAGATGGAGCAGGATAGGTGTAATAGGTCTCCATGTCATTATCTGGGAGCTAGAATGGGCACAGAAAAAAAACCCATACCATACACTTTTAGAGTTTCTCATATATTTGCCCATGACAGAGCAACTTTAATCCATTCCTTTGTTTCATATGTTGTAATGCATAATAAGTACAGTGCAGATTTAACCTGGAATTTCAAATAAAATGCCTTTTTTTTTTTCAGTTAAGCACATGCATTCATTATACTGGAGTGTACGTGTCTATTCTCTTAGCAAGACCTTTAATTTCCGGACCCAGTCAACATATGCTTCCCTTCCAGTTGCCAAGGAGACTAACTTTTGTTAGCCCTCTCAGACATTTCTGTAAGCTCTGATAAGCCCCCTGTGTGCATTCAGAGAAACCATTCACTTGGATGGTTTTCAACTGGAAAGTAGAATCAGCAATAACATGAAATGCTGCCTAGATTCCACTTCCTCTGGGACCCCAGAGAGTAAGAACTTTATTCCTGGGAGGAGTGAGACAGAGTGAAATGACTGACTGTACGTTTTGGCTCACTGTGGGAAACCAGTGACTATCAGCAAAGACTCCAAGGGAATGTAGAGGGAAGTGACAAAACATCTAGCCTCCAAAATCTGTTCTGAAGTAGAGCTTACAAAACAGAACTTAAAAAGGCTTCAAGATGATATGTAGAAAACATTAAAATCAACATCGCAGGGCTGTGATGGCTTAGTTGGTATGATATTTGCCTTGCCAGAGTGAGGACCTGGGTTTGATGCTCAGAAGACAAATAAATGTGGGGATTGGTAGTATATACTTTAATCACAGAGCTGTGGAGGTGGAGGCACAGGGACCTTTTGAGCTTGCTGTCCTTGTGTTATCTAATTGGTGAGTTCCAGGACAGCAGACACTCTGCATCAAAGACAGTGGATGGCATTCCTGAAGATGACACTCTGGCCTTCACACCACACACCACACACACACACAGGGAGAGAGGCAGGTATACAAATAGACAAACAAACATACAAATACATAGACCATGTTCAACAGTATAGATGACTACTCCCAAACACAGTGGAATGGCCTCTGTGAAGATGACGTCTAGGGATAGCACTGAAAGACTTTGAGTAAATTGTGAGATGAGAGGAAGGCAGTAGCTTCCTCTGTTGTCAGAGGCTTGGCTTTGAGTAACTATTGTTTATGAAAAGCCTGAGAAGCATGGATTGAAGAGGTTGAATCTGCAGTGTTGAACACTGCATGTTAAGGTGCTTTGGGAGAAGATTCTGGAACCTTTAGGAGATGGAGATGGAGTAAGTATGGGGCTGTTCTCCAGACATTCATTCTCTGCTTCTTAAAGGTGAGGTACTGTGATCAGACAGCCCCTGCTCCCTCGTGCTGCTGGATCTTCTCTACCATTTTGTACTCTATCTTACAGGAACTTTAAGCACAAACAAGCCTTTTCTATCCCAAGCTGTTCTGTCAGGGCATTTTATGACAATGACAGAAAAGAAACTAATACAATTTCTATTGATAGACAGTCACCCAGATTTTGAGTATGTAAGTGAACATAAAACTTATACAAGGGGCTGGGGAGATGATCAGTGGTTAGGAGCACTGATTTATCTTCCTGAGGACCCAGGTTCAACTCCACATTCCCAGCAGGCACAATGGAAGCTCAAAACCATCTGTAACTCAGAGGATTTGCCATCCTCTTCTGGCTTCCATGGGCACCAGGCATGCAACTGGTGCACAGACATATGTACAGGCAAAATCCAAGCAAGCCTTTCTCAACCTGTCTTGAGAAGACAAATCTGATAGTTATCAGTAGAAGGATTACTAGGAAAGTGAGGTGGTAAGGGAAAAGTTGATGGGGTCATGGGGGACTTACTTCACTTATATCCAAGCTCAAGATGACATGGGCAACTGTGATGATTAATCATCGTTGTCAGGTTGACCTCTTCTGGAATCAATTAAAATCCAGGCTTCCAGGCACTCTTGGGAGGGGTTTTCTTCCTCAGATTATTTGAAGGAGGAGGACCCACCTGAAGTTGGGCCATGCCTTCTGATGGCAGCCCAATTTAAAAGATGTGGTAGAAGGAAACCTTACCTTTTGCCTGCCTGCCCTCGCTCTCATTGACAGAGTAGTACCCTGTACCCGTGGCCAGTATTAAATCAATTTTCTCTGGAATTCTAGTGTAGACTGAAGACCAGCAGCTCTCCAGGAATCCCAAGGGTTCAGCACCAGATATGGACTGCAGCACAGCTACCAGATTCTTGGCTTGTAGGCTGTGAGACAGCCACTGTTGGGTCGCCCAGACCACAGCCCGTGGACCCGTCTAACAGATCCCTTTGTAGATGTTCATTCTATCAGTTCTTTCCTTTTCTTTTTTTAAATATACAATATATTTTGATTACGTTATTCCCCACCTCACGGCTCCCCTGGATTCTTCTCTCCACTTCGTTACCCACCAAACTTTATGCTCCACTAGTCTCTCTAACTCTTCAAACAATGTGTCAGAATGGTAGTACCACAAGGTAGAGTTGTTCTGATGTCCTGGTATGATTTGAAACACATAGGCATGGGCCTTTCTGTATCTAGGACTAAGAACCTCTGTTGGCAGCTGGTGGGGTGTTGCTGTCCATCCCACAAATAATAACTGTTGTGACAGTAAAACGTGTGGTGTTTGAGAATCTTTCTGTGTCCCATAAAGGGCCTTATAACAGGCTGATGCTTGCGTATTGTGGCATCTCTCATTTTTTACTACATACCGATAGAGGAACTTCTGGAGTAAAAAAAGCTTCCAGAGGAGAGGGATGGTGAATAAGACACACTAATAAAGAAGCTTCTCAGAGAAGGGCTAGTGCCTCTTAATGTGCTTCCTGATCATGGCCCATTAACTCATCAGGACAGGCAACTTTCATTTCCCATGTTTCTGTCACCAGGGTCTAGTTCAGGATGATGCATGAAGAGCAATAAGTACTAATGAGTCACTGAGAGAATCGATAAAATGGGTTCCTGATTTGTTAGTGTGTCTCTTCAATAGGGAGAGAATACAAGTCCTGTTTCCTTGGGGTAGACTTACCGTAGTTTAAATGCCCTGGATAGTGGTAAGTACAGGGTTGGTTTTGGTCCCACTTGTCTCGTTGCCTAGGAAACCATGTATAAGCTATAGCTCCCATAGTATAGGCTATGAAGTGGTGGTCGTTAGCTGAGATTACACTTCCTCTCTCCTCCTCCAGGGCAGACTTACTGGGTATCCATTGTGTATTACTTTACGCTGTTGGCCATCTTTCCGTGAATATCTTGTATCCACATCTTCAGAATAGGGTTGATACTTAACAGAGGCTCCAACCTACCCTCTTGAGATCTGCATCTCAGTGAGATACTGTCAAAGTTGATATTTCAGCTGTTGTAGTTTTAGTGTGAAATGTCCCTCAGAGTTCATCCCCAGCTGTGCCATTGTTTAGAGTGGTTATGGGACCTTCAGGAAGTGGAATCTAGTTGGTGTAAGTGGGTTGCTGTGAGGCAGGCTTTAGGAGTTATAGCCAGCATCTTGCGAGCCAAAAGTCCCTGCTTCTTGACTGCTGAAAAGGTGGAACCAGATGCTATATGAGCTACCCCCACCATCAAGACTTTCCCATCATGAAGGGCTATATTCCTTCAAACTGTGACTCAGAATAAATCTTCCTTCCCTTTAGTGGCTACTCTCAGATATTTTTCACAGGAAATAGGAAGTAATTAATAAGTCAGGATTTTTTTTTAAAAGTAATATTCTCTTTATGCTGCTTGCCCTTGTAGGGGTAAAACAATATATTCTGGGCTGGAGAGACAGCTCAGCTAGTCAAATCTTTTCACTGTAAGCATAGAACCCAACCCACATTAAACAGATAAAACAGCTGGGCATGATGGCGTGGGTTTGTGACTCATCTCCCAAAAGGTGGAGGTAAGTGGGCTCTTAGGCTGGTAGCTAGAATGGCTTATTGGTTAGTTCCTGGCCAGTGAAAGGGCCTGCCTGTTCTTTTTCTTTAATACAGACGGTGCCTGAGATGGTCGGCTCCTGAGGATGATTCAAAATTGTCTACTGGCCTCCATGTGCACATACATGCACACACACACACACACACCCTCTCCACCCTTCCCTCCCACACTAGTGTCTGCCAGGACTCAGGCTGCAGGGCATGAGATGAACCTGTCTTAAACTTGGAGGAAGGGCACTGGTGGGAAGAGACATGGGAAGCATCACCGTAGAGGGACCCGTTCCTGTTCTTGTCCTGGTTACTGAGGGAAGCACCAAGCAGGTGTAGCAGAACAAGGGCCAGCAAACAGCCCAGGCTGGCGCTGCGCACTGGCTGAGCCAGCTGTATCTATTTTTGGCCTGACGCCTGTTGAGCGGAGTTTGGCAGCTCTCAGCACAACATGACACCTGTTGAGTGGCAACTGTTGCAGACTTGGCACTTTTCAGCCATTTGAGAAACAACCTTGAGCCTCAAAGCAGTGTTCCTGAACCTGGAAAAGCACTTTTCGCGTTCCTCTGTATGAAACAAGGACCGTGGTTATTACTCCTCGTGTTTTAATGGAGACACAGCTTTTAAGGTCCTCCGTCTTTATCATAGTATCAGAGATCTGATGATTGTCAATTCAGTCCTGTGCCAGGAATGCCTCAAAATGGATTTAATGGTAATCCTGGATACAAACTTGAGTCTGTCCAGTTCTATGCGCCTTCCCTTCAGTGTTCCATACTGTGTCCTGTGCAGAGCCGTCACTCTAGACTCCATTGGACTTTTTAACCTCTTCTTGTTAAATTGTTGATTATAACTTCCCCCTCAGTCCTTAGATAAGAGCATAGGCTTGTTGGAAAGTCTACATATTTTATATAAATCTTTGCAAACGTTTGGGGATTTTGTCATTAAGCAGTAGCACTGTTGAGCAAAAGGTGTTCAATGCTATATAGCCAACTTTAAAGATCTAGCAATGTTTCCACTGAGAGTCTAAAATTTCTATTATGAATCTATTATTCTATTAGAAACCTTGAGATATAGAAAACACTCTATTTGACCCATATTCACATTTGCATGTTTATTCACCATATGATAATAAAAAATGTTTTTGTACTATATATATCCCATAACCCGATTGCCACATTCACTCTGCCATTCATATGCCTTGCATATCATAATGATGTGGTTTAACTGAAGATGAAGCAAATGGCAACTTTTAGCATAGTAGTATATGAAATAAGCATTCAATGACATTGAATCATCTTTATCTGTGTGATTGAGTCAAATTTATCAGAAAATAACTTAAACCCAATGAAAATTGTGTTTGTGGTCCAGTATAATCCAGCGTAATCCACAAGTGGAAACGTCCATGTTGATAATTCATGGAGTCAATACATTAGTCCTACTTTTTTAAGATTTGCTTTATTTGTGTGTGCATGTCTGCATATCTGTGTATATGTAGGCCATGCACATTTGAGTGCCCATGTAGGTCAGAAGATCTACTGGAGCTAGATTTTAGACAGCTGGGAACCTAACCTGAGTCAGCTGGAAGAGAGCAAAGGACTCTTAATCCTCAAGCCCATCCCCTCAGCCAGCCCCCATGTTAGTATTGAAAAGCACAGACCCGAAGTGGTTGTACAAGTTTACATTCCCGCCAGCAGTGGAGGAGGGTTCCCCTTTCTCCACATCCCCTCCAGCATGTGTTGTCACCTGAGTTACTCATCTTAGCCATTCTCATGGGTGTAAGGTGAAATCTCAGGGTCGTTTTGATTTGCATTTCCCTAATGAGTAAGGATGTTGAGCATTTCTTTGTGTTTCTCTGCCATTCCATATTCCTCTATTGAGAATTCTCTGTTCAGCTCTGTACCCCATTTTTAATTGGATTACTTGATTTGTTGCTGTTTAACTTCTTGAGTTTTTTATATATTCTGGATATTAGACCTCTGTCAAATATAGGGTTGGTGAAGATCCTTTTCCCAATCCATAGGCCGTCGTTTTGTTCTGACAACAGTGTCCTTTGCTTTACAGAAACTTTTCAGTTTCATGAGGTCCCATTTATTGATTGTTGATCTTAGAGCCTGTGCTGTTGGTGTTCTGTTCAAGGAAGTTCAAGGCTCTTCCACACTTTTTTTTTCTAACAGGTTTAGTGTGTCTGGTTTCATGTTGAGATCTTTGATCCACTTGGGCTTTAGTTTTGTATAGGTGATAAATATGATTCTATTTTCATTTTTCTGCATGTAGACATCCAACTGGACCAGCACCATTTGTTGAAGAGGCTGTTGTTTTTCCATTGAATAGTTTTGGCATCTTTAAACTCATACAACCACTTTGGAAATCAATTTGGTGCTTTCTCAGACAACTAGGAATAGTGCTACCTCAAGATACAGCTATACCATTCCTAGTCATATATCCAAAAGATGTTCAAATATACAACAAGGACATTTGCTCAACCATGTTTATAGAAGCCAGAATCTGGAAACAACCCAGATGTCCCTCAATTGAGGAATCGATACAGAAATTGTGGTACATTTACACAATGGAATACTACTCAGCAATAAAAAACAAGGAAATCATGAAATTTGCAGGTAAATGGTGGGAACTGGAAAAGATCATCCTGAGTGAGGTATTCCAGAAGCAGAAAGACACACATATCACACACTCACTTATAAGTAGATATTAGACATAATATAGGATAATCATATTAAAATCTGTACACCTAAAAAAGCTAAGCAAGAAGAAGGACTCTGGGTAAGATGCCCAGTCTTCATTCAGAAAGGCAAATGGGATAGACATTGGAAGAAGGTGGAAATAAGGAACAAGACAGGAGCCTACCACAGTGGGCCTCTGAAAGACTCTACCCAGCAGAGTATTAAAGCAGATGCTGGGACTCATAGCCAAACTTTGCACAGAATGCAGAGAATCTTATGAAAGAAGGCGGGGGGGGATAGAAAGACCCGGGAGTGCCTGGAGCTCTACAAGGAGGACAGAACCAAAAAAAATCTGGGCCTAGGGGTCTTTTCTGAGACTAATACTCCAATCAAGGACCATTCATGGAGATAACCTAGAACCCCTGCACAGAGGTAGCCCATGGCAACTCAGTCTCCAAATGGGCTCCCTAATAAGGGGATCAGGGCCTGTCTCTGAAATGAACTCAGTTGCTGGCTCTTTGATCACCTCTCCCTGAGGGGGGAAACATCCTGACCAGGCCAAAGAGGAAGACTATGAAAGACAGTCCTGATGAGACCTGATAGGCTAGGGTCAGATGGAAGAAGAGGAGGTCCTCCACTATCAGTGGACTGGGGAAGGGGCATGGGAGGAGATGAGGGAGGGAAAGAGGAAGGGAAGGATTGGGAGGGAATGAGGATGGGGATACAGCTGGGATACAAAGTAAATAAACTGTAATAAATAAAAAATTATATTAAAAATAAAAGAAAGAAAGAAAAGCACAGAACCAAACAGGGAATTCCAACTTCATGGCAAAGTGTGACCTCAGGAGAGGTTCTTCATCTCTTCAATCTAGATAAAACATCATTAACACACACAAGAGTGGACTCACAAGAGTGGGAGTCCATAAGAGCTCCATGCCAGGAGAGCATTTTGCAAGGGAGGGTGTGAGTAATACCTCCCAGAGGTAGATGGGGACAGAAGGCACGCTGTTGCTTTGTGCTCACTAAATTCGTGCTGCTGCAGCTGTTAACATTGTGGCCTCAAACCTGCAATTGCAGGGTGGGCTTCCACTCTGGTCAGAACCTCTTTCTGACCATCAGCCATCTCTAGCATTGACATATATGTGAAGATTAGCTGAGGAAGCACAGAAGAGCTCACACACTGTCTGAACCTGGCCAACATTACTATTTTTTGACTCAGAAACCTCAATTACCCTGAAAAGATGGCTTGCTGTTACACTATTATCACAGGTTCCTGCTTTCGGAAAGGTCTGGAGGTTGGCTATTTAGCCTATTGTGACACAAATTGAGGAAATAATCATACTTTTACCTTAAGGTACAAATTAAGCCTCCACTGTGAAGGATAATTAGGCATAGTTAGTAAAGTTGAAGAGCATATTTCAACCAAAAAGATTTCTAAACACATATGCAAAAAAAGTTTGCTCCAGAAGACCTGTATAAGAACATTAGTTGTAGCACAGATTGTGAATGTGGAAAAGTAATAAATAAGCCAAGTTACCAGTTAGATTTTTGTCAACAAGCTATGGTCATCTGAGAAGGCATCTTACCTGGGAAAATGCCTCCATCAGATTGGCCTGTAGTTAAGTCTGTGGGGCATTCATCATCATTATCATCATCATCACCATAATCATCAATTATTATTATTATTACTAGTAATGCTTGGTGTGGGAAGGCTAAGTTCATTGTGGGAAGTATTATTTTTAGGTGGATGATTCTAGGGTGTATAAGAAAGTAGGCTTAGTAAGCCATAGAGAGCAAATAGTAAGTGGCACATCTTTTACTGATGGCCTGTACTTCAGTTCCTGCCTTCAGGTTCCTGCTTGAGTCCTGCCCTGCCTTGCCTCATAGTAGCTGGGACACATGTGCACAGCACCATACCTGCTTTTCTGAAACTGTATCTTTGCAGGGCCCTGCCTCATGCCAGCATCTTAGGAAGCTTCAGTGCATAGTTAAGGGAAGGATACCTCACTCTTTCCCTCATGTTCTCTTACACGTTTTCTGAAAGAAGGTGAGTGGTTTTCCGCCTGTGAATTTCTTTAATTTTATGTTTATGGTGTTTTGCATGTATTTCTGTATGTTACCTGTGTCTCTATAGAAGCCAGAAGAAGCTATCAGATCTCCTGAAACTGTAGTTACAGATGAGCTGCAATTTGGGTGGTGGGAATTGAACCTGGGTCCTCTGGAAGAGTAGCCTCTATCGTTAAGTGCAAGCCATCTCTCTAGCCCTTGTGAATTGTTTGGTTTTGTTTTTCCAGCCCAAGCTATTTTTCCTTCTGAATATCCATGTCACCCCCTGTATAGCCAAGTGAGATTCTCCATAAGGCATCTGAAGGCAGGACCTATGTTTTATATTGAGTCTTTATTTCTATTGTGTGTTATATTAGTTGGTACATAGTGACTGGTGAATATATGTGATTGAATGTATATTTCACTCACGATGCAGTCAATAAAAGGGAATGTAGGAAGAGTCTTTTTCCAGTGACTGTGCTAGCTGTTTTCAGGAGAGATCTCTGATGACTTCTATGACCCTGAACCTTCAGCTGTGGAACCTTCCAACTCTGGGACACAGACTACAATGTGTCATTCATAGGCTTTGCCCATAGTCTAGATAAACAGAACACTAACGTGGCTTGCGTCTTCCTTGCAGTTTTGGAGCCTAGTTTTTCTAACATATTTCATACCTAGCTCACTTCTGTGATCAAGCCCTCATCTTACCACTAAGCATGTAAATGCGTTAATGCGCCTTCCACACTTCCCTACAGGGCAAAACTACATATTTCCCAGTCCCCAATCCTGCAGCAGACTACACAAGGACCCTGTCCAAAGCCTACGCCTCCTACACAGAGCAACTGTGCCCACTGACCATCTGAAACACCAGTTTATAGGCTCGAACCCCTCACCCTACTCTGGACACTGCGGAAGGGCGGCCATTCCACTCTACCTATCCCTGGAGCCCAGTGTCCCCCTTTACCAGCCCTGTTCTATTTCGCTCTTCCCAGACGGTCTCTGCCCTTGGTTTCCGTTGCTTCATTGTTCTGGATAGACTTTCCCATAGACTACTCAGAAAATGGTATGGGTGTCCTCAAAGGAAGACATTGATTCCTGTACCATCATAGAGGGCTGTGTAGCTAAAAGCTTTACTCCGGATAAAAATGTTTCTCTGTCTTGTTGGTTTGATGAACATTATGTCTGAAATATGTCTGCGGAGTTTTATTTGGGAGTCGATCTGTTGGGATGACCATTGTGTGTCTCTCTCAAATATTGGATCATATTGATTGGTGTCTGAGTGTTTCATTTCCCACATGAGCTCTATTTGGCTATAATGGAGTTTACTGTTTAGAAATCAATTGATAGATAGATTCAAGAATTTACACATCTGTGTTCAAGGGCTGCTAAGGAATAGGCAGGGTTCTTCCCATGTGATGGAACCACTAACTTCATAATCAGGAAAACATTGGCCTCAGAGGCCAGTCGTACAAGAAACCTTTCCTCTCAGAGATGATCAGAAAGGACTGTGTTAACACAACTGCGCTCATATCCTAAGACGTGGTAAAGTTCACCAGTGTGGCCATTTGTATCTGAGGTTCTTACTTTTTATAGTATCATAGATGCAAATATTTTGTAGTTGTATGTCTCTTTTTGGTTAGTTTTGGCAGTTCATGGATTTCAAGGAATCATTCCAATTTGTCTAGTCAAATTTAATAGGATTAACTTAATAATATCTATTTATTATTCTTTTATTATGAACAATGGTATATACAATATATAATCCAATTTATAATCAATGTTTCTTCTTTATTCTTAGTATTTATTACTTATATACTTTCTTTTGTACTGGTTAATCTAAGGGACTAGACTTATCTCTTGGCTTATCTCTTTTGTTTTTCTGAGTTTATCTCCTGGGCCTTTTCTGTTATATTCATTATCACCATACTTTTACTGCTTTGGGTTTTAGTTGTTATTTTTCCTACACTTATTTTTTTCTTTTTCTTTTTTGCTTCTCTTGTCGTGAGAAAGACCGGCTCTCCCTATGTAGTGATGGCTGTCCTGGAGCTCACTATGTTGACCAGGTTGGACACCTCCTCTCAAAGATCTGCTGGCCTCTTCATCCCAAGTGTGGGAATAAAGGTACGACCCTCCACCTTTCCCTTTCTTCATTCTCTTAAAGGGGGAATTATTCAGTTGTTATCAGTCTCCTAATATGAACCTTTAGTCCTTTACGTTTCTGAGTGGCATTTTGGGTGCATATAATATGTTTTGAAACCTTTTCACTTTTACACAATACTAACTGCTTTTTAAATTTTCTTTTATTAGCAAATTTTCAAATATTGGGGACTATCCCAGAAATCCTTGTCCTTGACTTCTAATTAACCCTATACAGTCCTTGTGTGCTTTGCAGCTTTAAAAACTCATGAAAACATTTTTGTTGGTCCAAAATTTAGTTACGTAATTGTAAAGACTTTATGCTCTTATGGTTTTACATAAAGTCCTTTATAAATATGAGTGATGGCCAGACAGGTACCTGTGTTATATAGCTTTTTCATATTTTCTGTTATTTTTTTATCTTTTTGTTCTAGCATTGGGGTGTTATGAATTTTTAAATTTCTCCCTTTAGTTCTTTCAGTTACTGATGAAATTGTGTGAAACTTATTGGCCATACAAATGCTTGCGTTTATTACATGCTCTTCATTAACTGGCCCTGGATAATTCTGAGGTGAGCACCTTTCTCTAAGGTTTTACACTAAACTGTGCTTTCTCTCATAGTGATGTCACTATTCTAGCTTCCTTATAATCTTGTCAACCTTATGTATATTTCCAAGCACTTAAATGTAATGTATTTGTGTTTTTGTAGCTAAAAGTGAGTTTTTATGTAAAGGAGGGGTGTGTGTGTGTGTGTGTGTGTATGTGTGTGTGTGTGTGTGTGTGTGTGTGTGTGTGTCGGGGGGTATGTGTACACATACATGCAGTGCCCTCAGAGGATTGGTGCTGGGAAATGAACTGGGCCTCTCTACAAGCACAGGAAGTGGTTTCACCACTGAGCCTCTTGACAGCCCTTAAGTTGCGTTTCTTAATAAAACATAGAAACCACTTATATCATGTGTATTTGTTTGGGACCTGTGGATCACTTAAACTCGGGGTTAAAATTAATGTGTGTGACTTTGAACAGACTTCTCTCTAGTTTTTCCCATGTCATCTCTGCTCCCTTTTGCTACTCTCCATGACTTACTCTGTATAAACTATTTTTATTATTTAGGTTTTATTTTCTGTTTTGTTGGCTTATTTGCTTTATGCATTTTCTTGAGGCCTTGCTTCAGTTGTGTGGTTCCCTCTTCCCTATCACTATCTACCTATAAGTACTATTTTATAGACAGTAGAATAATCTTGAGATACACTTTGTGCCAATGTATCCCTCCTGACATTCCCATTACCAGAGATTTTAGGGTCAACATCTGAGCTCTGATAGTCCCAACAAATGAGGCCTGGCCACCTGTTCCTGATATGTTGATTAAAAATACACAGAATGATGAAAAAGAGAGAGAGTAGATTTACTCAATGTGGCCTCTTTGAGAAGAGGAAAAAATAAAGGGGACCAGCTACCCCAAAGTCCACTTTTCAGGGCTTCTGGCATGAGACTCGGGCTTAAAAAGTGGCAAAGGGTATAGGTAACTAAGCAGTCTTGTTTGAGGTGTGAGTCTGACCATCACTGACCCATCATTGCTGTTAAGGACACAAGCTGTGAATCCAGATGTCCAGGGCTTCCATCCCTGCTCTCTACACCCCAAATCAGAGGCTTCATCTTTCTCCTTATTAAAGTGGGGACATCAGGGGAAACTCCTATCAAAAGTTGTTTATGAGTAAATTGGAAAATTGCTTGTAAGTCATTTAGAGTGTAAGGCACAAGTACAATACACATGTAAGAAACTATAGCTTGCTACACACACACACACACACACACACACACAGATATATAGCTTGCTTTGACTAGAGTCATTGAAGACCCAGGACTCGTTTCAGAGGAACACAAGCCTAAACCTGGGAAAGGATGCATCCTGAAATATAAGAAACAGGAATTTGCCAAGTAGAATTCCCAGGGGCTCTAACTTCTCCAGCAATAAATGGAAATCCACAGGTTTTGATTTCAAAGATCAATTAAGCAAGTCCAAAGGCAGAAGAGTTCTAGAACACCTGCTAAAAGCTCAGGTTCTTCTGGCAAACCGACCAACGCTGGCCTCCTAAGTTAACGTGCTCACTGGCTCAGCAGCTGCCATAGGCTGTGTTTGCTTCAGCAGCAAGGTGGTGTGTGAAGGCCAGGGCGGGCAGTAAGAACAGCCGCTCTTAGGAAAGGGGTCCTGACTGAGAGCGGGGAGTCCATAGGTAACCGCAGAGCCCAGCATGCTGTGGCTTCTACAGAGAACGGTGTGAAATTCCCACACAGCCACTGTGCAGGGGCTCAGCCCACCCTGGTGGCTACAGAGCAGCTTTGTGTCCCAGACCCCTGGCGCTGGGTACTCTGGGCCTGCAGATGCACCGAAAGAACAGATCATCCAGGAGAGAAAGTAGGGCACACCTGCATCTGGACATGAACAGGAATGCATGATCGGCCCGCTTCCCCCCAGCATGTTTGTTTTCTGAGAGTCGAAGAAACCCCGAAGTTCAACTCTTGTACCACGAGAAAAGCCAGGACTTCCTGTGCAATCGTGTACAGGGGAAAATGAAGTGTCTTACGCGTGAGCCTGAACATTGACCATCCTAACAACCCAGGATAAGAAAACCAAGAAAGTAACAGTGAAAGCAGAAAAGGGAGAGTTAGTCAATACAGCCACTTCAGGAAGAGGAACCAAAAGGCCTCTGTCACCACTGAGCTCAGCTTCATGTTGCAATAGAAAGCTTAGGTTTAAATGGAGGACAATGAACTTTTTAAAATTTTTCCCTACAGGCAGACTCTGACCTCTTCTGGCCTAGGGTGGTTTGAATGAAAATGCTCCCCATAGGCTGGCTCATAGGGAGTGGCGCAATTAGTAGGCATGGCTTTGCTGGAGGAAGTGCATCACTGGGGGCGGGTGTTGAGGCTTCAGAAGCTCAAGCCAGGCCCAGTGTCACTCACTCTCTCTTCCTGCTGCCTGCCAACCCAGATGTAGACCTCTCAGCCACCTCTCCAGCACCATGTCTGCCTGCCTGCCGCCATGCTCCCCACCATGAGGACAACGGGGTAACCTCTGAATTTTAAGCCAGCCCGCCCAAAAATGTTTTTTCCTTATAAGAGTTGCTGTGGTCATGGTGTCTCTTCACAGCAATGGAAACCCTACCTAAGACACACATCCCCTCCCGACAGGCACCTGTCCACAGAGTCCACACTGAAAATACAGGAAGAGCTCCAAGCACAAGATGGCAGCGGGTTGGTTTTGTTTCTTTCTCGTTGGAAATGAAAGGGGGCATGGGTTTACCTAAGTTATTTACAAAACAACTTTTGCTTACTTAAGCACTCCCCTCCTCACACTATGAGACAGGAAGTGATTCTGATTGGCAGGCAGGGCTCAGGGATGCAGGAATGAAGCAGGACTTCTAGGAGCCAGCACTGTGATTTCCAGCCCTTGGTTCACACTCTCAGTTTAGCTTGCTTCCCAGGACAAACCTCCACCCCCCACCCCAGGATAGATTTCACACCAGAAGCTTGCAAATTGCTCTCCAGGGCATTAAGTTGTTTTTTGTTTGTTTGTTTTTCTGAGAGGCCCTGCTGAGGGATGTATAGGTTACTTTTTTATTGTTGCAATTTCTCAGAAAAAGAATAAAGATACTTATTTTGTGATCTTAATTATTTTCACGTCATAGTTTTTGTTAAATGTCAACATTCATCCCAGAGTTGTTACTACCAGTGCATAATGGTTTCTGTTTTTGAGTAAATTTATGTATTTGGTACCTGAAACTTAATGTGTTGATATTTTGTTTTATTCCTCTAAGGGCCCCTCTGATATTCTGTCCTCTGATCAAATTATCTCTCAGTTTGTGAGAATCTAAGAGAAACCACCATGCTGACAGATGAATTGCATCTTTTAGAGGTAAATACACTTAGGGCACCACTAATTGCTAGACGCTAAAGAGCGGTTATTAAATGGTACACTAAATGGCTCCATTCTCTATCAGTGCTATAAAGCAAGTCCACTTTTCAGATGAAAAACAGACTCAAGAAATTGAGATTCCAGCATGATGGAGTGTGCCCAAAATCTCAGCACCTAGGTAGCTGAGGAAGAAAGGTAGCCCTTTGCAAGCCAGCCTGGGCTAAGACCTTGTCTCAAAAATAAATTAAAAACAGGTTTAAAAGGGGAGAAAATGAAGTGTCTTATGAAGGTCACATCACCAGAAAACACCTCAACCAGAACGGGGACAGAGGATTAGAGCAGACACCGCAGTGTGACAATGTGTATCTGTGGCGTCTGGCTGGATCACCATTGAAAACTGCCACCTAGCAGACACCACCAGATGTTCAGCATTCACTGAATAAATGTATGAACGAATCGTCTCATCAAGGTGCAGACACAAAAGATCTAACCTCTCAACCTCTCGTCATCAGCAGGCCTCAAGCAATGTCTAATTTAATTTATTATCTGTATGTGTGTGTTACATGAATGGGATGGCACGGACATAGCACAGGGTGTGTGTGCAGGTCAGGGAGCAACTTTAGAGAACTTATTCTTGATTCTCTCTCTCTGGTTTGGTTTGGTTTTCAAGACAGGGTTTCCCTGTGTAGCCCTGGCTGCCCTGGACTCGCGTTGTAGACCGTGGGGCCCCAAACTCACAGAGCCCATTACTGTGGGGAAATCGAAGCAAGGGGGAACTTGAAGCAGGTAGGCACATCACATCGTATTCAAGAGAAATGAATGCTCGCATGCGCAGTAAGTGCTCAGCTTACTTTCCCGGCTCTTGCACAGTCCAGGAACGCAAACACTTTCAGACTGAGTCTTCCCACACTGGCTAAGACAATCGAGACAGTTTCCCACAGACTGTCCGCCCCTCTCCAAGACTCTTCCTAGATGATCTAGGTTGGGTCAAGTTGACGATTAAAACCAGTCCTGGATGTGAGGGCGCACCTTGCGGATCACCCCAAGAGCTAGCTGCAGCTGGAATCCAGAGAGCCAAACTGGGCAGGTAAACCAGGACTTCCAGGGTGAGGACAGAGCAGGTTTTCAATCTTTTCTGTGCACAAATCCGCTGGCCAGTTGTGTGGATATAGAGTTTACATCTTGGATGCTAGCTTCAACGTCAGCTAACCGGACATCTAAGAATTCATCATTTTCCGTTTTGCACCAGTTTCATGCTGAACGGTTTAATAATATCGCCTGTTGATGTTCACTAAGCGTAAATCCGCCTTGTTTCTGCTCTGTTTTGCATCATGGGTTAAATAAATTACTAGAGGAGTGCAGACCCAGGATCCAAATCACCAACCAGCCTGAGTCGTCGTGCCGAGATCGAGAGCTCGTTTCCTCGCTCTCCTGCCGGTTCACCTGTTAGGTGTTTGTCACCAGCAAAGGAGCACAGCTGGCGCCCCTTCCCCCCACCAGCTGCCGCCGCCTGGGGATTTCTTTTCAGAAGAATCCAGCCAGGATTCAGGGCTTTGACAGAGAAACAAATTTCAGAGCCGTTCGCATATGAAGCAATTTATAAAAACAGAAGGATGCTCCAAGAGGGAGAAGGTAAAACTCACTGATAGGACAGTGCGTCTTCCTTGCCAGAGGGTCACAAATGAGTTTCTGCACAGTCCGTATATGTGGGATCTTGGTGGCACTAAAGGTTGCTCCCAAACTGCATCTCTTCCTGCTAATGTTGCCGAAGGAGTATAATTTGTAACGGGATTAAAGGGAAAGGATGATTCTCAATAAACAAAGTTGCAAGGTGGATTTCAGGGGCACCCTCTGTGAGTCTGAGAGCGAGAGCAGAGAGACTAAGTTACAGAGCATGTTAACCCTAAGGAAGTGTTGCCTAATGGCATCCTTCCTTGCGCTCTCTCTGGAAATGCGTCATCCAGCCCTAAGTGAGAGCAGTTTATTTATTGCCTTTGAGAAGAAGCCTTTTGGAAAGCACATATGCTCTCTGTAATCCATTAGGTTTTTATCAGCGACTCTGAGGTCTGCCTTTCCCAGCAGTAAATGCAGATCAGGCCCCCGGGGGGCAGAGGACCTGCACCTCCCCCAGCCTCTTCTCCCAGGGTCACAGCTATCTCTCTATCCTGCCCCAATCTGATTTTATGAACATGTGGATACATACATACAAATAGCAGGCATGTGAATGTACCCACAGATACATCCAGACGCTTACATGTGAATGTATAAAGGGGCCAGCTCCACGAGTGTGGCTTTCATGCGTGGGTGGAAGAGGGCATCAGCGACTTGCCCTAAATACTCCCCATAAGCACTGTTGGGCACAGGGAGTTTTTAATACTAGTTGGGACAAGTAGGTATGCTTTTTTTTTTCTTTACATGCTAACATTGCTCACTTGGGGTTGTCCCAGTGTTTGGAAAATAGGTGACCTCGAGGGCCATTTGGGAAATGAAATGTGAGGCTCCAGGTAAGTGGCAATAAAGAAGCTGAAATTGGCAATTAAAAAGCAAGGAGCTAAGCATTTGTGCTGTAGGACCTTAATGAGTTTTCAAACTGTGGTTGTGGAGACCTGCTGTGGCCTAATGGACACAACAGCTCACCCTCCCTCCTTGAAGATAGAGAAAAACACCGGAGCCTTAGGTCAAAAGAGAAGCTTGTTAAATCAACAGAGAATTAATAAGAAAGGTTAGCATACTGGTTTCCTTTTTTTTTTTTATTTTTTGTGATCTGAATATTTTTGGGGACAGGAATATAGAGCCCTGGGGGATATTGTGCCTTCCAGTTACTCTACAGCATTAACCTGTTTTCTTTAATCAACAATTCTCAGGGTGGTATAAAAACCCAAGAGCAAATTACCTTTAAAGAGCTTCATAAACTGTTAACATGTTTCAACAACAGAAAATTTGATACTTGAAGGGCAGAATTAGCCACACATGTTGATTTCATAGAGCAAAACTCTGGAACTCAAAAATTTATACACACACGTATATATATTTCATGTGAGCTTTGAAAATGCTTGTGTCCCACTTGGCTTTACTCTCCTGACCACAACTCTCAAAGGAGTGTTATATTTTGAAGTAGCAAAATTTGAGTCCAAAGTCCTGACACAAAACAAAATGTCCAACTGGAGGGTGGAAAGCCATCAGTGAATCACAGGCCCAGCACAGGACTAGCTTCTGAATCTCATGTGCTATGTTATAATGGACTATGCCTGAAAAACAGCTTTGCCAGGCAGTGAGATAGAACACGAGCATGGGTACCTAGGGCAGCTCCTGTCGGTACAAGACAAAGACAGCTTTACATGGCTTGATGGAAAGTTGGGCTGACTTTCCAGTCCAGGGTGGGACTGGCTTGGGGATGCAAGCAAGCTACCCTGTTGTGTCCTAAATATCAGTAACTGCTTCTCCAGATGTATTTCAAAAATGAAATCATAAGCCCACACTTCTATGCCGAGCAACCACTATCGCAAGCAAGCTATTTCAGTAACTGGGTTTGGGTTCAGAAATTCCAGGCCTACTGATTAAAAATATTAAAGTTCCTATGTTGCCCCTTTTTCTCTCTCTGTCTCTGTCTCTCTCTTTCACACACACACAGGTGGATATGTGTGCACAGATGTACACATGTGTGAGCTTACATGGAGAGACTCAGGTGTCATTCCTCAGGTACCAGGAGGATCCAGAAATCTGCCCCCTCAGCCCTGGTATTATGAGCATGCTCTGTCACACCCATTTATTTTGTTTTGTTTGTTTGTTTAATGTGGGTGTGGGAGATCCAAACTCAAGTTCTAAGGCCTCTAAGGCAAGTACTTCACCAACCAGGCTGTTTCCCCAAACTTGATCTTACTTTTTGTTTGTTTTTTACTATTTAGTAAATTCTTATAATAAATTTGCAACTTGCTTTCTATAATATAACATATATGTATTTATTTATATCATAAACATTAAATAATACAGGCATAGTATGAAAATCATAGCCCTTTTTTTCCTTTCCCAAATTCACTTTCTGGAGTTTGCTAGTATTTGGAGTTCTGTTTTATCTTTGGAGACAAGTTAACATATATAAAAATTGCATTTGTTAAAAAAAAAAATGGGGTCATATTATTAAGGGAAGTGCATGGAACAACAGTCCCAAATTAAAAAAAAAAAAAAAGGAGAGTTCTGATATCAGATGTGAAACCCTGGCATCATGAATTCAAGAAACTATAAGAGCCATTGCTGAATCACATATGTGCGTGTTAACACATGGAAAACATGCACATGTGCACATACATGGGCACAGTCCCTTGCTGACCAGTATTCTTTATCACCAGCCTCACTGCCCACATGCTCTGTTGGTGTGTGTTCATGGATGGTAGTCTGGCAAGAAGACCGTTTGGAAGCTAAGCCTGGTAGCAGTGGTCAGCCTGGCAATCAGAGCAGCAGGAACTTCGTGTGTGTGTGTGTGTGTGTGTGTGTGTGTGTGTTTTAAAGCCATTCATCCCACTGGGACTGACAACTGTGGGCTAGATAGAAAGGAAATAGAATTATTTTTGGTGTCTCTACACTGAAGAATGAAACCTCTCCCGTGGCCTTCTGGCTGGCGCCTGGAAAGGTTCTCTTACACTTGTGGCATGAGTGGCAGTTCCCCAAGTGATACCAGCAGAAAGCTTCTCACTTCAGGCCAACTGCAGCCTTGCATCTTCAGTGCGGGGTGCTCCCACAGGAACGGAGGGAGCACACACTAGGAGTGGGCCCCCAGGCCCCACATGCCTGAGCAAAGCAAGTACTGCAAGAAGGCCCTACCTCCTCCCCTTTCTGGCTTCCTCGGCTCTTTCTTCCCCACTTCAGAGCAAGGCTGTCTCATGAGCAGGAGGAAGGACCTCAGGGAAAGTATATTCAACACCAAGATCAAGACGGGCCTCCAGATAAAATGCCTACTCAAGTGTGTTTTGTTTATTGCGGGAACGCTGTAGATGAGAAAACGTCAAAAGGAAACGTTCAATAGGCCAGCAGAGCAACACCTTGCCAGCCTAAATGTGCCGATAGGATTTTTAAAGGGCTGTCAAGGTTATTATACTACTATAAAGGCTATTATGGTTAGCCTGCCTCCTTCCTGCTTTATTGGCTTAAAATCTCATTTAGATTTTTTCCATGGAGCCCTATCATCATCTAAGCATTAATTTAGATGTCAGTATAATGGTTTATCAAGAGCCCCTTCCAAAGGTGATTTGCCATTAGTCCTTGTTTAAAAAGACTCCATTTCATTTTATCCCCATGCATTCTAGCGATGTCATAGGGATACATTCATGTCAGTGAATATCTTTCCGCTCTTTAATTTCATTTTTTTTAACATTTCTTTGGGTAACATCCATGGGTTAGAGGAGACAACATTTTTAGGATTGCTAGGATGAAGTTTCAATTGCCTTCTAACGCTAACTGTACTCTCCAACATTGTGAGGTATTTTCAGCCAGCATTCAATGCTGTGTTAACATGGGCGAATGTTTAAAAGATTTATTTTTTATGCATTTGTGTGCTCTGCTTGCATGTATGTCTGTGTACCCCGGCATGCAGGGTTTGCATCATTCAGAAGACTGCATCAGATCCCCTAGAACTGGAGATACGAGCAGCTTTGAGCCACCACGTGGGTGTGGGGAACTGAACCCTGTCCTCTGTAAGGGCAATAAGAACTCTTAACCACTGAGCCACCTCTTCAGCTCCAAGAAATGAACTTTTAAAGAGACTAAGCCTCTCTCTCTTTAGCTGAGAATGTTGCCTGCTGCTGGTTTGGATAACTACTATCGTGCATATTTTTGTATACATTTTGAAATTCTAACATGTTAAATTCTATGAGGTTATTGAAAACTGTGAGGGTGCTTGCCACGAGGCTCCGCCACTCACAAGTGAGCACAAGGAGCCATTCTCCAAGGAAATGACACTGGCTAGAGCTGTCACTATGGTAGGGTTTTGTGTCTGTCCTGACCTTTAATCTCAGATGTCTCAGTACCTATAAGTATTCATTCTGGAAAAAAAAAGGAAGGGAATCTGGAAAATTTGAACCAAATCGTTATTGATAGGTAGCCTCATAATTTAAATAGCATGCTCCTTTTAGCTACACAGGACCTTGCCATATAAAGAGAATCATATACAAAGTCATTGGCTGCCCAGCCCAGCATCTTCCCAGGTTGCTAACAGGTAAAAACCACATTCTCCCTTCTGATCCAGGCTTGCATTGCTCAGACAGGCACATGCGAGTCGTATTGGGTGTTCCTCCGACGTGCTTCACTGGCAAAGGGTCGGCTCTCCATGCCCAGTGATTGCCACGCTTGCTCTGATCAGAAAATTGCTGTGTGGGATCTTTCTGACTCTCTTCCCTTGGGCTGTTGCAGAGCTCAGGCAAAATTGCCACCTCCCGTCAGCAGCCTTCTCTGAAGACCTGACCTCACCTTGTCTTGCCTTCATCTATCTTGGTACTGGGGTTTAAACGCTGGCATGCAAACATCCCCTGACAAAGTTATTTTAATTCCGAGTGTGGTTGTCTTGGAAGAGGAATCCGAGCTGCATGCTCATTTGATATTGTGGGCACCTTCCCGTTGCTGCAAAAACAGTCCTGCACATCGATTACGTGTGGACTCTTTTAAAGACCTGGCCTTTTTCTTCTGCCCAACCTTTACCCAAGGAGAAACTCTCATTAGAAACTTATTTTCTGCATTTGGTTTCTTTTTATTTCTTAAATAGCCTGAAATCTTAGTGTTTGGAATGTTGAGGCCAGAGATCATGAGTTCGAGGCCAGCAGAGTTATGTGTGATGAGGATCAGTATCAATAATACACTTCCCTCCAATAAAAGCAAAGTTAAAAAAAAAAAAAAAAAAGAAGAACTTGCTAAAGAAAGCAACATTTGGATTGTTCTGCTTATACTTACGTGATGGGGGCAAGGAGGATTCAGAGCCAGCAGCATTAGAAAGGTTGTTTGGGCTTCTTTAATGATATAAATAGTCCTGTCTCTGGAGGTGTATTATTTTCCTTTTGTTTAAAATAATTCCAAGGTTAGAATCTGCTATGCATTCCGGAGAGTGAGCACCATTCTTCTATTTTATGCCTTGTTTTTGTTTTTGTTTAATCTGAATATTTACCTCACTTGATCGCCTCTCTCTCTAGAAACACCAGAGAAACCACGGAGAGAGATAATATTTATTGAGGATGTACAGGGCAGTTTGTATTAGACACACATTAGCATCAAGGCTAATGGAGACCAAGCCAGGACGGATGTGATCACCCAGTGAGTCATCCGGCGAGTTCAAGAGTGCCCTCTGAGGACTTGCCCTTCCAACTGGCCATACTGCATACAAAGCACGGAGTGGCCGTGTCTCTGAATGGCCAAGCGGAGCATGGTGACCTTCGGAAACAAACTTTATTACTCCTTCAGTCATTTTGTTCTGTTTGTGAAGCTGTCTCTCCACAATTTCAGTTTTTTTCCCAAACATCTCAAAATTAATGTCACAACATTGCTGGGAAAGACGTCCATGGGTGCTGTTGCTGGTGCTGATAGTGCTTGTGTTACATTTTTTAAAAATTATTTCTTGTAATTTTTGAGATTATAATGTAATTACATCATTTCACCCTTTCCTTTTCTGCCTCCAAACCCTCCCATATATCCCTTGTCACTCTTTTCCAAATTAATGGCTTTTTTTCATTAATTGTTGTTACATGCATATATGTATATACGTGTATATTCCCAAATACATAAATACAGCCTATACAATGTCTCTCTTATGTGTTACATTTTGAAGTTTATCCTCTCCTAGAATGACAGAATGGTAATGGAATCCTAAGGAATGGAAGCTATTTGCTTGGGCACCCAGAGCTAGGGTGGACCTATGACCTTTGATAGCCGTCGGGGATGGAGCCAGCCAGAGATGATGATTCCCAGCATGGGAAACTAGCACTGAGGTCCTGATGTTGGGTGCCTGAAGAGGACAACTATCACAGGGGCCGACACTGTTTCTCCTTTTTAGCAAAAGAAGAAGAACAAGAACAACAAGAACAAGGAAGGAAGAAGCAGCAGCATTCATTTTCTTCTGAATGCTAGAAAACAATATACACGCAAACCTGAAAATAACCAGGAATCCCCAAAATCAGAGGTACCGCAAGACTCTTCCTTCACCACTATGATTCCTTTCTTGCAAAATAACAGTCATTAGCTCAGAATGTCTTGTTGGTCTGTTTGTGTTGCAGTATTGGGACTTAAACCTAGGACCTCTTTCATGCTAGGCAAGCAACTTTACCTGGTGACCTACCTCACTGGACCCAGAGTAAACTTTTTTTTTATCTAAAAAGACTTGCCCAGCCAGATCCACTGCTCTTCCCACCCTGGTTGTGTTACTCCTGCTGCTGCTGCTGTTGCTGCTGCTGCTGTTGCTGCTGCTTCTCCTGCTGTAATGCCATAACACTATACAACAGGCCAACTTGAAACTCACTGTTATTATTCTTTCCAAGGTGGCCTAGACACTACGGTGAGCTTCCTGTCTCAGCTTCCTCAATTCTAGTATTATACATACGAGCCATTTTCTTTTCTTTTTGAGGGGGATAAAAAAAAAGCATCATTCTCCAACTGTGCTCTGAGATGTCTCATGTCTTAAAGGATCCTGTGAAGGTAGCATTGTGATGGCTGACGGCTCTTGTAGATATGACCGGACTTAGAATCATCATGAAAATCATCATGAAAAATCATCTGGACACACTTGAGAGTGTGTCCAGAAAGATGTTTTCAGAGAGGTTTAATTGAGGGTGGATGGGCCACCACAAATACAGGGGTCACCTCCCATTCACTGGGGTCCCAGCCTGAATTAAAAGGAGAGAGTGAGCTGAGACCCAGCAGCCATTCCTCTCTGCTTCCTGACTGCGGGGCAGTGAGACCTGGTATCTCATTTTCCTCCCCACCATGGTGGGCTGTACCCTCAGTGAGCCAAGTTAAACCCCTCTTTCATTAAGCTTCTTTATCAGGGGTTTTGTCAGCAATGAGAAAATTAACTAATGTGGGTATGAAATTCCACAGAACCAAAAGGTGCAAGCTGGTAGGCTCCAGTCCTGTTTAGAGCCACACAAGGAGACCAACAAAGACCCCCCCCAAAAAAAGTGCAGGGCCTAGGGGGAAATGCAGAGACTGATGCATCAACCAAAGACCATGCATAGAAAGGACCTAGAACCCCTGCTCAGATGTAACTCATAGACAGCTCAGTCTCCATGTGGGCACCCTAGTAAGAGGAGAAGAAACAGTCTCTGACATGAGCTCAGTTGTCTACTCCTGATCACTTCTCCCTGGTGGAGCAACCTAGCCATCCCACAGAGAAAGAGAATCCAGGCAGTCCTGATGGGACCTGAGAAGCTAGGGTCAGACAGAAGGAGAGGAGGACTTCCCCTATCAATGAACTAGGAAAGAGGGATAGGGAAGGAAGAGGGACGGAGGATGGGACCAGGAGGAGATGAGGGAGAGGGCTACAACTGGGATACAAAGTGAATAAATTGTAAATAATAATAATGATAATAATATCATAAAAATGTACAAGGTGTCACTTCTTCCTGTACAGACTATGAAGAAAACTAAAGAGGAAGTGCCAAGTACCCAGAGGACTTAGTTCCAGTGTCCTTATGTACGTCATAAGATCTGTTTGCCTAAAACCAATACTCATTTTTAATTTTACACTTTTTAATTTCTTCTGAATACACAGATTTATGAAAACAGCTCAAGAGAACTGATGTTTGATGAGATTCTTTCTCAAAAGAACACAAAGATAAAGCATAGAAATAAAAATGTAGAGATAACTGTGTAAAGATAAAAAATGAAATATATGTTTAAAATCCATAATACATGATACATGCACATAGTAAGTGTTACAAATGAAGAAAGCGCATTTTGCTAACTTTGGAAATCTAGAGTGAAGTCTTCCAACCATGGTCCGGTTTCCAAGAGGCTGCATCTTTACTTAAAAGGCAAAAACAACAACAGAAAGTGTCACAAAGCTGGAAGGCTGTGACCACCTCGGCGGATACCTGACTAGGCTCTCTGTGTAACTCTGTGAGTCACAGCCATATGTGCCTGCACGTGAAAGCTAACACCATCAGCCCAAAGCCAAGACCCTGTGCATGTGAGAGTCCTGGGGAAATGAACAGAAACAGCAAATAACAAGGAATGGAAGCCTCTCTATGGAAGTCTTGGGATGTGGACTATACTTCTGTGATGTAAACACACACACACACACACACATACACACTCACTCGCTTGTAAATCATGAAAGCTAGAGGAGGAATAGCCCAGAGACTGCTTAGATATTGCCATGCACTAAAAACCAGCTAAGAGAAAAAAAAGAGCCCTGCTGAAAATGAGACCATAGCAAAAAGGGGAAATCAAAAGCAAAACATGAAAGGTACCGTGTTAAAGATGGGAAAAGAAGAGGAATTTGAACGCACACTAACAAACTGAGAAAGATGAGTCTGTGAGGTGGAAGAGGCAATTGGCACAAAGGTTGGGTTAATCAAGACTGAGCAGTTATGCTAAGATGTTAGGTTTGCCTACATAGAGCACAAGAAGTGAGGAATGAGCTTCTGGATGCAATACGACTAAAAAATTAATAGCATTTCTGTTGGGCAATAAGTATTTTAAGTTCACACTCACAGTGAGAACATGAAATATTAGATACTTTGGGGGCATGGAGAATCTAATATAAATGTGATTGTTACAGAGAAATTGCTAGGTGCTATTGTGGGAAATGATGAATCAATGGAGGGAAATGATGGACAGTAAGAGATCTCGGCACTGTAAAGATGGAACTCTTCACAACATTGCTTCTAAAGGTCAAAAGATAGAACCAGGCAGAAGCAGTGATTCAACACTAAGATCCATAGAATGTCCATCAGTCAGCTTCCCATTACTGAAGCAAATACCTGAGAAGATGAACTTACAGAGAGAGAAGGTCGAATGGCAGCACCTCACGCTCTTCTAGGCTCTCACTGTCGTTCATCGACCCTGTTGCCTCAGAGCATATAGTGAGGACCTCTCTCCGCACGTGTAAAATGAGTGCATGACATAACTGAAATTTGTTCTATGTAGAAGAGCTTACAAATCCACTTAGGATTTACTGTGTGCCCTGGATTGCGCTGGGCATGATGACTAGACCAGGGTAAGTTTCTGGATGTTGCTAAGGTGTAGAAGTCAGAAGAAGAGAATGGTGGGGGGGATCATTGGAGACTTAGATCTAGGGGATGACACAGAAATGCCAAGATACTTAACAGTGTTTCCTGCTGTTCCAGAGGACAGGGTTTTATTCCTAGCATGTCAGGGAGCTCAAACTCACCTCTGCCTCCAGCTACAGGGGATCCAGCACCCTCTCTGGTTCCCACAGGTATTGCATTGAGTTGCACATACCCCCACACAGACATACATTTCTGCATAAATAATAATAAAAGCAAATCAGTAAAAGAGATGTTTTTAGTTATAAGATGTTATATATAACTTGGAGAGCAGGGCTTGTAAGTGATTTGTGAAAAAAAAAAAAAAACTCTGAAAATGCAGACAGAAACATGAATGTTCTGCTTAGAACCAGGCAGAAGATGAATTACACAGTTTGACATTTTAAAATATAGCTTAAGTGAGATTTTTTTTTCAAAGCCTTAAATCAAGTCAAACATACTCAAGGCTTGCTTATTTTAGAACCAAATCATCTTAATGGCATGGAGAAGCAGAAGGAGATCAGAGGTGAAAGTCATATCCTCTGTATCATGTGTTTGTATGCATATGTGGTGCTTTGAATGAGAATGGCTCATGTTTTTGGATATTTGGTCCCCAGCTGGTGGACGTGTTTGAGGAAGAATTAGGAGGTGTGGCCTTGCTGGAAGAGGCATGTCACTGGGGGGTGAGCTTTGAGGCCCCAAAGCCCACATCATCCAGGGGTCTACCTCTGTCTGTATTGTGGATCAAGATGTAAGTGCTTAGCTCTTGCTCCAGTGCCACGCCTGCCTGCCCACTGCCATGATGGTAATGAACTTCAACCCTCTGAAACTGTGAGGCCCAAGTAAACCCTTTCTCCTATAAGTTGCCCTGGTCATGGTGCCTTCACCGCAGTAGAAATGTAGCTGAGATGGTGTCCGGTGGTTCATCCTGGCTGTCGGCTTGACTGGACCTAGACTTAGCTGAGCCGTGAATGGCTGGACTCACTGTGAAGCATTTTCTTAATCCCATTTTGTTTGTTTGTGTTTTTTTTTTTTTTTTTTACATATACAAAGACCCACTTTAAATGTAAATTGCCCCTTCCAGTAGCAGCCCAGATAAAAGAGCTTTCTTGCCTCATTGGCCTGCCTCTCTTGCTGGCACATTTATTTGACCTGGCCCTGCAGCTGATGGTGTCACGTTTCTTTGGATATGAGAACCTAGCCTGTTCCGGCTTCCATCGGGGACTGAAGATCAAAGACCAATCTCCAGGAATCCTCTAGGCTTTCAGCACCAATATGAGACTTGGAGGCATCCAGTGTGGGAGACTGAGCAGCTCCCTGGTTCTCGGACTCTCCACCATGCAGACAGCCATTTCTGGGCTATTCAATCAGTATTATGCAATCCAATCTAATGATAAATATTTACCTCTTTAACATATATTTACCCTATTAGTTTTGTTCATCTAGAGAGTTCTGACTATTACAATGCTTACACATGTGTGTGCACGCATGTGCGTGCATGCATGTGTGTGTGTGTCTCTTTTATCCAGGTGACCTCAGAAACACAGTCCCAGAACTTCCACAATAGCTATGGACTGATTATTCCTAGAAAAGCACAGACTAGGCTGTGTATTCAGCTGTTTTAGTCGTGAACACCCTGAACTGCCATTTTCTTCACAATGTTCTGCAGCATATGAATTTCTAGGTGGCATCTACTAGAGACTGCAAATGGAGAATCAAGTCCTGTGATGGAGAAAGAAGTGAGCTAGCAGGGCTTTGGGCCAGGAGCATGCTCCTGCCCTACCGCTGAAGATCCTTAACTGGCTGGACTCAGAAACAGCTACAGGTAGCTCTGACTTCCCAAGGAACATAAATGGAGGGAGGTAAATAGGTCAGCCTAACAACTTACCCATTGCTGTGGATAATGATGCAATATCCCCAGCCTGCTCTTGCCTTAGAGTAGTCCAGAGGGTAATGTGGCATCACCAACCTGCCTAACCACTGAATGGTGAGATGTGTGTCACCATCAAAAAAGCACATTAGTGATGAGTCCCCTCTGCCCAGGACAGGCCTGTAAGAACATCGTAGTGGGAGCCTCATTAATATCGTCATCATCATCACCATCATCATCATCATCATCATCATCATCATTATTATTCAACTAATACATTGGCACTGTTTGTTAGGCTTTAAGGGAGAATGAAGGGAGTGTAGGCAAGACTTCAGTTCTAAGATTTGTGGGAAGGTCTGAGATTCAGGTCAGTGAGTCTTGATAACTTTTCCTTGAACAAATATAGCGTGATTAAAGTAGTTTATTATTGTAGGGAGAGTGCTCCTGACGCACGGTTAGGCCCTGTCAGATTTAGAGAGTGCTCTGCAGGAAGGCCATCCCTGCTGGTAATTCCTGAGGAAGGAATGCATTTAAGTGACAGCCTCATTTATGGCGTGTTCTCTCAATCTGACAGAAAAAAGCTGATGCACTTTATTGGGCATTTAGAGAGGCATGACCAGTCCTTTCAAAGTGGCTGAAAGAAGCCAGACTTCCCTCTGACTTCTCACAGAATGTCATGTGCCCTGGCTGCCCATGTCACTCCACTGGTTATTGAACACATCTTTGAGTGGGCTCCGTAATCAACAATAATAGTGACCAGCAGTGTCGTCTGCTTTCAAGAACTGTGTGAACTTTATACCTCCGCTGGTGGCTTTCCAGCCTCTTTAGTGGATTTCAAACAGCTTATTAGGATCTCCCCCAAATCTAGACTGACTAAAATCTAAAAAAAATATATACAGAGAACGGCGACTCCCATTGAAGGAAAAAGATGAAACCTGGAGTCACCCTAATGAGAAGAAAGTTCACGGGACACAGGCCCAGTGCATGGGGATGAAGATGCTGCCCACTTTTGAGGGCAAGATTTGAGGAGCCCTCATTAGAGCGACACAAAACTATTCTGCCTACAGGGAAGAGTCAGGGCATCCTCCAGACACGATCCTTCCTGTCCAGGTTTGAAAGAGAAGGCTGATACCATAAGTGAGCGTTGTTCATTCATTTTCTTTTGCTCTGGAAGACTCTGGTTTACTCCACTTCCCAATCTCCTTGATCCATGTATGGAGCCTGGATCTAAAACCTCCCTGTGTAGACACACAGTCTCCCCACTCTGGTGTCTTAGGGACTTCAGTTTATAGTTCATCGGCTGCCATGTTAATGCTTTAAGCAGGACATTGACGTGTATCTGTGTTATTTTCATTATGATGGCAATTCCTTGAAGAACTCTTGACCATGTCCTTGCTCCCTGTGTTTCCTCACACATCACTCAATATATACAGCGACTGCTCATCTGCCCAGTGGTGCTTACTACCCTACCCAAGATGGACTTTTTCTGCTTCCTTAGTCTCTCAGTGCTTTTATCTCCTGGCACAGCAACTTTTGCTGTGTTGAAAATTGTGTCTTCCTCCTAGGTCTTTCAAGGTCACTGGCTACTTAGCCATCCCTCTGTCCTGGGTTTAGCACACAGTACCTGATCCACAAGTAGCTAGCGAACCCCAAACACCAGGAATTCTCTATCTCTATATGTATTTATACTGAGATGACTGTAGTCACAGCAAGAATGGCGTCTTCAGGTCCATTTCTCTGCTGGTATGGATGCACTTGAAACATGATCATTTTTGACAAGTTTGGAGTCACCTTCCCTCCAGGTGTGCTCAGAACCCCTCAGCTTCTAAGCTCAACTCTCCCATAGGGTTTTTCCCTACGTCTGAGAGCATCGTCATACAGGACCATTCTCGTTCACCTCATGAAGGCCCAACAGTTTCCTGATATCAAAAGTAAGCGTCCTACAATCCAGAAACCTGTAACTTGCCTTCTCTAACCACAGGCTAGGAAACTGATGTGTGACTGTTGTTCCACACTTTTCTGGCTTCAGCATCTAAGGCACCAACATTTGGTCTCCATATAATCACTCAGCAGATGATGGCTTGACATGTGTTCCCTACATTGCAAATAACCATGAACAGAGAAACATGACTCCTTTTTCCCTGTCAATAACCAAGAAAAGAGAGTCAGCAAGTAGAGGCTAACTAACTGAGCCACATATATTTAATTCAATACCCAGTGCTAACAGTGACAGTTCTTCTTATGTGTCCAGAACAGTCAAAGTTACATAACACAGATATTGACCACAAAGACCCCCACAAACCAATAAGAAAGACAGGCAAGAAGAGAGATGAATATGTACATTTTAATTCATAATTGTCCCGAAGGCTTAAACTCTTTGACTGATCTGATGTGTGTGAGAGAGACACATCTGTTGGAGTCAGAGGGGCATGTGTTTAAGGTAAGGAAGGCGAGCACTTGCAACAGATGGAGGAGTATGTGTGCTCTGTGTTCATATCACTGGCCTGTGAGCACGCTCAGACTCTGAGCTTTCTCCACCAGGCTAGCTCTACCTTCTTGCACTCTTGCCTTCTTTTACTTCTTTTCTTTCTCTCTCTCTCTTTCTTTCTTTTGCTCTTTCATTCTTCCTTTCTCTCTCTTGTATATGAGTGTTCAGCCTTCATGTATATATGTACAGCACGTACACACAGTGCTCAAGGAGGCCAGTAGAGGGCATTGGATCCTTTGAAACTGGAATTGCAAGTGGTTGTGAGCTACAGTGTGGGTGCTGGGGACTGAACCCAGGTCATCTGTAAGAGCAGTGAGGGCTCTTAACTGCTGAGCTGTCTTTCTAACACCTGCTTTTGTTTATTATGGGCTTTTGAATTTTCTCTTGAGGCTGAGATAAAATTCTGATGCCTGTCTGGAAATAAAACAGGAGGGTATGTCACTAGACATCCATTTTTACTGATCTTAGGATGCGCTTTAGAGTTGTGAGTGCTCATTGTCTGCAGCTAATGGGAACAGGGTTTGGAAACTGCTTTATTTCTGGTGCTTTTCTAATTGGGTCAATAAACAAATACACTAGTCAGAAAGCAGCTCTGCAAGCTTCCATCAAGCAATGCATCTGGAGATTGCCCTGGAGACCCTTGCTTTAATTAGTTTCAGTAGGGGGTCTAGAGGCTATTCATGTCTTCAGAATTTTCCAGCGTCCCATAAATTCAGGAAATGGTGACTAACAAATGACTCCAAAATGAAACCTCTGAAAGTACAATCTGATTTTGTTGTTACTGTTTCCAAGACAATATTCCTCATTAGAGGGCTCGGTGATCTACTTTTCAAAAACTTATTTCTAAATTTTAGGAAATTTGGTTCTGGGTGTTGCATTATTGATGAGTAAAAGTTAGTAATAGCCCATATGTGTCATGGCAGATGGGAAAATCAATAAATCATGGGCATGCATAGATTCTGTGCAGGGCCAATTCGCCTTGTAGACCTAGATACACTGCCATAGAAGGAATCGATAGGTAGAGCAATAGGCTCTTTAGAGTCCTAGTTTTGAAGATGTGCATCTATGGATGAGGTCTGAGGATGATGTTCAGTTGGTAGAGTAATTGCCTAGTATGCAGGAAGACACAGGTTTTATCCCCAATACACACATCCCCTGGCATAGTGGTGCCTCACACCTATAATCCTAGCACTGAAGAGTTGGAGGCAGGGGGAGCAGAAGTTTAAGGTCATTGTTATCTACATAGTAAATACTTATGAGATACTTCACAATCATACACATACACACACACAGAGAGAGAGAAAGAGAGAGAGAGAGAGAGAGACTGAATACACTCTTAATACTATTTGTATTTCAAATACTGGAGTAGAAGTGATTTTTAAAATCTGAATTCTCCTTTGTATACTAACAGTAAAATACTGGTACAGGAGTGACTAGTGTAATTAAAACCAATGAAACTATGTAACTTTGGAGGCAGAAATCACTTCTTGTTGTAGCAGAGAAGCATGCTGACTGGTAAGCAGAGGAATGAGAGAGTGACATTTAAGGAGAGCTTCTGGGAGTGGGCCCCTATCATGCATTGGATCCCTGGAGACACTGTCCCTTTATGAAGATCAGAGAGTAAAGCCCTGGAATCCACCCATCACCACAGGTCTTCCCATCCATCAGGGCAGGAACTAACTCCTTTTGGATGTGTTAGTCCCACTGGGAACTGCTTACAGGAGTGCATCCATCTCCTGCCTTGATTGTGACGAGGCACATTGAAGAAGAGCAAATAATTTGGAAATGTGCTCACTATTCCCAAACAGAATGGCAGAAAACTTGGGGAAAGCCTGAATGAGCCAGCCAGGCTTGGCCCTTGGCTTACCCCTCTGGCTGTGGCTTTGAGACATTGGTGATGACTCAGTGTTCTCTCTGTAGGGCCAACTCCATCAGGTAACCTATCCAAGGTCAACCAACTTGTGGACATTGGAGAAGTAGGCCTGGTCTGGAACAATGCCACTGTCTCCACTTTCTATGAACCAAGGAGTCTGTGCCAGACAGATCCCAGGGACAAGTAGACACAGGCTTCCTATTGAGTGGGAAAAGCTACATTCTTGAGCTATAGTTACCCAGGATTGAATTTAAAGAGAAAAAAAAAAGAACAATTTGTTCCTACAAAAATAAATTAACTCTGTGATGCTCAGGGCACCCCCAAGTCTGAAGAAAAGCCTGCATTGTACGAGTGAGCAATTAAACACATAGAAACATTTGCATCCCGGTCCTTAGACTTGGATTCAGATTCAGGAAAGTCAGAATGGAGGTGATGACTTATCAGTACTCAACTCAAATGTCTTCTTCCCCTTTCTTCTTTGCCACTGGAATAAACAAACTAAGTACCCCCAAGTGTCATCCCTAGATCCCTGGGTGATTAAAAGCTCACCTGTTCTGGTTTTAACCTGCCCAAGTAGTAAAGTCTCTTTCTTTCTCCATTTCTTGCTATTCTGAGGATCTAACTCAAGTCTTCACATTTTCACAGAGAGTGCTTTACAAACTTCTGTAGTATTCTCAAGTTTTCAATCATCTGCTGCTGCCGTCCCGATTCCTTCATTTCACTTACAGAGTTTTGTGAAAGGCTCCATTTGGAGTCTTTTTATTTGCTGGTCTCATTTTAAGGGGTTAAATTTCACCCAGAACAGCTAAAAGCAGCCGCTTTATTGCCAAAGCCACTTAACTGGCTCTCAGACTTCCCATGAATGAGGATTTTGTCCTGTAAGTGCTAATTTTTACCTTCAATCTATTCCCACATCAACCAGCATCGGCACCTGTGACCCGCTTACATCATGGAATTCTTTTTATAGCTTCATTAACTGACTCCTATGTTAGCCCTTGGGAGCAGGTTCCTGCTCCTGGCCACACCCCAGTGAATGCTTCTGCAGATAGGGGTTGCCAACTCCGCCTCTGGGGTTGAGACAGTTCCAGGCAGCTATCTTGTTCAGCTTTTCTGACCACTCGCCTTTCGTTTCCTTGTCTCGCTGTTCTATTCAGACTGCTTTGCAAACCTTGTGGAACTTTCAAACATGTCTTAATTTTGCTAGAGTGAGACTGGGGTCTGGAGAAGATGGCTCAGTGAGAAACGTTCTTGCTGCACACACATGAGGATGTGAGTTTGATCCCAAGAACCCATGTGAAAAGCCAGATGAGGTGGTCCCAGCTTGTAACCCAAGCACTGAGGAGACGGCGACACGTATGTATACACATCTGTACACACATAGGCCTGAGTTCCCATTTCTTGTTGTCTTCATTTTTAATATGCTAAAATGCAGGTAAAAACAGATTAACTTTATTCTACTCTTCCAGAAAGGATTTCATCAAAGGTCACAAACAAGCAATATGCACACATTTGTCGTTTAGAAGCAGTGAAGGGACACATTAAAATGAAAACAGCAAAAGGAGCCTCGTGAGTCTGTGTCAGGAGCCCTGTCCACAGAG